>NC_064640.1:106813773-107413773 GCF_023864345.2 Schistocerca serialis cubense | reverse complement strand
AAAAGGGAAATGGATAGGTTAAAGTTAGATATAGTGGGAATTAGTGAAGTTCGGTGGCAGCAGGAACAAGACTTCTGGTCAGGTGAATACAGGGAGATACGATACTGCGTGAAGAGTTTGACAGAGCACTGAAAGACCTGAGTCGAGACAAGGCCCCGGGAGTAGACAACATTCCATTAGAACTACTGACGGCCTTGGGAGAGCCAGTCCTGACAAAACTCTACCATGTGGTGAGCAAGATGTATGAGACAGGCGAAATACCCTCAGACTTCAAGAAGAATATAATAATTCCAATCCCAAAGAATGCAGGTGTTGACAGATGTGAAAATTACCGAACTATCAGTTTAATAAGTCACAGCTGCAAAATACTAAAGCGAATTCTTTACAGACGAATGGAAAAATTGGTAGAAGTCGACCTCGGGGAAGATCAGTTTGCATTCCGTAGAAATGTTGGAACACGTGAGGCAATACTGACCTTACGACTTATCTTAGAAGAAAGATTAAGGAAAGGCAAACCTACGTTTCTAGCATTTGTAGACTTAGAGAAAGATTTTTACAATGTTGACTGAAATACTCTCTTTCAATTTCTAAAGGTGGCAGGGGTAAAATACAGGGAACGAAAGGCTATTTACAATTTGTACAGAAAGCAGATGGCAGTTATAAGCGTCGAGGGACATGAAAGGGAAGCAGTGGTTGGGAAGGGAGTGAGACAGGGTTGTAGCCTCTCCCCGATGTTATTCAATCAGTATATTGAGCAAGCAGTAAAAGAAACGAAAGAAAAATTCGAAGTAGTTTTAAAATCCATGGAGAAGAAATAAAAACGTTGAGGTTCGCCGATGACATTGTAATTCTGTCAGATACAGCAAAGGACTTGGAAGAGCAGTTGAACGGAATGGACAGTGTCGTGAAAGGAGGATATAAGATGAACATCAACAAAAGCAAAACGAGGATCATGGAATGTAGTCGAATTAAGTCGGGTGATGCTGAGGGAATTAGATTAGGAAATGAGACATTTAAAGTAGTAAAGGAGGTTTGCTATTTGGGGAGCAAAATAACTGATGATGGTCGAAGTAGAGAGGATATAAAGTGTAGACTGGCAATGGCAAAGAAAGCGTTTCTAAAGAAGTGAAATTTGTTAACATCGAGTATAGATTTAAGTGTCAGGAAGTCGTTTCTGAAAGTATTTGTATGGAGTGTAGCCATGTATGGAAGCGAAACATGGACGATAAATAGTTTGGACAAGAAGAGAATAGAAGCTTGCGAAATGTGATGTTACAGAAGAATGCTGAAGATTAGATGGGTATATCACGTAATTAATGACGAGGTACTGAATAGAATAGGGGAGAAGGGGAGTTTTTGGCACAACTTGACAAGAAGAAGGAACCGGTTCGTAGGGCATGTTCGGAGACATCAAGGGATCACAAATTTAGCATTGGAGGGCAGCGTGGAGGGTAAAAATCGTAGAGGGAGACCAAGAGATGAATACACTAAGCAGATTCAGAAGGATGTAGGTTGCGGTAAGTACTGGGAGATGAAGAAGGTTGCACAGGATAGAGTAGCATGGAGAGCTGCATCAAACCAGTCTCAGGACTGAAGACTACAACAACAACAACATGGGCAAAAAACACACAAATTATGCTTGTTTTCCATGCTCTTTGAAATTATACTCCACATATGATTCATTTTTGACACATATTGGCCAATTGTATATGTCATGGTACGAACAAGATTATCTTGGAACTCTTCCATTTGGTCCGTGTTTGCATAGAAAAACAGTAATATCACAAAGTGAGTCCGCCTTGATGCAAATTACCGCGTTATTTGTTTATTTCTTTATTATCCCAAACTAGTTTCGGCGACAAATATCACCATCATCAGTGGGGTTTTTAAAATCTCTAGGGAGACACACGCACACATTCCTACAGAAAACATACACAGACACAAACAACAGAAGCATCGAAAACACAGGAGACATGATAGAGAAAATTAGGAATGTCAACATCCCCCCAGCAGCAAAACTGGTATCTTTTTACATAACATCCATGTACACAAACATACCCACAGAAGAAACTATACACATTACAGAACAACAGCTAAAATGCAAGAAATTCCCAGATGCACATATAAATGAAATCTCATCCATCCTTAGGCTAATCACAGAACAAAACTACTTCACTTTCAACAACAACAACTTCTACTTGCAACAAGCGGGACTTCCCATGGGGACTCCCATCAGTGGAATCTTAGCCAACATTTTCTTGGACCATATAGAGAACACAATATTCAATAACATTGTAAAAAAAGGAGGATACAAAATAATCTACTGGTGGATGACATAATCTGTCTTGTAGAAGAAACACATAGCAGGATAGAAGAGCTCCACAGTAACATAAACACAGTATACCCACAAATCCACTTCACAATGGAAATGGAAAAAAGAAACAAGAAACTAAATTTCTTGGATCTTACAATCACAAGAAACAACCACCAACATGAATTCTCCATCTACAGAAAACCCACATCCACAAACACTGTTATCCACAACTATCCCACCACCCGACAGTGCCAGTTTCACACACATGCTCCACGGGATAAACAGAACACCTCTTAACCCAGGAAACTACACCCAGGAACGAAACATAATCAAACAAATTGCTGTTGAAAACGACTACAAAACACACACCATAAACAAACTCAACAACAGGGCAAAACAGAAACATGCAGCACACACAGACAACACAGCAGACCACACCACTTCAGAAAAAAAGAGAGAGATGGTACACACTAACATACAATAACAAAATATCACATAGAATTGGAAACATCTTTAAAAAGCAAGGGATCCCAATAACATTCAGAACATACAATACAGTTCAGAAAAGTCTAAGAGCAGTCACAAACACCTCAAACAAATTCAGCAACGCTGGAATATATCAACTCACTTGCAACTCTTTTCAGGCCCACTACATAGGACAAACAAGCAAAAATTTCCGAACGAGATACACAGAGCACATGAGAGCACTAAGAAGTGACAGCACACATTCCGCTTTTGTAGAAAATCTAATGAACAAAAACCATAACGCCACTAATATCGAAAACGATCTACGCATTCTGAGAAACAGCAAAAGTCTATACCGACAACTAACGATAGAAGAAAATTACCACATGCAAAAGTCGAAGGGAAAAATGTAATAAATGAAAACACAACACTCTGCAACAACACACTCTTTACCGCTCTGAGAGAACTGACCAAGGACACAGAACAGAAAGCACACACACGCAAAAGAACCACTTCTCCATCACACACAGAGACATAAACAATGAACAGACGTCGTCGTAATTGGCGCTACAGTTTTTCATAGCCTTTCTCGCCACTTGCCATACGCCTCTCGCGACACACGCGAACAGCAAGCTGGCGTAATATTCTAGATCAGAAACAGATTGAAAAAGTTTTGTTTTTCTGTGTAAAACGCAGTCACACACCATCCAACGAACGTGAGTACACGAATAGCTAAGCAACAGCTAAATACACACCAAAATAACTGGTTTCAACAACACTACCACAACCCCAAGTATATACCGCTGACATACGAAGTTCACCATTGGGTATTTGTTTACTAACAGCCGCTCACATGGTTGCAGATGACATGATGTTCGCTAAGTTATAAAGACGGTAACAAAAAAACAAAGAGCACAGAAAATATGTCACAAAAAGCGCCAATAATAGCTTAAACCATGCTGTAGCATACAATAAATAAGGTAGTATGAAAGTATCAATATAAAACTATATTTCAAAAGACGATTTGTAAAAATGTGATAATGTTTTACTGCGTTTGCACAACCATACCATTTTCTTAGATTTTAAAAAACCCACTGATGATGGTGATATTTGTCGCCGAAACTAGTTTGGGATAATAAATAAATAAACAAATAACACGGTATTTTGCATCAAGGCGGACTCAATTTGGGATGTTACTGTCATGTTAGAAGTTCTGAATGATTTCTTCTTTCGCTAGGACTGGTAGAAATCGCCTTAAGTCATGCATTTTACTGCCATTTATAGGCACATATCGATTATTCTCTGTGTTTACAACAGTGCTGACAACATAAACTTTTGAGAAATCCCATATATTTTGTGAATGGGGAGGGGGTTTCTCTTCAGTTTAGGTGATACAACGGCTGCATAAAATAGCAGAAAAAGCCAGAACATACCAGAGTTTTCTGTATCATGATAGTACAAAATCATAGGTAACTCAATTCCGTCAAAAACGGACATGTGGGATTTTTAGCATACCGAATCACATACCTGAGAGTACACACATCGTTCGCTCAGCCATGCAGCATCATATAGCCTCGTCTCCTATCTTGAGACAGAAAATAGGCTTGTTTGTAAAAATACAAATACCCACAAAGATAATGTGACGACGTCTGAAGTACCAGGAATTTTGAGTACGGCCACCGTTGTTGTGGTTTCCCTCAATGCGGCAGCACAGAAACACAAACAGTCTACACTTACACAAGTGGGCACCACATTGACTTTTCAATCGAGTCGCATTCTGTGTACAGCACATAGATACACATATTCATGTATGGAGCCTCCGAGGTCAACGAACGTTACCAGACTGGATTCGTGATCGTCATCGTCACCTGGTGCTATGCTATGGGGTGTCACTGAGTGCACAACACAAGCACCTTTGGTTCGCATTGCCGGTAATTTCGACAGTAGACTTCACGCTCTCTGTGCCCTGTCTTAAACATCTCTGTAACATTAGCTTTCGACAAGATAACACAAGACTGCTGGATTCCTGTGCTGTCCTGATGTACCTCGACACGGAGGGCGTTCGATTATTGCCCTGGATAGCTTGTTCTCTAGATCTCTCACCGATTGAAGACATATGGTTATGGGTTGCCGAGATACTGGCACTCCACCATTCACCAGCCACTACGCTTCAAGATATCTGACACAGATTTGGGGCAATACTGAATGATATTATCGTATCTGTGGTCCAAGCTTAGTCCGACTCGATGCTCAGATGGGTTAGAGTCACTCTTGTGGCTAGAGGTGGCAGCTCTGTATACAAATTTTCACACCGTGTGTGCCCCAAGTCACCTATAAATTTAATCGCGTATTCCTCTTACTATTCTGTATAGGAACAATAAGTAAAATTTCGTTATTTAGTATCCCTTCTGGTATACATCTACATCTACATGATTACTCTGCAATTCACATTTAAGTGCTTGGCAGAGGGTTCATCGAACCACAATCATACTATCTCTCTACCATTCCACTCCCGAACAGCGCGCGGGAAAAACGAACACCTAAACCTTTCTGTTCGAGCTATGATTTCTCTTATTTTATTTTGATGATCATTAATACCTGTGTAGGTTTGGCTCAACAAAATATTTTCGCATTCGGAAGAGAAAGTTGGTGACTGAAATTTCGTAAATAGATCTCGCCGCGACGAAAAACGTCTTTGCTTTAATGACGTCCATCCCAACTCGCGTATCGTATCTGCCACACTCTCTCCCCTATTACGTGATAATACAAAACGAGCTGCCCTTTTTTGCACCCTTTCGATGTCCTCCGTCAATCCCACCTAGTAAAGATCCCACACCGCGCAGCGATATTCTAACAGAGGACGAACGAGTGTAGTGTAAGCTGTCTCTTTAGTGTACTTGTTGCATCTTCTAAGTGTCCTGCCAATGAAACGCAACCTTTGGCTCGCCTTCCCCACAATATTATCTATGTGGTCTTTCAAACTGAAGTTGTTCGTAATTTTAACACCCAGGTACTTAGTTGAATTGACAGCCCTGAGAATTGTACTATTTATCGAGTAATCGAATTCCAACGGATTTCTTTTGGAACTCATGTGGATCACCTCATACATTTCGTTATTTAGCGTCAACTGCCACCTGCCACACCATACAGCAATCTTTTCTAAATCGCTTTGCAACTGTTACTGGTCTTCGGATGACCTTACTAGACGGTAAATTACAGCATCATCTGCGAACAACCTAAGAGAACTGCTCAGATTGTCACCCAGGTCATTTATATAGATCAGGAACAGAAGAGGTCCCAGGACGCTTCCCTGGGGAACACCTGATATCACTTCAGTTTTAGTAGATGATTTACCGTCTGTTACTACGAACTGCGACCTTCCTGACAGGAAATCACGAATCCAGTCGCACAACTGAGACGATACCCCATAGGCCCGCAGCTTGATTAGAAATCGCTTGTGAGGAACGGTGTCAAAAGCTTTCCGGAAATCTAGAAATACGGAATCAACTTGAGATCCCCTGTCGATAGCGGCCATTACTTCGTGCGAATAAAGAGTTAGCTGCGTTGCACAAGAACGATGTTTTCTGAAACCATGCTGATTACGTATCAATAGATCGTTCCCTTCGAGGTGATTCATAATGTTTGAATACAGAATATGCCCCAAAAACCCTGCTGCAAACCGACGTCAATGATATAGGTCTGTAGTTCGATGGATTACTCCTACTACCCTTCTTAAACACTGCTGCGACCTGCGCAATTTTCCAATCTGTAGGTACAGATCTATCGCTGAGCGAGCGGTTGTATATCATTGCTAAGTAGGGAGCTATTGTATCAGCGTAATCTGAAAGGAACCTAATCGGTATACAATCTGGACCTGAAGACTTGCCCGTATCAAGCGATTTGAGTTGCTTCGCAACCCCTAAGGTATCTACTTCTAAGAAACTCATGCTAGCGGCTGTTCGTGTTTCAAATTCTGGAATATTCCATTCGTCTTCCCTGGTGAAGGAATTTCGGAAAACTGCGTTCAATAACTCCGCTTTAGCGGCACAGTCATCGGTAACAGTGCCATCGGCACTGCGCAGCGAAGGTATTGACTGCGTCTTGCCTCTTGTGTACTTTACAGACGACCAGAATGTCTTCGGATTTTCTACAAAATTTCGAGACAATGTTTCGTTGTGGAACCTATTAAATGCATCTCGCATTGAAGTCCGTGCCAAATTTTGCGCGTCTGTAAATTTTAGCCAATCTTCGGGATTTCGCGTTCTTCTGAACTTCGCATGCTTTTTCCGTTGCCTCTGCAACAGCGTTCGGACCTGTTTCGTGTACCATGGGGGATCAGTTCCATCTCTTACCAATTTATGAGGTATGAATCTCTCAATTGCTGTTGTTGTTACATCTTTTAATTTGAGCTACATCTCGTCTACATTTGCTGTTTTAGTGGGCAGAAGCGGGCCACAGCGTAAAACACTGAGGTGACACAAGTCGTGGGATACTATAAGGCTATCAGTACCTCTAACAGATTGTTGTATACTCCCACGGCATTGTTTAGACATAGGTCTTTCAGTGCTTTGTCAAATTATTCACACAGTATCATATCTCCCTTCTCATCTTCATCTACATTCTCTGCCATTTCTATAATATTACCCTCAAGTACATCTCCCTTGTATAGACACTCCACATGCTCTTTCCACTTTTCTGCTTTCTCCTCTTTGCTTAGGACTCGTTTTCCATCTGAGCTCTAGATACTCATACAAGTGGTTCTCTTTTCTGCAAAGGTCTCTTTAATATTGCTGTAGGTAGTACCTGTCATACTCCTAGCGATATATGCTTCTGCATCCTTACATTTGTCCTCCAGCCATTCCTGCTTAGCCATTTTGCAGCTCATTTCTATACATATAATATATGACATGTCTAATACATAAGAAGCAAGAGTAGCTCGTTCTGCAGTTGTCACTAGTACTGTATTCAGTCCAGGCACAAATATGGAAACAGAAGAAATGGTAAACGGTGTTCATAAAAGTATCATTGATTGATGTTCAGCAAATGGTTACACGTTCAATTGTAAAACGACACAACATATTCAGATCTGCACATCTAGGGGTACCACACCAATGATAACTATAATACATGATGAGAAAACAATAAATAGGGTGGAAACTTCTAAATTCTTAGGTGTCCGTATTGGTGAGAATTTAAACTACAAAAAAGTACATTTCGAAACTCCTAAACAACTCAGTTCAGCCACTTTTGCAGTTAAGCTCATTGCAAATCTTGGAGTGAAGGAAATCAGTAAGTTGACTTATTTTGCATATTTTCATTCAGTATTGTCATATAGAATACGTTCTGGAGTAACTCATCTTTAAGAAGGAGAGTCTTCACTGCTTGCAAACGTTCTGTAAAAATAAAATGTCGTGCTCATCCGCAATTATCTTGTAGCCATTTATAAAGAGTTGGTTGTTCTGACTACTACTCCACAGAATGTTTATTCCCTCATGAAGTTGCTTGTAAATAATCCACTGCAGTTAGAAAGAAGCATTAATGTACATAATTACAATACCAGAAGGAAAAATACATTATTCCACATTACAGTTGTCTTTAGCACAAAAAGGGGCGCACAAAGTTGCAGCTAAAATGTCTGATCACTTACCCAGTGATGTCTGACAGAGATCAAAGTAAAATTTGAAAACTGAAAAAGTTTCTTCTTGGCAACTCTGCCTATGCTGTAGAAGAATATCTATTACTGTGATATTTAGAAAGTGATGTCTGGGAATTACTAGCTCAAGTCTGCATATTTTGTAAAAGTCTAATAAATGTTCAACATGTAGCCATATTTACAAAATAATTTGTAATTTGAATGTAAAATAAAGCATGCCAGATCATTACGAGTTATCATGCAAAATGATCCAGGGAACATGGAACTAGATAATTAATCACGAAATTTAACAGAATCTGTATAGTCATTCAGATGTTACAGAAGAGGAGGTGAAGACTATCATTTCTCATAATGGAATGGCGTCAGCTGAAAATAACGCTGTAAGAAAACAATATGCTCTGAACAGCATAAAAATAAAACACTGAAGCCCTATCCAGATGGTATAACATCAGAGATTATTAAAATAGGTTATAACAACGCTTCCCTATCTAAAAGTACTGTACAAGAAATTATGGTTAGGGCATTACCTCCCACATAGTTCTTGTCTCAAATAATCCTACAAAAGAATAAATAAATCAATCAATAAATCTGCCAACAAAAACTATTGTACTAGCAGTCTGGTTTTGTGAAAGATGAGAGAAAGATGAAGAGGAAAATAGCGAGAGGGGAAGATGAAGAGGAAAATGGCGAGATACTACGTGATAATATAGAGGATCATATAAGATAACAACAGCATGGGACAGACACTAGTGGAATGAGATAGAGAGGCCATTGTCCATAAGTGAAATACTAATGATTCATAAAACAGGAAAAAGAGACAATAAGAAATTCATATAAATACCGAAAAAAATGTATGCAGATTTGAAAGTTCATATGAGAAAAAACGTTATGCAGAATTAAAACAACGTTAGAGTGGAAGACAAGTGAGACAGGGCATGGGTTTACCATTCACTTATGGGAACCTCAACTACAAAGACATGCAGCAAACAACATAAATTAGAAAGATTCCATACGAAAAGCACTGCTGTGCAGTTGATAATTTGGCTATTAAAGTACCAGAAGAAATTAAGCCCTAATTTGTTATGTATATTATTTTTATAACACCTGACATTTATAGTATTTATAGATTTCAGAGGAAGTGTTTGGCAATGTTGACTGGACTACACTCTTCGAAATACTGAAGCCAACAGGGATTAAACACTGGGAGTGAAGAGTTATTCGCAACGTTTGCAAAAGCCAGACTGCATTTCGAAGACGTTAGTTAGTTACTTGTTCCACAGATCATTTGAACGATTATTTTAACGAAATGCTGTAGAACGAGCCAGTTTACAGGATATATACATATGATTCGAATTAACATTAATGAAGTTATACTTAAAAATTAATGTTTTATTTTTACACAGTGTACCATTTGTAAACAAAAATTCGTCCATTGAATAGAAAGAGTTGTCCAAGTTGTCCATGCGAGATGATTTTAGGTTTAATTTAAATCTCATTTTGCTACCTGTCAGACATTTTATGCTATTAAGCAAATGATCAGAAATTTTGTTTCCACATATTGAACTCCCTTCTGTGGTACTGACAACTTAAATAATGGGCAATAAATTTCATTTTTCCCATAGTATTTTAGTTATCAAAATTACTATTCTTCTCAAACTGTAATGCATTATTAGTGGCGAATTTCATCTGTAGATGTATGTATAGTAATGGTGCAGCTAAAATGCCTAGCTCCTTGAACTGGAACCTAAATATACGCCATGGATGAACACCACATACTATTCTTACTGCTCGCTTTTGAGCAATCAGTATGCTTCTACTAAACAGCGAGTTACCCCAGAAAATATTCCATAAGATATTATTGAGCGGAAATACGCAAAATGTATAGGTAGGTGGATCGTTTGGATTCCCTAGGTATAAATAATTAATTATATGAAGCTATTAATTTTTATACGTAGAATAATGTCATTTACCTTACAGTGAGTACCACAACTACTTGTTTGCAGTTATATTCCATAAGATGCAGACAGTAGGTTGCGACCAGTATGCTAGTTTCAATAATTTGCGGCAATTGGCTATAGTCAGATGGTCACAAATTTTCTATTTGTCTCAAGAAAATTTTTATACACTACAGCTTGACTATACCCTGCTGCATTCACATGTTATTAGTTAGCCGTATACAGTCAAATTTAAACAGCTGTTCACAACTACAATTAGTCCACTTTTACTATTGCTACCTTTGTTGCAGATGGGTAGTTTTTAATTTTTTTACACAGATTTTTAGTAATCTGAGCATCTATAGTTACAGGTTGTTAGGCACCTACAATTCTAAGCAGTGAAGCATTTTCAGTTCAGGTAATTAACCATTTATTATTGCAGATACTAAACTATCTACAACTTACAGGTGGTGATTTATTTTTGCTACAAGTGGTTAGCTCTGCGTATACAATTACCTATGGACATTCTATTCTCGAAGTTAGAGATGTTCTCCTCTATGTTTACGAGTAATTTTCAGTGTTAATAAGCACTTTTAGTCATTCACGGTCAGGTAGTCAAACGTACTGTACTTGTTTCATACATCTTATATGAATAAAAGTTGTTATATTTACTTCACGAAGTGCATTTATGACTTTGTATGCATTTATGAACTATTTATTCAACTACATCAAAAGTGTACAATGATGACCACTATTCCGTTCTCTTATAGTTCGTTTTCACTCTCTGTTTCAGCTAATGACCCAGAATTGTTTCTCTATTTACTCCAGTTATGGTTTCTCACACCCTAATGCTTTTCGCACAGTGTTTGCACTGCCGTATTTCTTCCTGCCACGCTATTGACACCTCTACAAGAGTTCAGCGTTGTGTTCTATAGCTTACAGTACCATACAAATGGTATAAAAGCCGCTAAACATAATTCTTTCACGAAACGTGCTTGAGAGCTGCACATATTCGAGCACTACTTGTTTCACTATAACGTAAATGTGGCCACAATTCTTTTCCTCTTATCACTTTCCGATACTTAATATTACCTCATGATTGAGAATTGTCGTTTCACTTACTCTAGTCATAGGTTCCAGTCCCATTATGCGCCTCACACTTTCGTTTTTGTCCACAGTTTCCCTACTAGCATGATACGTACCTCACTACAGCTGTTTGGAGATTTGTTCCCTATCTCTTTTCCATAGAGGTAGTTGTCCTTCATAGCAGCTTGTCTATCTATTAGGTTTGTATATCACTTGTAACGCTGCTTATGTGCACTTACATTTTTGTTTATGCCTTATGCCAACTATAGTTGTGTACGGTTTTGTTGTATTATTTTATCGTACAGAGACCAAGATATGCATGTCATTAGCTGGTGAGCTCCAGTTCTGTCAAGATGTGTGCACTTGGTGTTCGGCTTCTTTACACCATCTTTGTACAGGCACTATGTACCACATTTAAGCATTTATGAGCTCTTCTCGTACTAGTGGATTCATTATCATATTACTTATTGCTCCTTGAGGACCATAGCAACATGCTACATGCATCTTATTGCTGACTTTGCAAATAATGTGATAGTTATAAGTCTACCATTTTGTATCTTTAAATTTTTAAATTTTTTAAACTTTTCATCCTCAGTTTTAATATTCTTATCTATATTATACTTATTGTGGTATATTGTCCTGTGCCAGGAGCTGCCTAAGAAATTAAATTTCTTTTATGCAGCTGGCTGCCGATTATTTGATATATTTTCATCAGTATGTGCAACCAAAGATTTGGAGCATTCCTCGCTATTTACTGACTCCTGTTCACATGCTACATCAGTTGTTAATATAGAGAACCACTACATAATTCTTTGAGATATATCATTAGCAATCTCATATGTTGTTTTCCTTCTAGTGGGATTTATTACAACACTAGTATCATCAGCAAAAAGTACCAATTCCACTTGATTGATAGGGAAGGTCATTCACAGATATCAAGAATAGGAGTAGACCCCAAATTGAACCCTGTGGGATTCCCTTTGCCATTTCTCCGCAGTCACTACAGTTGTCTAGCCTTAAAACATTGTGTGATTTGTTGTTACTGTAACAAGTCATCCTCCTCTAGCACTACTTTTCCTCAACACTAGTTATCTTTATCGGTATTATTTTTCGAATTTTGGACAGGTCAGTATTATCTCAGCTGCTTTTCTGAAAACTTTCATATAATTTTATATACAGTATGTTATATTTCAACCTAAAATTGATTAAAAGTATGTAGTTTATAAAAAAAATTTATTCTCAATGTTACAATCGATAAGTCCTAGCTCTGAACGGACAGTTACTCTTTTTAGAAACATTTGAAAATATGAAATGATGGCACACGTAAAATTTCTATTGTTAATTACGCAACCCTGCGCTGTTTCCTATATTTATTTCTGGATTCATTTATGAAATAATAATCGAAACTAATAATGTAACAGAAACAAGTAAAATTTCTTTTGTTAAGAAAAATTGTAAACCCTTTGGAATTGGTTATTTCCACAGAGTGTGAGAGTCGTAAGCATGCCTCTGATGTGATCGGACGTATTTTTTTATTTTGTGCGAGCAATGTAATTTCTGCTTTGTTAACATGAAAAACCAAAAGACTATATGATTTACTAAAATGTGAAAAATATATTTATGCAAAAACAAAATTTCTGAATCAACAATATTAAAATTTATTTACATTAATTCAACCAAAAGGACCTAAAATGTGACATTTTCAACTTCAAGAATCAGACCCCAGACAAAAAGAACTAGTGCCAACATTACATGACGAGCTAAGTAAACTAGAAAGTTTATTGTAATCTTCGCTCCTCTCAAATCCTCACAAACGAGTAATGTGGACAATAGATGAAATTAAGAAGGAGGGGCAGAGTACATGCTGTTGTGGTCTTCAGTCCGAATTCCGAATACTGGTTTGATGCAGGTCTCCATGGTACTCTATCCTCTGCAAGCCTCTCAATCTACGAATAACTACTGCGAATTGCATCTTCCTGAATCTGCTTTTGTATTCATCTCTTGGTCTCACTCTAAGACTTTTATCCCCTCGCTTCCCTCCAATTCTAAAGTTGTGCTCCCTTGATGTCTCCGAAAGTTTCCTAGAAATCGATCCCTTCTTCTAGTCAAATTGTGCCACAAATTTCTTTTCTCTTCATTTTAATTCTATTACCTTCAATTACCCTGGTTTTCCTTATCTTGATGTTCTTGTAATACCTCCCTACCAAGACACCATCCATTCCATTCAACTCTTCTGGCAAGACTTTTGCTCTCTCTGACAGAATTACAATGTCAGCGGCAAACCTCAAAGTTTATATTTCTTCTTCATCAACTTTGATTCCTTCTCCTAATTTTACTTTGTCGTCGTTTACTGCTTGCTCATTGTACAGATTGAATAACATTGGGGATAGGCTACAATTCTGTCTCATTTAGTTCTTAATCATTGCTTCCTTTCCATGACCCTCAACTCTTACAACTGCTCTCTGGTTTCTGTCTAAGGTGTAAATAGCCTTTCGTTCCCTGAATTTTACCCTTGCTCCCTTCATAATTTCAAAGACAGTATTCTAGTCAACATTGTCGAAAGCATTCTCTAAGTCTACAAATGCTATAAACTTAGGTTTGTCTTTCCTTATGCTATCTTCTAAGATAAATTGTGGGGTCAGTATTGGCTCCTGTGGGCCCACGTTTATCTGGAACCAAAAATAATTTTTCCCGAGGTCAGCTTTTATCAGTTTTCCATTCTTCTGTAAGGTATTCTTGTTAGTATTTTGCAACCATGACTTATTAAACTGATAGTTTGATGATATTCACATGAGTCACCAACTGCCTTCTTTTGGATTGGAATTACTTCATTCTTTTTGAAATCTGAGGCTATTTCGCCTGTCTCATATATTTTCCACAGCAGATGAAGTAGTCTTCTTGGGGCTGGCTCTCCAAAGGTTATCAGTAGGTCTGACAGAATGTCATCTACTGACAGGATTTTGTTTCGAATTAGGTCTGTCAGTTCTCTGTCAAATTGTTCTGGCAAGTATCATGTCTCCCATCTCCTTTTAATCTACGTCCTCTTCCATTTCTATATTTCTGTCTGCAAGTTCATCTCCCTTGTACAGACCCTTTGTATGAACCTTCCACCTTTCGACCGAGTGAGGTGGCGCAGTGGTTAGCACACTGGACTTGCATTCAGGAGGACGACAGTTCAAATCCGCTTCTGTCTATCCAGATTTAGATTTTCTGTGATTTATATAAATCGCAGGAGGCAAATTATGGGGTGGTTTCTTTGAGACGGCATGTCCAATTTTCTTCCCCATCCTTGACACAACTGGACCCTTTGCACCGTCACTAATGACCTCCATGTCGACATTAAATACAATCTTCCATTCTTCTTCCTTTCCTTCCACCATTCAGCTTTCCCTTCTTTGTTTAGGATTTGTTTTCCATCTAAGCTCTTGATATTCATGTATCTTTTCTCATAAGGAATTTTTAATTTTTCTGTAGGCAATATCTACCTTTCCCTTTGTGATATATGAATCTACACCCTTACATTTGTCCTCTATTCACTCCTGCTTAACCATTTTGCACTTCCCGTCAGTCTCATTTTTAGACGCTTGTATTCGATTTCACTTCCTTCATTTGATGCATTTTCATATTTTCTCCTTTCATAAATTAAATTCAATATCTCCTGTGTTATCCAAGGATTTCTATTAGACCCTCTGCTGCCTTCGCTATTTCATCTCTTAAATCTACCCATTCTTGTTCTACTGTATTCTTTTCCCCTGTTCTAGACAATCTTTGCCGAAGGATCTCTCTCAAAATCGCAACAACCTCTGGCTCTTTCAACTTATGCACGTCCTACCTCCTTAATTTCCAACGTTATTGCAATTTTTTTAGTTTTAGTCTATTCATAATGAATAAATTGTTGTGAGAATCCAGATCTGCACCTGCAAGTGTCTCATAGTTTAAAATCTGGTTCCCAAATCTCTGTCTTACCACTGTACCATCAATCTGAAACCTTCCAATGCCTCCAGGTCTCTTCCACATGTACATCGTTCTTTCATGATTCTTAGCGATGATTAAATTATGCTCTATGCAAAGTTCTACAAGGTGGCTTCCTCTTTCGTTCCTTCCCTTAGTCCATATTCACCTACTATTTATCCTTCTCTTCCTTTTCCTTATATTGAATTCTAGTCCCTCGTCACAATTAAATTTTGGTCTCTCTTAACTATTTCAATAATTTCTTTTATCTCGTCACACATTTGTTCAATCTCTTCGTCATCTGCAGAGCTTGTTGGCACATAAACTTATCCTACTGTGGTGGGTGTTGCCTTCATGTCAGTCTTGGCTATGATAATAAGTTCACTATGCTCTTCAACGCTATTTGATTCTGTATTTATAACCCTGAATTCATCTGACTAAAAGTCATGTTCCTGCTGTCACCAAACTTCACAAATTCCCACTACATCTAACTTCAACCTATCCATTTTTCTTTTTGAAGTTTCTAACCAACTTGCCTGATTAAGGGATCTGACATTCCACACTCTAAGACGCAGAACACCAGTTTTATATTTCTTGATGACGACATCCTCGCCCACGCTTTCAGCAGTTCCTGTACCAGCACAGCAAGGCCATTTTGGTTGATGTTAGAAAGCAAGATCAGTCAATCATGTAGACTGTTGTCCCTGCAACTACTCCTCTTCAGGAACAATATGTTTGTATGGCCTCTTAACAGGCACCCCTTACGTTGTTGCACCTACAGTACGGCTATCTGTATTAATGAGATAAGCAAGCCAGCCCACCAACGGCAAGGTCCATGGCTCATGGAGAGGGAAGTGTTTGAATTACTTAGCACAAATATTTGTACTGCGATTGTTAAATATTATTGCTGTTTGTAAAGCCATCAGTTCCATAATACTTCAGTTTTTGTAAGAGTGTAATGTGATCTACACAATCAAACGCCTTGGACAGAACACGAGAGTACCAGCTAGTGATACTTTTTTATTTTAGACTTTCCAATATTTGAGGAGTGGTTGTGTAAATAATATTCTCACCCAAGCAACACTTGTGAGGTCTTAACTATGCTGAGTTAATTGTATCTATTTAAATGAGAGACTGCTCTTGAGTACATTCCTTTGTCGAATATTTTGGAAAAAGATGTCAATAAGGAAACTCAATGACGATTAATTAAGTCTTCCTCGCCAACTTTCAAATAAAGAGAGTTAACAATTGCATGTTTTAAAATTCCCAGTGCCAGTGACGCATTACATATATCACTAAGGACATTAGTTTATAAGTTAGAACAACTTTTCAGAATCCTGTTTAAAATTCCATGAACACCACATGACATTTTGTTTTTTGGAATTGCTGCAATACTATTAATTCCAGTGATGGATGATGGTGCTACTTCTAGTTGCTTAAAGTTTTGTGGAATGAGATTTTAATGCATTCTCATGCCCCTTGAACTAAACCATTTAATCGTATTTTTGCTGCTACATTTAGGAATTGATTGCTAAAAGTACTCGCAACTTGTGAATTATCAGTCACAATATTGTCATTTAGTTTCGTTATTTTGATATCTCTACACTGAATGACTGCCCTTTCACCCATTTGACTATATCCCATACAATTTTAATCATACTATCTGCATGCATTATACCATCTGCATTATCCCCTCTCCCCCCATAACGAAAAAAAAAATAGGAGTGCGGGTAAGCTACTACAAATAGCATAGTGAACGCATTATTGTGGCCAAGATAGACACGAAGCCCACGCCTACTACAGTAGTACAAGTTTATATGCCAACTAGCTCCGCAGATGACGAAGAAATTGACGAAATGTATGATGAAATAAAAGAAATTATTCAGATAGTGAAGGGAGACCAAAATTTAATATTCATGGGTGACTGGAATTCGGTAGTAGGAAAAGGGAGAGATGGAAACATAGTAGGTGAATATGGATTGGGGGGAAGAAATGAAAGAGGAAGCCGCCTTGTAGAATTTTGCACAGAGCATGACTTAATCATAGCTAACACTTGGTTCAAGAATCATAAAAGAAGGTTGTATACCTGGAAGAATCCTGGAGATACTAAAAGGTATCAGATAGATTATATAATGGTAAGACAGAGATTTAGGAACCAGGTTTTAAATTGTAAGACGTTTCCAGGGGCAGATGTGGACGCCAATAACAATCTATTTGTTATGAATTGTAGATTAAAACTGAAGAAACTGCAAAAAGGTTGGAATTTAAGGAGATGGGACCTGGATAAACTGACTAAACGAGAGGTTGTACAGAGTTTCAGGGAGACCATTAGGAAACAATTGACAGGAATGGGGGAAAGAAATACAGTAGAAAAAGAATGGGTAGTTCTGAGGGATGAAGTAGTGAAGGCAGCAGAGGATCAAGTAGGTAAAAACACGAAGGCTAGTAGTCATCCTAGGTTAACAGAAGAAATATTGCAATTAAATGATGAAAGGAGAAAATATAAAAATGCAGTAAATGAAGCAGGCAATAAGGAATACAAACGTCTCAAAAATGAGATCGACAGGAAGTGCAAAATGGCTAAGCAGGGATGGCTTGAGGACAAATGTAAGGATGCAGTGGCAAATATCACTAGGGGTAAGATAGATACTGCCTACAGGAAAATTAGAGAGGTCTTTGGAGAAAAGAGAACCACTTGTACGAATACCAAGAGAGCAGATGGAAACTCAGTTCTAAGCAAAGAAGGGAAAGCAGAGAGGTGGAAGGAGTATATAGAGGGTCTATACAACGGCGATGTACTTGAGGACAATATTATGGCAATGGAAGAGGATGTAGATGAAGATGAAATGGGAGATATGATACTGCGTGAAGAGTTTGAAAGAGCACTGAAAGACCTGAGTCGCAACAAGGCCCCGGGAGTAGACAACATTCCATTAGAACTACTGATGGCCTTGGGAGAGCCAGTCCTGACAAAACTCTACCATCTGGTGAGCAAGATGTATGAGACAGGTGAAATACCCTCAGACGTCAAGAAGAATATAATAACTCCAATCCCAAAGAGAGCACGTGTTGACAGATGTGAAAATTACCGAACTATCGGTTTAATAAGACACGGCTGCAAAATACTAACTCGAATTCTTTACAGACGAATGGAAAAACTGGTAGAAGCTGACCTCGGGGAATATCAGTTTGGATTCCGTAGAAACATTGGAACACGTGAGGCAATACTGACCCTGCGACTTATCTTAGAAGCTAAATTAAGGAAAGGCAAACCTACGTTTCTAGCATTAGTAGACTTAGAGTAAGCTTTTGACAATGTTGACTGGAATACTCTCTTTCAAATTCTGAAGGTGGTAGGGGTAAAATACAGAGAGCAAAAGGCTATTTACAATTTGTACAGAAACCAGATGGCAGTTATAAGAGTCGAAGGACATGAAAGGGAAGCAGTGGTCGGGAAGGGAGTGAGACAGGGTTGTAGCCTCTCCTCGATGTTATTCAATCTGTATATTGAGCAAGCAGTAAAGGAAACAAAAGAAAAATACGAAGTAGGTGTCAAAATCCATGCAGAAGAAATAAAAACTTTGAGGTTCGCCGATGACATTGTAATTCTGTCAGAGACATCAAAGGACTTGGAAGAGCAGTTGAACGGAATGGACAGTGTCTTGAAAGGAGGATATAAGACGAACATCAACAAAAGCAAAACGAGGATAATGAAATGTATTCGAATTAAGTCGGGTGATGCTGAGGGAATTACATTAGGAAATGAGACACTTAAAGTAGTAAAGGAGTTTTGCTATTTGGGGAGCAAAATAACACGATGGTCGAAGTAGGGAGGATATAAAATGTAGACTGGCAATGGCAAAGAAAGCATTTCTGATGAAGAGAAATTTGTTAACATCGAGTATAGATTTAAGTGTCAGGAAGTCGCTTCTCAAAGTATTTGTATGGAGTGTAGCCATGTATGGAAGTGAAACATGGACGATAAATAGTTTGGACAAGAAGAGAATAGAAGCTTTCGAACTGTGGTGCTACAGAAGAATGCTGAAGATTATATGGGTAGATCACATAACTAATGAGGAGGTATTGAATACGATTGGGGAGAAGAGAAATTTGTGGCACAACTTGACTAGAAGAAGGGATCGGTTGGTAGGACATGTTCTGAGGCATCACAGGATCACCAATTTAGTATTGGAGGGCGGCGTGGAGGGTAAAAATCGTAGAGGGAGACCAAGGGATGAATACACGAAGCAGCTTCAGAAGGATGTAGATTGCAGTAGGTATTGGGAGAAGAAGAAGCTTGCACAGGATAGAGTAGCATGGAGAGCTGCATCAAACCAGTCTCAGGACTGAAGACCACAACAACAACAACAACAATCTGCATTATTAATTGTTGGCAGGATGTGCATACTTCTGGACATTTTAATGGCTTTCCATAAAATATCACAGCATTTTTCTTGTAGTATGCAAGTAATGTCAGATCTTGGCTAATTCTGGCCTATTTAAAGGTATCTTTCCCTCTTTCTCTTACATGAGACAGGATTTTGATTCCATTAGTTATCCATGGCTAACTTTTTTCTATGGAATAAATTCAATTTGACATTAGCATCCCTTTCTATATATGTACCTCATCCCATATCACCTCTTCTAACTTACTCTTAAAACACTGTATCCTGTTCTCATCAAAAAGCCTCACTGGTTTTTATGAGCCTGCCTCAGGGCTATAATGTGCTGCATTGTTTATTTCTTTTAACAATGCATCATGATCAGGTAATCCATTACAGCTGGGTACACACTGATTGTTTCACCCTGAGCACTGTCTATAAACATGTTATCGATCATGGTCTCGCTGCACATGAGTTGGAAAACTAGCTACTGAAACTGGATTCGAGCACTCAAACAATGAATCCAGTTCATTTTTCCTGCCCAAATCTTGTAAGAAATTGACAATGAAATATCCATAAACAATTAAGTTTTTGTTCTTCTCTGGCAGGTACCTCATTAATAAATCTAAATTTCTCATAAATATTTGAAAATTCCCTAGATTGGATGTGTATATGGTTACAATTATCAGAGAAGTGTGCTGCTGTAACCAAACAAGTACAAGTGTCCAAGTTCCGATCATCACAAAACCTATTTACTTCAATATCTTTGACTTTGTGTCCACCTTCCGCATATGTTGCAACTCCACCTTTTATCATATTAACTTTACACAAAAATTATGCTAGTCTATAATACCTTATATTTCGCTTCTCCATGCCAGTGACTACATGGGTTCAGATACCCATAGATCAGCTTCCACTTCAGAATTGTCCACATCTTCTAGACATAAGCAGATCTCATCTACCTTGTTTCTCAGCCCCTTATGTTCTGATGAAACAAACTAATTTTACTATTTTAGGAACAATTACTTATATTATGGTCCTGTTCTCTTCTAATTTGAAGACTCTGCCTATAATCTGACACTAACCCAAAAAATGCGCCCCTCTGACTCCAGTAACCACAGATATTTTGCCTTGTGTGCTTCTGGGCCACCTATTTTCTGCAAGATGCTCGGCTAACCTGGCCTTCCCATTCCTATGTAGATGCAGCCTATGATTTGGGTAGCCCCACCTCCAAATTGCAGCAGCAGTTACAGCATGGAAATGAGACTTTGTTTCAATCAAAACTAATCAGTTCAGCTCATTGTTTACATGGCTAACAGCTGTGTTAACTCATGGCTGCTCATGGTGCTCTACAACCTCCACAAACCAGACAAAAGTGTGCGCTGTTGCAACTCCTATTTCCTGCAGGTCACATTTAATACTATACTCTAAGTTGCCAGCCAGGTTGCTTCGTGGTCCTTGTAGTGTAAGTACCTAACTTCCTTTATCAAAAGTTCTCCTCAAAGCTTCTATGTTCTTTGTCATCTGTATCAGCTTAGCAATAGGTTTCATGATGGTTGTGACCTGGTATTCTACACTTAGCTTTTCCTGTAGCATTTGGCCTACACCGCTCTCATGACTGCTACTCAGCAGCAGGACTCTTTCCTTTCTACTTGAGTGTTCTCCAATCCTAGCCTTGAAGTTGTTCCTACAAGTCTGCTGCAGTCTAATTTGCTCACAAAGTGGTTATGGCTCTTCTCCCAATTTGAGGTAAAAAGTCAAACTGGTAGCTAACTGTAATTCGAACTCTGATTTCAGAAATTTTCTCCTTTCGCTTCTTATTTTTTACCTTTCCACAGATCCCATTTTTTTCTTTCCCCCTTCAACATATATAATTCAAAATGAGGAAATTTCTAATCCTCTGAACTCTTTTTTTCTCTTTTTCTTGATCCTCTTGTCTCTACTGCATAATCTAAAAATCCACGATAGACCTTCATCTCATACTTAAGTGGCTTCCCACTTACAGTTGCTCACAATGAAACACCACCCCACAGTCTTGCTACGTTTCCCTCAGACTAAATAATCTAAGACAACATCTACGTTTATTACACATGACGCTACTTTTACAAAATGGTTCAAATGACTCTGAGCACTATGCGACTTAACTTCTAAGGTCATCAGTCGCCTAGAACTTAGAACTAACTAAACCTAACTAACCTAAGGATATCACACACAGTCACGCCCGAGGCAGGTTTCGAACCTGCGACCGTAGCGGTCGCTCGGTTCCAGACTGTAGCGCCCAGAACCGCACGGCCACTCCGGCCGGCTGCTACTTTTACAATACACCGAAAAACACTAACATACACTTACTGTGCAGTGCGACAAGAAACAGTTACCACTTATTTTCCTGTGAGCTGTGTCGCTAACTTCTAGGTGGCAGGTGGATGTCAAACATGAGTTGTGAAGAGAGTGAGCCAAAGTTGTACCTATCCCCAGTGTCACTCAGTCTGTACACTGAGCAAGCAGTGAAAGACACCAAGTAGAAATTTGCAAAAGGAATTCATGTTCAGGAAGAAAAGATAAAATTTTTGAAGTGTGCTAGTGACACTGTAAGTCTGCCAGAGGTGACAATGGATGCAGAACAGCATGAACTGGAATGGGTAGTTCCTTGAAAAGAAGTAATAAGATGGATATCTACAAAAATAAAACAAGGGTGATGGAATGTAGTCAAATCATTATTTTAATAAATACAGAAACCAGCCACTTTTTTGTGTATTTTTGTTTACAACAGTATACGTTCCAGGCTTCCACCCATCTTCAGTTAGCGTAATAGATATTTGAGTCTTCAGTCACTACATAGCTACAAGATTGGCAGTAAATTGGATGCTGCGGCTGCCTTCCTGCTCTGCCCAGTACCCGCCATGTTGCGACTGAGGTCAGTCAGTATCCACCATGTTGCCGACTGAGGCAACATGGCGGATACTGGGTTTTTTCTTGCAAAATAGAATTAAAAAAAGTGTTTGTGCCACATCAATAAGGGTAAAAATTGGAACAAGAACAAGAAGCGTAGAAAGGCAGCTGCAGCATCCAATTTTCTGTCGATCATCTAACCATGAACTTACTGTAAACTCAAATACACTGTGACACTTTATACGTTCAAACTGCACGGTTGGCCACGGGGCATGATGGGAATTAGTATGCACAGTATGGCTTAGTTTAGCAACGAAACCCAATTTCATTTGGATGGGTTCGTCAATAGCAAGATTGGCGCTTTTGGGGGACTGAGAATCCGGCATTTCGCGATCTTCAATCTCAACCGCCGACAGTGTAGTGGGGAATGTCCAGTCACGGAATTATCGCGGCTGTATTCCTTGATGGCATGGTGACTACCAAACTGTTTTAGAAGATGATTCCGTCCCCATTACCCAAAGTGGCCCTGATTTCGGCAAGATGTGGTTTATCCAAAATGGAACCTGACCTCTTCGAAGCAAAAGAGCGTTTAATGTCCTGGAGGAGCACTTTGGGGACCACAATCCGTCTGGGGTATCCAGAGGCCACCGGTATGGACCTTGATCGGCCTCCATATTCTCCGGATCTGAACACATGCTACTCCTTTTTATGGGGCTGTATTCAAGACAAGGTGTACAGCCATAACCTCAAAACTATTGCTGAGCTGAAGATAGTCATTCAGGAGGTCATCGACATCATTGATGTTCCGACACTTCAGGGGATCATGCAGAATGTCGCTATTCGTCTGCGACACATCATTGCCAATGATGGCAGACATATCTAACATGTCATAACCTAAATCCAAATGTCTGTAGTGACGTTTACATGTTGAATAAAATGTATGAACGCAGCAGTTTGAACTAATATAGGTTTTTTTCATACAGTTCAATAATGTCTGTATTACGTTAATTGACGATGGGTGAAAGCCCAAGACGAATATTAGCTTTAACAAACATACATAAGAAAGTGGCTGGTTGCTGTATTTATTAAAATGTTTAAATTATTCTAGTCGCATTAATTTAGCCTGTGCTGAGGGCATTAGTTTAGCAAATGAGACACTAAAAATAGTATAAAGGTTTTGATATTTGGGCAGCAAAATAGCTGATGATTGCCAGAGCAGAGAAGATATAGAATGCAGACTGGTAATAGCAAGAAAAGCATTCCTGAGAAGAGAAATTTGGTAACAGTGAATATAAATTTAAGCATTAGGAAGTCATTTCTGAAGGTCTTTGTCTGGAGTGCAGCGTTGTATGGAAGTGAAACGTGGTTCACATACAGTTCAGACAAGAAGAGAACAGAAGCTTTTGAAATGTGGTGCTACAGAAGATTGTTAATTGTATGGGTAGACTAAGTGCTGAGGAGTTACTGAAACGAATCTGGGGAAAAAAAGTGAACGGCACAGCATAATTATAAGAAGGGATCAGCTGATAGGAAACATCCAGAGGCAGCAAAGAATCATCAAACTGGTAACGGAAGGAAATGTGAGTTGATAAAAAAATTTGGAGGGAGACCTATGATAGAATACAGGAAATAGGTCTAATCGATGTAGGTTGCAGTAGCTATGTAGAGATGAAGTGACTTGTATAGAAAACTTTTAAACGTTGAAACAATGCTACCATGGAAACTAAAAAAAATTATACAGGAGTCACAGGTATTGTGGTGACTGATTTTCTAATGACCCGTTTTTTATAAAATCATCATCAGACAATCTGAAAAAAATAACAAAACCTCAAATAGTACAGTGGAGATAGACTGCCAACTGAAAAAGTTATCACGCGGCGACCTGTGCCACATAAACTGACAAACTAGCCACTAGATGGCAACAATTGTGAGGTGCGAGGCATACAGCTTGAATTATAAGTTGCAGATAACAGAAAGTAGGAAAGCATAGCCATGCAGGCCTTTAATTAAAGATACAAACAATTTTGTCAAGCAGGAAAACAAGAGAATATCGTTAACTCTATAAGTAGTGAATACTCGAATAGGAGTAGTGGACGGAGAGGGGGGGGGGGGTATAGCAATGGAGGTTACGAGTAGGGACAAGAGGGAGAAGGGACCGGCAACGGGTTTAGGAAGATTAGTTTACTAGTGGTAGAAAAGCAATAATTGCATAAAAATACATCACAAAATTAAAAAGTAGGGTTAACTTGGCATCGTAGGGCATTACAAACGAAAGGTGCTTAGGTAATGAAAAGTTAACCACTTTATGTGGTACGTTTAAACATGGGGTAGGGGATGGGGGAGAAAGCCAAAAGGATGGCATAGCCAGGCGGGTGAGGTGGAGCCATTCAGCAAGTGGAAACTGTAATAAAAAATAGCCTAAATTAGTGCACCTTTCTTATGTGGTAAAAACCTGCGTAACGTTAACAGGCGTACAAGATGTGTAGTATGGATGTTGACAAAGTCAGTTCGCCAAGCTATGATAAAATTACATAAAATACATTTAGAAGCAGGCCGCGGTGACCGAGTGGTTCTAGGCGCTTCAGTCCGGAACCGCGCGACTGCTACGGTCGCAGGTTCGAATCCTGCCTCGGGCATGGATGTGTGTTATGTCCTTAGCTTAGTTAGGTTTAAGTAGTTCCAAGTTCTAGGGGACTGATGATGACCTCCGATGTCCCATAGTGCTCAGAATTTGAACCATTTTGAACATTTAGAAGAAATAAACAGTTTTTTTTTATTTGTTTTGAACATGGTTGTCCGTGGCTACAAATATGGTAGGTAAAGGGCACTGGCGGGAGGGAGGGGGCGGTTGTAGCTAGGAGAGGTGAGGGGCCGGGCATTGAGCCAGAAAAAAACATAATTAAAATAACCTAAAGTGATGAAACCCTCTTGTGTCATAGAAGCCTGTGTAACATTAACAGGCTCACAACATGTGTATATATGGAAGCTGATGAAGTCAAAGTGCAGGGTAATGTCAGAATTACATAAATTGCATTAAAAGAATATGAAACTTACAATATGCGTCACATAAAAGTTGAAAACCAAGTAGACAAGAGAAATCGAATGAAGTACAAAATTGAAGTTGTTACTCTGCTTTTAACAATTTTGTATTTTATTCGTCTTCTTTTGTCTACATGGTTTTAAACTCTTATGTGATGTATGTTATAATATTTCATTCCGTCTTATATGATGGATTTAAACAATAAGGAAAACTGTTTTTTCCCGTCTTATATGATGGAATTAAACAATAAGGAAAACTGTTTTTTCCCTTAAATGCGTTTTATGTAATTCTGACATTGTCTGGGACTTTGACTTCACCAGCATCCATTCCTGCACATGTTGTACGTGTGTTAATGTCACGTAAGGTCTATGACGTAAGAATGGTTCATAAGTGTAGATTAATTTTAATTATGTTTTTACTGGTTAGATGGTCTCCCCTCCAGCCACTGCTAGCTACGCCCGCCTCCCTTGGGTCTTTTCCCCCTCCCACACACAATACATTTACCCAGAATCTCCTGTGTTCAAAATAAACAAAAGAAGAAACTGTTTATTTCTTTTAAATGCATTTTATGTAATTTGGTCATAGCCTGGCTATTTGACTTCAGCAGCTTCCATATCGACACGTCTTGTAAGCCTCTTAATGTTACACAGGTTCCTATGATGCAAGATTTCGTTAATTCAGGTTATGTTTTTATTGGTTGGATGTTTCCTCCCCACTCTCCTGGCTACACCCCGCCCCCTTGACTTTCTTCCGCTTTCCCTACTCTATTTGTAGCCACAGTCTCGTATGTTCGAAATAAATAAACACAAAAACTATTTATTTCTCTTAGCTGCAATTCACTCAATTATGCAATAGCTTTGCGATTTGACTTCATCATCATCCATATTACACATGTTGTAAGACTTTTAATGTTATGCAGATTTGTATGACATACGAAAGATAAACTACTTACTACTTTACGTTACTTTTTATTGAAGGTTTTACTGGTTGGATGGTTCCCCTCACACTCCTGACTACACCACCATTTGGGGTTTCTCCCTCACACCCTGCCTTATGTTGAGCCATACTATGCTCTACTACATGAAGATGTTATCTTTTTTATTACATAAGCACCTTACGTGATTATTGTTTGTCTACCACCAATAAAGTAATCTTCCAAAACTTGTTGCTGGTCCCGCTCCCTCCCGCTCGCGCCTCGTGGTAACCTACACAGTTCTCCCAACCCCAACCCCCTCCCACCGCCCAGTGGCTGATTTCTATTCAGCTACTCACTATTTGTAATGTTAATGATATTCTGCTTTTTTTGTGTTTGGGAAAATTTTTTATCTCTTTTATCAAAGTTCTATATGGCCTTACTGTTTCATGTTAATTGAAACTTATAAGTCAAGCTGTATGGCTTACACCACACAACTGATGCCACCTAGTGGCTAGTTCGTCAACTTACCCGTGACAGGTCGCCTCAAACAGCCAGTGTATTCTTTAAATGTGTGTAAGTTACACGATTCCATGAAACATTTAGAACCTGTCAATATTTTGGTGTGTATTTTCGTATAATGTTTGTACCATGTTGTGAAATACTTATGTAATAACTTTTTCAGTTATTAATCGAAAATGTGTCATCAAACAAATTAATCACTAGAAAACCTATGATTCTGTATAGTTCTGTAGTGTCCATATTAGCATTGTTTCAGTGTTTAAAAATATTCAAAATGGGTGCAAACTTCTTACATGACTTTGTGTTGCAATTATTGTACAGAATAGATTATTTTTGAGAGGTCCTTCAAACCCCGTCTTCAGACTAAAAACAACAGCAAAAACAACAATAATGACAACTTACATTTTGTTTCATCATATATTTTGGGTGTATTAGACTAAGAAATCGAAAATGTTCGATGAAATGTAATTTTTACTCAACTGCTTCACACAAAGAGTGAAATATTTAGCTCATGTACCTGACACTTTAACATTTGACTATGATCACTTCAGGTGCTTGCCTCACACAAGCCACACATATGAGAACAAATATTAAAATGTCAATGGATGGTAGGTAATTAACGAATATCACTTACAGTTTATTCTCAAGAAGGAAAAATGTACTTTCATCTACATTTATGTACTAATCTGTACTTTTCCAAACGAGATGACCTGTAGTGACAGAATCTACAGTTAGGTACTTGTGCAGTAAAACGCTATTGAAGTATTAGCAATTGTTTGCAGATTTGAATTTATCTTGGTCTATTTCAGAAACATATCCAAGATACCAAAATCAAATTTTAGATGAATCATTTGCTATCACATATTGCATCCTCATTTCTCAATGAGACTTTTTTTGTGGCAGTCTAAAACACAATTACATAACCCTTGTTTAAGAATTTACTAGAGTTAATGTCAGTAACAGGTTATAGTTTTAATATACAGGTAATGAAATACTCTGTGTTCCACTGATATCATGATCACCCATTTGCTGATTTTGCCTCAAGAAATTTTCGATGGACATAATCTTTTGTTAATGATATAATAACCTGACAAAGAAAATATATTTCAGTTATTATTTACTTAAAGACATCTTTTGATCCAAGAAAAGATGACAACATTTTTTTACTTTAAATTTGTTATAAACTTAACTCAGTTTGAAAACAGTAATTTCACAAATGTAACAACAGAAATACAAAATCTTTTTTATTCACTGCTTTATAAATGTTAATCAGGCAGAAATAGATTTGACTTCCTCAACAGTATTTCAAATCAATAATTCAATTAGAAAAATTTATAATGTCAGAACATACCATTGTTGGTGGTGTGAAGAGGTCTCTGCTCTGGTCTCTTCCGTTGTTTTCTGGGAACAGAAAATAGGATTTTCACCATAATTTCTAAGACACTGAAAATTTCTTTGTTGACAAACTAAATCCCAAATACTTAAACCCAACATAGATTCAATTTAATAAATAAAAATGAGTTATTGAAAGCTTGATCTAGATGGGAATAAACTGTCTACAAAGAAAGATAATACTCTGAACATGTCTGATCACACAATTAAACACTAGTTTGGAAGCACAACTATATAAATCAATAATATTTTCTGTCAAATCATAACAAAAACATGACCATATTCTATTTCATCCCATGGCAGAGTATTTTTGTAAGGGTGCATTCGAAACTTAGTGTGTTAGATGCTTCATAAATGATCTTCAAGGGTTTTCAAAAAATGGCTCTGTGCACTATGGGACTCAACTGCTGAGGTCATTAGGCCCCTAGAACTTAGAACTAGTTAAACCTAACTAACCTAAGGACATCACAAACATCCATGCCCGAGGCAGGATTCGAACCTGCGACTGTAGCGGTCTTGCGGTTCCGGACTGCAGCGCCTTTAACCGCACGGTTCAAGGGTTTTGACTGTGTAAAATAGTAACTCACAATTACAGGTAAGTCCACAATCTCAATCGATAAATCTATTTCATTAGCGCAATGTAGAGTAGTCAACGTAAGTTTAATTCAGTACTGGACTTTGACAGCAACACTGCTACATATCTTACTGTAGAACGTGGCAGAATTACAGTAAAGAATAATATCACGAAAAACTCTTAGACACAATTCATACAGTCTGCACGACTTCTGGTGTCTGGTGGTCTTATAGCTGTAGCAATTCTAAATATCACTACAACGATTAGCTACTTTGACAAATGTTGCACTAACGTACTCTTCAATAAACGTTAACAGACACCAGTGACTTCCAAACCACACGAAAAAACTGATTTGCGTTTCGCATACCTGCTTCACACGGGCACTCATGCCAGTGCCAAGTGCATGGCCGCCCCCCCCCCCCCCCAATCTCTTAGGCGAAGGAAAAAGTTTTCACGAAAATGATGTCGAAGTCTGAATTATATAGTTTTTTAGCAGGGCTGGATCTGGAACATTTTCATTGGTACTTACAAGTCGCCATTCGTCTTCCAGAATATTAAAAATACTACATACCTCCAGCTCTAGCGACCCCCCCCCTTCCCCCCCCCCCCCCCTTGCCTCCTCTACAAACTACTGTATCGTCGCCCTTGCTCTTTCGTGAACATAGCGTGCTTTGTTATGTAGCATTTAAACTTACTCAGAGCAATCAATGTCTGTCCAGCACTATTGCTAACAAGTAATCACACGCATTCACGATACACCGACCAAGCGCGCACCTGTGAAACTTTGTGGGCACGGGAGGGGGGGGGGGGGAGGTGGAGCGACTAGACATCGAGCTATCGAGTATTTTTAATATTCTGGAAGACGAACTGCAACTTATATGTATCCATTATAAAGTTCCACTTCCGACCTTACTAAAAACTTGCGTAATGACGACTTCAAAGTCATTTTCTTGAAAGAGAAACCCCTGACTATATTTTTTCCTTTTCCTAAGAGCGATGGGTACAACCGCGGCCCCGCCCTTTCCCAGGATATCGACACTTTGATACCGACCACCAGAAAATTTAAGTAAATAAATTGAATAATAACAATGTTTCTACTAAAGCGCTTAGCTACACGTCTTACAATGCAATGCACGCGGCTGTCCAGGCTGTTTTAGTATTGATCTCGAAGTTAACTGCTCAGCATACGAAAAGATGGTTTGCGTTTCGTATATCCCCTTCAAGAGGGCGCCCATTCCCGGGGACAAGGGCGTGGCCGTGCGCCGCCCCCCCCCCCCTCCCTCCCCGCCCTGTCAACGCTCGTACAAGAAGGAAAAAACGTAAAGCTACTGTATGGGCGCCTTTGCTCTTTCATGAACACAGCGTGCTTTTCTATGGAGCAAATCAAAAGATACCTTCCGAAGGAATCAGCTGTCTGCTCACTGCACTAAGCAGTATTTATAAACGAGAACAAATTTTCGGCAGTCATTCAGAAACGAAATTCGTGCTTCCAAAACCCTCATCTTCTATGCAGTCATAATCGGCTCGCGTCTGTAACTGACTGAAATGCTCTAGAAGGCATAGTATTTCACTCATCTGGGGCCGATTTACCTGAGATTCTGCTACACTGGCTACCGCTTCCTGAGCAACCCCACCTTTAAAGTTACCTCAGAGCAACTAGTGTCAGTTCAGCGCTATCGCTAATAAATAATCACACGCATTCATGATAGACTGACAACCTACCATAGTTTGCAGGGTGAGGGCCAATAGCGGCTTGTAAGTAGCCATCACAAATTTCCAGTTCCGACCCTGTTAAAAACCTGCGGAAAAAAGTATTTTAAATCATTTTCCTGAAAGAAAAACATCTGAGTACACTTTATCATTTCCTTTCCCTTAGAGTTAGGGTGGAAGACGTGGCCCCACCCCGGATACGGGCACCCTAACACCGACTGCCAGGAAATTTAAATAAATAGATTTCATAATAAAAACTTTTCCATTAAAGCGCTTTGCTACACGTCTAAGAAAACAATGCACCTAGCTGACGAGGCGGTTTGACGTATCGACCGCGCAGGTAATTGCTTACCTGTGGAGCGCCGCTTACCTTGCTGCTTCCTCTGCGGCAGACAAGCAGAAAGTGGCAGAGGCTGACGCTCGGATGCGCGATTGCCTCTCCGCCCGATACCACTGACATCTGGGAGCTACGGGGGAAATAACTTCCTGGCTGCCCACGCAAAATCAATAGTGCCGTACCGCCCGGGGGCCTGCCCTTAAAATTAATAGATACAAATATGGGCACTGAGGTCATTTCTAGTTGTGCAGCCAAGATCGGCATCACTTTACTTTAAATGAGAGTCTTTTCATATCCCTTTCGTGTATTTTTTTAAATTACGACAAATGACTACGGGGGCGGGCTGCCCACGTAAAATCAATAGTGCCGTCGGCCCGGGGGCCAGCCCCTAAAATCGATTGATATAAATATAGACACTGATGTCATCCTAGTTGTGCAATCATATGCAATAGCACGCAATGAGAGAATTTTCGTATCCCTTTCGTGAATTCTTTTAAGTTCCGACGAATGTAGATCTAAACACATTTATGACGATTTGAAGACAGAAAACTAATGCTGATTACTCAAGATATTAAACAACAAAGCGATCCTGTGCTTACACACTTAGTACTTCACCAAAAACTGCTTCTGTATTGACACCTTTAGAAACGATTACAGTATTGACAAAAATCTGTTTTTGTGAGGATATCACAGCATTTCATAATAACGCACTACGCCAAGTTACTGTTTCCTGAACCACATTTTAGGGTATTTTAATTATAATGCAAAAAACTTTGGATTTCGTAACTTTTAGCATCGCATCTGGACTACATGTTGCTTCCTTTATTACTCAGTTGCTTATTTCCCTTTTTATTAATTTCAACGAATCGTTGACAGCGTGACCGCTGGGTTCAGAGGGATATCTCTCTGAACAACTGTAGACGAAGGAAAAATCAATTACAAAAATAATTTTTGAGATCACGGACTATGTAAGTAAGGAGAAGGTCATAGTTGGACGAGGCTATATACATTCAAATTCGTAATTGAGAATGGGTCAGCCCAAAACCAGTATTGCAGAATAAAGTAATTCAATATACAGACTGGTGCAACAATGTCCTCTTTCAAATTTATCAATGCTGTGGTGTGCTATCTCAGTGAGGCCTAAAGAACGGGGATTTAAAGTTTTCTCTTGCCGAATATTGATTCAGCGGTACTGCTGCACCTCTCTAGCTCGATGTTAGATAAGACCTACCAGAAATTTTACAACTCTAGCCCTCACAATGCATTTAAATTCCATTATGTGCATTTATTTCTACGGTGATTCCAGTAAGAAGGCGGAATAAGACATTTTCTTACAAGTAACCAGGCAATTTTCATATTTTACAACGGAGGGGTTGGCTTACAGGTAAGAGACTGGACTCAAATACGATAACACTGCGTTTCAAACATCCGTCTGGCCGTCCAGATTTAGGTTTTCAATGGTTTCACTTAGGATAAATATCAGGAGTGTTTCTTTGAGACGCACACAACCGATATCCTTTTTCAATCCGAGCTTGGGATGCGTCTCTACTGATTTCGGTGTAGTCGAGCCGTTCGACCCTAATCTTTCATCCTTTTCTTTCATATTATACCACTATGTTCACTATAACATTTCTGTTGCGAGAGTTCTTATATTCAGTAAAACTGGCACTTAAGAGTTTTGACAGAATTAATAAAATCGATAATAAATATCAAATTTCGAAGGAAATAACAACGCCAGCTGCAATCAGGCATCGAAATAATTCGATGGTGAAAGTTAAAATTTTAGTCAGACTGAGAGTCGAACCCAGACCTCCCACTTAACGCGCACGGTTGCCTTCGACTGCGTTCACAGTGGCAGCAATAACGATCGTCTCACGTTGTCGCGTTGCGTTCGATCTCCTTCATCTGTTTTTGGCGGGGTTAAGGAGGTTAGGTTAGGTTAGGTTAGAATATATTCTATGTATGAACTGGGTTAGATTTGAACCTCCAAAGTTGGAGACAAGTGCTACAGTGTGGCATTTGCTATTAAAAAGATGTCGAATGCATGCAAACCACCTATATCTGTCTCGAAAAGAACGTGGCCAGTACTGTACACTCCGCCCGCAGTTACTGGAATTATCAGACAAGATTTCCGAATAGAAGTTAAAAACGCTTTAACTTTGTGACACCACTTTCCTCCTCTCACTGCTGTTTAGCGTCATAAGGGACCACCGCCTTTGAATCTTAATATGCCGGTTCGACGTCTTTCATATTTATCCGTGTGTATTCCGGAAGTACGTAGTTTCAGTGATACCATGTTAAGGATCTCTCCAAAACACATTGTGCTGAGTATGGTTTATCATGCTACACTGGTAGGATGTACGAGTTTGAAGTTTTGCCAATAAGATTACGAGCACATAACGGTTCATTTACATGTTGAATGTCAACGATGTTTCTATTACGTGATGCATGGATAAAATTTTTGAGCGAGTAAAAAAGTAATATTGAGTTAATTAAAGCCAGGTTTGTGATTTCACAGCAGCACACTTTATTTTAAAAACTGTGAAAATTTCTGCAATATTGATAGTATATTCAGATAATTAGATTCTAGTACTGAAAATTTCAATGCTCTTTAAACAATTTCCCAGTGGATTTCAGAAAGGGAGTAACAAGGTATCTGGTGGCAGCATTATTTCAGATTGAGTGTAGCTCTTTATAAACGAAATCAACTACAGTGTCTTTTAGTGTACATGCTAGAAGCATAGCTCCAAAATTCGGTATAGAATACATTTAATATGATGTAGTATTTGTGGTGCAAGAATTAAAATATTAGTAATTTTAATCAACGTGGTAAGGAGATAACAGCAATCTGTTCTTGATGATCAGTTAGTAAAAGCAGTCCAGTCCAAGTTCGACTACCTTTCGATACGATACCTGACCTATGTGAAAACTGCAGCCCTTAACGTTAACGCTTGGAAACACTTTCTGTGCCGTGACATTAACCACAACTTCAAAATCTAATATTAATGTTCCAGGATTAAAATTCTTAGTACACAAAGTATGAATTCCATTCCACATGGAATTTTGTATGCTGATACAGTTTTTGACAACATTAAATGGAAAGCAACTTAGACATACCTCAAGGTAGTGTATGTATGTAAAGTGTAAAGCTATTAATGTGTTTTCGTGAAACGTAAAATGTCCCATCCGCTAATACAGTACTCATATTACTACAAAGAAGTAGCAGATTTTGTTCACAAATGAAAACTACTATATCATTTTCCAGGTCTATGAATCAGAACCTTTCTTGTCGATTTGTTAAAATATCTAAACAGTTTAACTACTCTAAAGCCTCTTCTCAGTGTGAGGATGAGTGGGCACCTGTTTTCTTTGGGATCTGTACAAAGATAAAAAAATTAATTGTCTCCTTCTTCTGTATTTCATAGCTATCTAAATTAGGTAATTCTGCTCATATTACTTTACTAGGTTGTGAAGTTAGTTCGTCACATGCTTTTATTTTGCAGTTATTCTGCATAACATGTGATTTAATAACGCTAACTTGTTTGGTTTCATGATCTTGACTGTCTCTTATCCCATTCGTGGTTAATGGGACATACATGTCCTGCGAAACTAATATGCAGTTTAGAGCGTTGGGATGTGTATATCACATACTATCTAGACAAGACTCTGTACTTTCAGGTCATAACTGCGTACTATCACAATTATGACCAGAACAGGGTTGGTTGCCAGGGTTGATGTCTGGCAAGTGTGGTTTTTCTTCTTAAAATATGAGGTCAGGTTAGTGGTGTTTCCATGAAGGCCCATATTAGACAGATAATCACTAATAATTCAAATGAATAGCTATCACACTTTAGAAGTTCTTTTGCAACGTGAGGTGAGTGGGCACCTGTTTTCTTTGGGATCTGTACAATGATAAAAAAATTAATCGTCTCCTTTTTCTGTATTTCATAGCTGGCTAAACTAGGTAATTCTGCTCCTCTTACTTTACTAGGTTAAAGAATTTAACAACAGTAGAAGTTAACATATTAAAAAAATTGAGTGTGCTACCCGTTTTGAATGCTACAAGACGAGGCCAGAGACTGCAGCTACCTCCCCACTCAGAGTGCCGTGAAAATAAGGACATTGAAAAGCAAGGAAACAGTTATTAACAGATGCAAACTGAGAACTGCTTTAAACACACAGCGCGAACTTCTCTCTTCTCTACTCCACCAGAAACTACAATTAGTGTAATTAATATAATGATGTGTAGGTAGTGAATGAACACATACGATTCACGTAAAATAATGCCCTTTAAACCTAGTGGTCGGCTTGTCAGCATGTAAAAAGTGACTTGATTCGTGTGAGTGAACTGTGAAACCACATCATTATATGGATAGTCCTGATCGGTGGATTATATCTTGGAACAGGTTTCTAACGGAGCAGAACGAGCCTCTTTTGCAATCCAGTTGGTTATATTGAAGTTTTATTTTGATATGGGTTACTTGCGTAATTCTGTGTTTCATTTTATAGCACTATTCTTATTATTAATTTGAAGAGTATTCTGTCTCCAAAAACGTCTGTCGTGCTAAAATATTAGGAGGAGTGAATGAAACGACAATTCTTACAAACACGTGGTTAGTTTATGTTTCGCCTTTATTCCTCCAGTCAGAGCGAAGACACAGAAAAATCGATTTTACGTTATATTATTTGTAGTAATATATGGCATATCAAAATAACGAGAGATATTCGCACATTTATATAGGGGCTGTTCATGACGTATTTACACTCCTAACAGCAAAAGAAAGAGCGAAATAGTTACAACCATAGCAGGAGAGAGAAGTGGGGTAAGCAGGCTTTGCGCAAGCGCACTGCGCAAGGCCGGGGACGGATGCTGGCTACAGAGTCCTATCTGTCTAGTGCTTCCATCTAGCGATAAGCTATTGGAACTTGGTGAAAAATACTATAGACCATTGCCGTGTATACTTAGAAGGCTGTGAGAAATCAAATGGAACAGCATGTGTTCACAGCTGGCACAGAGTGTCTGTTTCACGACAATCAATTCAAGTCACAATCTTTTCCACCCTATGAATCTTTGAAGTAACTGTGTTTTCTTTTAAATCATAGACATCGTTTTGAACATTACCATCCTCCTCAGTAATTCTTCCAGTTCGGTCATAATTGGTGTTTAGTATAAAATAAATGCACCAGCAAATTTCGTAATACGTAGAAAAATTGGTATGTGGCATATCAAAGCCCTCTTGAAAATGTTTTTGAAAATTAGTGTGCAACATTTCATGTTTTTTCGGGCAGGAGAATTAATATATTTTCGTACTGACTTGTTATGCCTTTTTCTGTACTTTCCATCCTAATAATATCACTTTACAAACAAAAATTTAACTCTGAAAATCCTAGGTTTACATGAAAACACGGACAAAGTTAGCTTCATACGACTCGTGTCATCTAATCGATATTCAAAATAAATCAACTAACAGTTTTATCGGTTGTGAAAGTGTATTACCGATCATAACAGACGGTAGTTTTGATCTTTCATTTTTCAAAGACAGTTAAAATAAATTTTAACCGCGAAAGGGTTAAGCGCAATATTTCACTCATTTCAACATTAGCCTGTACGGTTGCACCATAATTCGCCATGCACTTCCACGAAATGTCACATGTCCTCATTACGTGAAAGTGCAAAGAATATCTAAAATTTTCCTTAATAATACATTGTACTTCACGATTTGTAAGAGTTTTTATGAAGACCATTCTTCAAACGCTTAAAGTGACAAGAAAAACATAACTTCGATATCACTGTGGAGACTTTGTCCCCATTCCCTGACTAAAACAATAGTTTCCGACTTTGCACATGGAGGTACCCAACACACTACCGAACACAACATACAGCCTTCTACCTTGTGTAGTCCCATCTCCAGCAACATTCGTCTGTAGGCATAGAGTCAACACAACGATCTGGCGCCAACTACAAGCAGCAATAGTTATGTATGCAGGATGGGGTAGAATAAACGCGGAGTTGCAGAACTTACGATAGTATGTAAGTAGAAATTTAATTTAGCAATACTGAAAATTTATCTTCTGCGGTAATGAAAAATTGCTGTTGGTGTAATGAAAATTAAGTTTTTCGGAATTTATTTTACGATTTTGCTCATTTGTTATCCAGACCTAGGGTTTAAAGTCCCGTTGACAATGAGGTCACTAGAGACGGAGCATAACTTCGGACTGAAGAGAGAGACGGAAGAAAATCGGCCTAGCCCTTTCAAAGGAACAATCCCTGTATTCGCCTTAAAGAGATTTACGGAAATCGCAGAAAACTTAAATCAGGCTGGCCAAATGTGATTTGAATTACCATCCTCACGAATATGAGTCCAGTTTCTTGCCACTGCACCACTCGCTCGGTAGGAGGTGACATATGGAAGTTCTGCAGCTTCTTTCCTAATGCAGTTGGTTCAAATGGCTCTGAGCACTACGGGACTTAACATCTGAGGTCATCAGTAACCTAGAACTTAGAACTCCTTAAACCTAACTAACCTAAGGACATCACACACATCCATGCCCGAGCTCCGCGGTTCCAGACTGTAGCGCCTAGAACCGCTCGGCCACTCCGCCTGGCCTATGCAGTTGGGGAATGAATTGTACATAGAATGTTGGGTAGCTCGTACAAGAGCCATAAGTAAAATTAGTGGTTAGTTCCTATGGCACCAAACTGCTGAGGTCATCGGTCCCTACGCTTACACACTACTTAATCTAACTTAAACTAACTTACGCTAAGGACAACACACACACCCATGTCCGAGGGAGGACTTGAACCTCCGACGGGGGAGAGGCATAAGCGTAAGGCAGAAAAGGGACACATCCCTAGAACTGTATATAATTATATGCTCCTTTCTCCACGAGAACTACAATGGCTCCGAGTGGTTGCAACTCAACAAGACACCACAAGAATTAGGGAACCAGTCGGTTCCATAACCTCTCAACTGTCGCTTAAATCTGGTGGAAATAGGTCGGAGCAGGGCTCAATGCTCGTTCACAGTACTCTCACAGTTTCGAAGCGATGGGGTGGTGCACTGTCTTACTGATTGATGATGATGATGATTAGTGTTTTAGGGCGCACAACAACGAAGTTATCAGCGCCCGTTCCCCTTACTGATTGAGCAGCCAGCTAGGAATCATTGGGTGTAGGGTTACTCGGTCTAAACGAACAAACGGTAATATAGAACAAACGGTAATATACTCCTGCATCGTTCGTCTGAGAATGATAATGGCAAAGCACCATTTCACCTTCAACGCCCCGTTCGATAATACCACTACCGACAGAAACGTAGCGTACCTCTTACTCTGCCCTCAGCGTGTACCAGTTCGTATCGTTACTCATTTCTCATTGGTCTACCTGTAGTGTCTCTCCTAGCTCTCACAGGCTTCTGTCTACCACAGCAGAGCACTGCTGGCTCACATGCTACTAACCAGCCTTGACATGCAACTTATAAGATGATAGTGTCGCCTGAGGTTACACGTTACAAAAGCCGTTATAGATCAGTTGTTCGCAACCTTTCTGTGACTATTACACATCAGTGTAATCAGAGGTTAGCTACTAACTCCTCTCCCACTCCCCCTCCCCACCATCACCAACATTAGTGCCTAACCAAACCACTTACTTATTGTCGTTACAACAACCCTCTTCTGTCACCGGCTGTTCTTTTCAGTTCCTCGCAATTGCCACATCCTACCCCCTTCCCGATGATTTCGAAATACTTCATCCTAGGTATTCCTCTGTCTTCCTTTTCCAGCATTTCCCCTTCAAGAATATTTATGGTGAAAGTGTTGTGTCTGATGACATGTCCAATAAATTTTATTTTTCTGTTTTCCATTCCCTTTCATAATCTCCTCTCTTCGTTGACTTCTCTCAAGACTGCAAAGTCGGTTTTTCTTTCTGTCCAGTTCGCTCTTGTCATTTTCCGCCATATCTAAATTTCAGTAGCTTCAAGTCGATTCCTTTCCAAGTCACTTAGAGCATTGTACTCCATACAAAAGATTCTGCACAGGATTCTTTGACATCTATATTCATATGTTGGCGGGTTAAAATGTTTTTCTTGACCGTAAATGCCTGCTTCGACAATACTATCCTTCCGTTCACTTCCATTAAGCAGCTGCTGTTCTCGGTGTTTATACTACCAAGGTAACAAAATTGTTTTACCTGCTCAGTTCTGACGTCCTCAGTTTTTATAGTTTTTATACTGGTTTTCATTTCTCCAATATTTTTCAGTATTACTATTACTTTTGTTTTCTGTTGGATCACTTTTAATTTCCATTGTTTAAGTGCGTCTGATAGGACTTTCAGTATTATATTCACTTCTTTTTCGGAGTCTGCAACTATCATCATTTCTTCAGCATATGGAATACAATGTATCCTTTCATCATTGGGTTTTATTCCCTTTGTCTTCTCTTTCGCGATCTGAATGGCTTCCTCTGTCAAGCATCTTAAATAAATATGGAGATAGGGGACACTGTTGTCTAACTCCTTTCCCAATCTTGGCCTCTTCGTCTACGTTATTGATGTTTATGTTTGAGCTTTGGTTCTGATACAGTTGATTAATCAGTCTTCTTTCCTTCCACTCAAGTCCCACTTTTTTCATAGTCGTAAAGAGTAACTCTCAAATTCAAATGGCTCTGAGCACTATGGGACTTAACACCTGTGGTCATCAGTCCCCTAGAACTTAGAACTACTTAAACCTAACTAACCTAAGGACATCACACACATCCATGCCCGAGGCAGGATTCGAACCTGCGACCGTAGCAGTCGCGCGGTTCCGGACTGAGCGCCTGAACCGCTAGACCACCGCGGCCGGCGAGTAACTCTCAGTTTATATTGCCAAACGCTCTCTCTAAGTCAATGAAGGTAACTTTAGTTCTTCCATTCATATCAGTCCTTCTCTCAAATAGCACGCAGAAGGCCAAAATTGCTTCTCTTGTTTCTCTGTCTTCTCTAAATCCAAGTGGGTCTTCTCCAGTAACTGTATCATCGAATGAAAATGAATTTCTTTCGAACGATTTTATTTGTAAGGTGATGAAAGATAAGTGATATTTAGAAGTTGTAAGCGTTTTACCAAACTACCGATTAATATGTGTGTGTGAGTGTGTGTGTGTGTGTGCGTGTGTGTGTGTGTGTATTACTAAGGGACCAAACTGCTGAGGCCATCGGTCCTTAGACTTACACATTATTTAAACTAACTTAAACTAACTTATGCTAAGAACAACACATACACCCATGCCAAACATCCGGCGGGAGGGGCCGCGCAATCCGGAACATGGCGCCTCAAACTACGCGGCCACTCCGCGCGGCAATTAATGAGTCAATGAGACAGTTGGTACTACTTATTTTTAATGACCTTTATTTTTACAGAATGATGAAGCAATTCTCAGAGCTTCGCAATTACTATCTACAACTCCTCAGAAAAGTTACAAAACTTGCTTCCTCTGCACCATTCCTGTCCCTAGCGACACTTGCTTCACCTGCACCCTGCACTCCCATTTAAAATTAACCAAGGCACAATGTGTCCGTCAATGTCCGTGCCACGGCGGATATACGACAACTGACAACGGCTAACCCTATGCCCCTCCATATCTGCACCTGCTATTGCCAATTGTCTGAGGATGACATGGCCGTCGGTCGGTAACTTTCGCGACCTGTTCGGATGGAATTTAGTTTATTTTTAATTTACGTACTATACTGACTGTTTGTGAATCACTTGATTCTTGGAGTCCGCACTTCTGAACTTGGAAGACTTCAGACTACCGTGTTGGCCCTACAGCAATGTGGAAATCATTATACAGTTACTGTTGTATTGTACTGTCAGTTAGTCCCTGTATCTATTAAAAGACATCTTCGATACACCATCAGCTGCAGTAGAAAGGTTTTATTTGCGAAAACCGGTTTTCGGGTTTATAACCCATCATCACTGGCATCGGATACAGGGGAACAAACAATTGTATGTGCATCGATTTCTGCAAAATGATAACAGCATGTATATAGCAGTAATATAAGTTCTACTTACAGTATGCACTTCTATAGCAATGACATGGTTATCTGTGAATACGAAAAGATCTGAAATAAGTTCTACAACATAGTATGCAGTTTATCATGTATGTTACTGCTGTAAAATTTTAGTGAGTGATAATTATTCTTGTTTGACATATGTTACTGCTGTAAAATTTTAGTCAGTGATAATTATTCTTGTTTGACTTTTTGTCATATACAGTAAACATGGAACTGACATGTCAAGGGCTCTACATTACCTGTTTTCTGTTATTTCTAAGATAATATTTGTATATGACTGTGACATGCATTCTTATAATTATGTCAATTACAGTTTTGTGACAAATGGCGTGTAAAGGTAGAAAATCGTCCAAAAATTGTAATTTCCATAATTATATGAAGGCATGTTACAGATCTATATAAAAATGATCTTAGAAATAACAAAAGACTGGTAATGTAGACTCCTTGACATGTCAGTTCCATGTTTACTCTATACGACAGTTTCGTCAAACATTATCAAGACATACCACTGCCTAAAATTTTGAAGCAGTAACATACATGACAAACTGTGTGTTATTTTGTAGGACATATTTCAGATCCTGCCGTATTAACTGACAAGCCTGTATCGATATAGAAGAGCATGATATAATCAGACTTATATTACTCCTATATATGTACAGTTATCATTTTGTAGAAATCGATCAGATGCCACTGATCATGGGTTATAAGCCCAGAAACCCGTTTTGGCAAGTAAAACATTTCTGTTCAGCTCATGGTCTATAGAAGATATCGTTTAATAAATAAGCGAAAGCTGCAGAGCAACAGGCATTCAAGATTTTTAGTTCCTGTATCTGTTACAAAGTGAATAATGAAGCAATTTCTAGTCCACAATGGGAGCTACCTACAAATCGCAGAATGCATCTTCATGAGACATTTAAGCACATCTGCTGCATATGTCTCAATTTTACTGTCATAGATATCTTGTACAAAGTACAAAGCGGATGTTTAATTCATGGACGAATTGCGGAAAATGTTCCATTCGTTCCACAAAATTGTGTCACATGTAAATGCTAGTGCTTTAAAAAAACATGCAATTATTGGTAAGTTATGTAATTATTATGGCAGTCTTAAGAAATAGTGAAAATAAGAGGGCGTGCTGAAAAGTAATGCCTCGTAATTTTTTGTTCTGTTCTCAATAGCGTTTGAGGTATTACATGTCATGCATATTACTCGGTCGACTTCCTGCCTCCATGACGTAAGTTCCAATCCTCTGCCTCTAGAGGGCTCCAAATTCTAACGTAGAACACGGCGATGTGTAAAGAAATTATGTTGGTGCGTGAGAAACAACGTGCTGTAATCGTGTTTAGTACCACAGAAAACGTGCCTCCAATAGAAATCCTTTGAGCAATGAAAGCTGTGTGCGATGACTGATTATATCGATATTAGTAATGTGTTGGGTTCTTCGTGAATGAAGGAAACGTTGGTGCTAACGCCAACGTGTGTGACACAGCTCTGATGCACGATAGTGTGCGGCAACCGACGAGGCTCATCGGAATCGGGTTGAAGAACTCATCAGAGTGAATCCTCGGATAACAGAGACACAGCTCTCAAGTAAGTGTGACATATCATGAGATCCTGTACGGGCTATCATTGCAGAACTGCTATCATTGCAGAACAGGAAACTGTATGCACGGTGTGTGCCTCGAATGCTCAGTCCTGACATGAAACGGAAAAGACTACACAACTGTCAACGATTTGTTTTGTGTTTCCAGCGCGAGAGTCAAAGAGTCCCTAACAACATTGTCTCAGGTGATGAAAGATGGGCTCACTGTTTTCCGCCACTGAGTATCACCGACACCAAAACAGTTCATGGCCATGTCATCAGGAGGCAGAGTAATGCTCGTAGTGTTCTGGGATGTTCAAACTGTGATGCATTTGGAATTCATGCCTAAAGGCACCACCATAAACGCTGCAAGGTACTGCAAGACCCTTAGAAAACTGAAAGCCGAATTCGAAGAGTTCGTCCACACCTCGAGCACGCTCTCTTTCATTGTGACAATGACAGACGATACACGAGCCCTGGCACATCTGCAAAAGTCCGACGTCTTGGGTCCAATGTCATCGATCATCTTCAATACAGTCCCAACTTAGACCCATCCTATATTCATCTATGTCCAAAACTTAAAGAACGCCTTCAATGGCTTCACTTTGATAGTGATGAAGCGGTGCAAGCAGAGATAAGGATATGGCTCCGTCAACAAAGTCAAACATTCTACAGTGACGGCATCAACAAACCGGTCTGTCGGGAGAAATGTACTCGTCACCAGGATAACAAAGTTGATGAACAAATATAGACATTAAAAATATATACGTATAATGATAAAAACTTTTGTTTCATTCAAAAAGCTCCAAGAGTTTTCACATAAAAAATTCAGAGGCATTATTTATCAGCATACCCCTGTGGTTATATTACTATGAAAATTATTTAGTTCTGCGATCGAAATACAGTCAAACTCTTTTGTTTTTTCACCTTAGCAAATTTCATTTTACTTCTTAGGAAGGAATTGCCCCTTGACGGGAACCACTGTTATTTATGGGACACATTTCTCTTAATGTTTTGACATGGACCAATTACATCTACCCAACATCCTAAACCTTCCTTGAGTGTAATTAATATTGTTCATCGTCTGAAATACAAACAAATTTCCTCGTGAGTTCGGAGGCGAACTGGAAGACTGGAGCATGGGAGGTCTTTCAACGCGACACAGAACAGAATGTAAAGTGAATGTGGGACATGATGTTCCAGAGCCGTTCTGAAAGACTAAGAGTCCCACGTCTTTCCCCATCATAACATGTGGCCATTAATCTGATGAAGACTTTTCGTGTATCAAGTGTGTAAAGAGGTAGCCATTTGACAAAATGCTTTCTATCCTCAATCCTGTACGACTCATTGCCATCTCAAAGATGTGTTTGAGACCTGTTCTAAAGGAGGAGTGATGTGTTTGAGACCTGTCCTAAAGGAGGAGTGATGTGTTTGAACCTGAATTAATGGGGCACCCTTAACTCAGTGGCAGGTCTTCATGATGCGCTGACATACAGGTCACAACCAGAAGCTCAGTCTATAGGTATCACCGAGTGGAAAGTATTTGGCAGTGAACATTTTGCAGTTGTTTTATTTGGTTTAATTGATAAATATAAAAATTGTGACAAAACTTAAACAAAAATAATATTTTGTTTATTCTTCATCGCAATTTTAATTTTTATAAAATTTAAATAATTTTTATATGTAAATAAAATAACAAACAACCATGAGCAATAATACTGAAGATCTATTAAGTGAGCTTAATAGTTTCAGTACTCTCTCTGCAGAAGGTTTTACTAAATTAATAGAATTTAAAAAATTAAATCTTATTTTATTTAAAAGATGAACTTTTACCAACTAAACAAGGTCAGATGGTGTCGTTACTGTTAGATGATCAATGTAAAATTATTCTTCCAGATCGTTTAACTAAAAGCTTTTCAGAAGATGAAGATAAACTAAAGAGTCATATCAGTTTAAAATATAAATAACACGTTAAAAAACAAATTAAATATCATTCTCTTCGTGTTATTGAATTTGAATAAATTTTGTTAGTTTTTAAATGTTTAATTCGGTAATTTTTAAATTATTTATCGAGAAAATTAACGTTATTTGATTTTTATTGGTTAAATGGATATGATTGAATTTTTTAGTTTAAGATAAAAGATTTATATGTTATTTTAAGTAAATTGATAGAGATTTATATTTTAACAAATTACCATTACTTTATTTTTTATCAGTTAAATGGATATCGGACTAATTTTTCTGTTTTTAGGTAAAAGATTTATCTGTTGTTTTAGGTAAATTTTCAGAGATTTATATTTTAACAAATTACCGTTATTTTATTTTTTATCGATTAAATGGATGTCATTCGAATTTTTTATTTTAAGGCAAAAGATTTATTTGTTACCTTAGGTAAATTGATAGAGATTAATATTTTAACCAATTATTGTTATTTTAATTGCTATCAGTTACATGGATATCTGCTGAATATTTTTTACTTGAAAGTAAAATATTTATCTGTCATTCTGAGGAATGGAAGGTAATTGCTATAAAGTAATTTCATCTGTTAATTTTTAAATATCTTTTTCTTAATTCAAAATTTTAATTTGAACCACTTTGTTATTATAACATCAGGATTTTTTTTATTGAAAAGAATCAAACTTACAGTAGTGTTTTATTTCAAAAAAATTCTTTTTAATTGTAGAATGCCAGAACCAGCAAATGTGTAATCCTTTTCTCGTCATATATATAATTTTTAATTCGCTTTCCTGAAGAGTGGAATATTACACTGTTGACAGCTCATCCCTGCCCATTTGGGGGGGGGGGGGGATGAAATTACAATAAAGGGAAAAATCAGATCATTGCATCTTTGCAAGTACCATGTGACAGCTTTGGTTAGTGTACTGCCTAGTTCTGGTTTCGTCTGTTGCTGTTTACGCCGTTGCATGGACTAATAGGCAATTCCCTTTACTCTGCGTCCATACTTAGTAGCATGTCTAGCTTATCACACCATAAGGACTTCCTCTGTGTATGTATGTATGTTCATCGTCACTCCATTTTATGCATCATTGTCACTGTCGCCCATCACCTTTGCTGCTGCTGCTCTTGTGCCATTTCTGTTGCTGCCCCCATCGTCGTCTCCATCGTCACTGCCACTGCCTCCAATATCGATGGTTCAACCATCCATCAACTGGAACCCTCACTGGCACCTTACCATATCCCACCACTAGCATTGTTTAGACCTGCTTCTACCAATCAAAATGGCTCTGAGCACTATGGGACTCAACTGCTGAGGTCATTAGTCCCCTAGAACTTAGAACTAGTTAAACCTAACTAACCTAAGGACATCACAAACATCCATGCCCGAGGCAGGATTCGAACCTGCGACCGTAGCGGTCTTGCGGTTCCAGACTGCAGCGCCTTTAACCGCACGGCCACTTCGGCCGGCTCCTCTACCAATCCCCTACAACCACCACGTGGAACACTTTCACATTCTACCAGGCCTATCCCTCTGTCCAAGTCCTCCCCTGTGCTCTCCACTTTCAGTAGCGCCCCCTTCAGATCCTGCACGTCCAGTACAAGAATAAGCAGTATCAAGAACAACACCAATACCCGAATTGCCACAATACATCACTCCATCTGCACCAACACTGTCAACTCAGCCAGGTGTTCCCATAACTGGTTCCTGGACTGTGGTACACTCTTCATCCAAATCCTATTCCAAACAATCCCATCACCTATTACTCCAGTTGTACTCGACGCTACCTCAGTGCATAAAGTGCATGTTTGACCATCAGTTGCTTTTTTATTCAAAACCCAAATATCAACTGGTTTCAGTCACAGACCACAATCTTCACAGATTAGGGTTAAAACAGTTTAAGTCACTACATCACATCTGTCATTACTTAAATAATGGCTTTACACACTTCATAATAGTCACGTCATATTTCTGTTTGCATTTAAATGATTTCTTCCAGCTGTAGTTGTTGTTGAAGTGCATCTGCACATACTTTGTGTCAAATTTCTTATGATACATGTCTCCCTGTAGTTCACGTGCTGGCTGAAACCAGCGAGTTTAACGCGAGTATTTTTATACGTATACAGGGTGGGACAAACAAAAGTAACGCAGACGGATGGACACGATTTGTGGCATCATTGACGGAGGAGGAAAAGACCTGCAGTTACTTCCATCAGGATGGAGCTACTGCCCGTACAGTCAGCCGAACCTGCGAGCACCATCTTCACATTCACGAAGTTGTTAACAGAGGTCAGTTATGTCGCGGCCCTAGCTAGCCTTCTATGTCATGTGATCTGTGAGTGTGTGATTACTTTGTGAGGGGAGCCCTCACGTCTAAGGTGTATCGCAACAACCCTCACTGGCTTCAAGAACTGCTGCAGAACATTTCGGATGAAACTGCAGCAATTCCAGCAGTCCAGCTTCGATCTGCCTTTAGCAACTTGCTGACCTGGGCCCAGAAGTGCCAAGAGACGAAAGGTGGTCACTTTAACATCTGCTATAGTCAGGTTAGTACAGTATCTCCTTTCCTCCGCTGCGTTTCTTTGTATCCTGGAACTCTGTTCTCCAGGCCAACCCTGTAGCATGTAGCACTTGCCCAGGTAGGCAAACGTTTTATCAGGTTTGATTTGGTATGGAAACAATTGCACCCATCGACAGTATTTATTTCAATTAGTAAAGAGGACAGCAATCAGTCGCTAACAATGTTTACTGAATATCTAGATTTCGATTACTTTGTCGTCATCTTCACTGCTAAAATACATGTAAAGGACCAGTTACAATAAGGTAACATCATGCCTTATTAAATGTACAGTTGCAGAAGCTGTAAGTGTAAGTCAATCTAAAATATGTACCAGTAAGTGTAAGTTAAAACATAAACTGGACTGTTCATGTCAGAGGTTGAGTACACACTGATTCTGCTGTTAACGATTACAACATAGCTGGCTTCAGTGTATATCATACCAATCTACAGCACACTCTTCACATGTATGACGTATTGACGTCATATATCAACTTTATTTTATAATTCGTGAACTCTACCACTTTATTTATTAATTTTATACTTTTCAAAAACTTATGTACCTAAAACAAATCAGGTAGTTCTAATTAAAGCCAATGACTAATATTTTACAGTTCTACATGTTGGTAACTCTGTGAAACAGCCAGTGGAGTCAGTTACTGCTGCACGATTTACAGCTGAACATAATTTGAAAAATACAAAACATGTCATTCAGTACCTAATTTAAGAAATTTTTTATTAAAACCATGCTAAATACAAAGTATAGTTAAAGGAATTGGAACAGACAAGAGTGTTACTATAAGTCATCATGTCATCATCAGTATGTCGAAGGCCAGGAATCTTTCTGCTTCAAATTCCTCTCTGTTATGAGTTTCGTATACACATCCATAATATTTTACACAGTTTGCTGTTAAAAATAATAATGTGTACTCATATGTGATCTAGGAGGAGTGAAATCTTAACTAGATCATTACTGTGCCATCCAATTACTTCTCAATGATTATAAACACAGTCCACCCCATAACAAAATTCAGCATACCAGCAGAAAATAACAAAATGTAAAATTTTCTTAACTTCACAATATACAGAGACAGCAACCAACACCAACTCTCAATTTACAGCAAAGTCACCACCACCACCAGCATACCATTACACAAATACTCTTATCATCCTACTGCACACGAACTAGCTGGTTTCCAGTTTATGCTGCACAGTCTGAACAAAACTCCACTCAGTGAAGACAGTTACAAAAATGAATTTCAGACAACCAAACAAATAGCTATAGAGAATAGATGTGATAGAAACATTACAGAGAAACCAAATCACAGAATTCAAACAAAAATAAAGGGGACACCCAGCACACTAAACCAAATAACGAAGACCATAACAACAAGCAAGTGGTACAATCTCACTTACAACAACAAGGTAGCCCATAGAATATGCAACATTTTTAAAAAGACATGGATTAAAAATAGGTTACAGATCAGACAACTCAGTACAAAGAAAACTAAGAGCAACCAGCACAAGCACAGACAAACACAACACATCCAGTGTGTACCAAATGACATGTTAAGACTACACATCAGTTTATACAGGACACACAAGCAGTCAATTTAATAGCAGATACAAAGAACACAGAAATGCATCAAAAAGTAATAGCTGTCAAACTACATTTGCTGTACACCTTATGGACATGAAACACAGCCCAACGAACAACACTGACTTGAAAATTCTCAAACACAGCGACAGCCACCCCCCCCCCCCCCCGCCCCCCACCCCCACAAAAACTGATAACAGAAGAAAATTGGCAAATACAAAAAGCCATAATTGAAGGAAAACAAGTAATAAATGAATAAGCAGTTCTGTGCAATGGAACTCTGTTCCCTGTCCTCAAAGAACTATCAGACAACACCAACCCATAAACACCCAAAAAACCCATTCCAAAAACAAACACACACAATCTTCCACATAGTATTAGTTAATGGTAGGCATAACCATAACATACCCTGTCCTAAATTTTCGAAGTAAATAACTGTTCCACATTAAGTTCTATTGGCAGGCATAATCATAACATACCCAGTCCTAAATTTTCGAAGTAAATAACTGTTCCACATTAAGTTCTATATGACATACAGTGAATCAAAACAATTGCATTAAACTACATAAAATCTAGGAAATCCAAGGCATCTGGTAACAATGTATAAGTTCTATATGACAAACAGTGAAACAAAAGAACTGCATTAAATTACATAAAATAGTGGAAATCCAAGGCATCTGGTAACAACGAATATATATAAAATTTGGTCTGTTTCTTCAATATGTAAATATTGTCTTATAAACTCAGATTTATATGTGTAAAAGTGGTAAAAACCATTTTTCCTGTTTTCTAGAAGATAATAAAAAACATACTGAGATTCTGAAACTTCAGTGAAACATGTCTCAGAAATAAAAAGAAAAAGGCAAACTGTCTTTTCCTCAGGGCAGGCCCTCTCCAAACACAAATCTATTGTTGGGTCAGTTCTGTAAAATGAAAAGCCAGATCTCAACCAGCCATACCTAAACTCATTGCCCCAATCCATCCCACTTATGCCTCCTTTCATCCCAACAATGCCATCTGCTCAACCTCCACTGATGAAGACATCATCCAATTCATTACTATCGTCCTCCAAAACATTCATCGATTCAATGTCCACATACCCATCAACAAATCTCGTTTGCTGCCCATCTCGTCCTCCAATGCAGCACCCAAACCATGTACTCTAACAACCAAGTCTACTTCCTCTTCACCTGCCCTAACACCTAGTCTAAGCTCTGTAATCCTCGCCCACACAAACCAATCTTATTCCTTATAATAGCATAATAGCACTACAAAGTCCTATACCACACCACCCACTCCTTTCACACCAATAAACATTTTTTAATACATACTCTGTCCACCCTTCAACCCTATCTCACCATCTGAACCTCCACCTATGCACAAGTAACCGACTCCCCCTGGCTAGAGGCAGTGTTGTAATTGGCCACTTCAAGAATGCACTCTTTCAGACATAGTTCTTCTACAATACTCTCACCGAAAATGTTATTTATACAGTCTTATTCTAAACACTAACCATTACCTCTGCCACCATCTACATCTGATCTAATCACCCCATCCCCTCTGACTTTTTCACTCATGTAGGCAATATCTTTTCTACTTATATTATTGTTGTGATCTATGCCTTCACAGTAGGTACATCACAGAATCCCAGTGGTGGCGTTTGATTACCGTCTCTCTGCAGGGTGACATGGTTCCCATACCACACCACACCTGTCCTGAAACCAAAACCACCCCAAATTTGGTCCTGACATCTGCCAAACATCCAAGAGTAATACAAAATAGCTCCCGCACCAACTGCAATGCCTACTGTGATCCATAGAAACTCAGAATGTGAGCCACCGCCTCACCTTAAGTAACCTGAAGATATCCCTCATGTCACATCCTTCCTGTGGCAGACCTTGTCAGATGCTACATCCAACCACATTCCTACCAAGACCATATATCCATTCCACACTCTCCTTATGTACATTACTCCTCCTCCAAGAATACCACTGATTGTACTGCTCCTTCTTGTGAACTCGTGACTAGGATACACTCACATGCCACTGGCAAATACAGACACATTAGTAATTTAAAAACGCTAGGACTGACGACAGGCATGAGGCAGACTCAACACTACACCCCCCATAAACTCTTCCAAGTACAGGAAAGTGTTCCATCGACTCACTGGCAGTAGCCCCATTCCTCCACAACAACCATTCCTTACCTGACAACCAGAGCAAAGATGACCACTTATTACCCTATCTCTCTGACACCTACTTCATTCCTAATGACCGCATTTTGATTACTTCCTATTCCCTACCATCCATGACCGCATGAACATCACTCTCCCACCCCTTGCTCCTAGATTCCAGTACTTGGGCAACATACCACGAATCCAATTACATACACCAATCACAGCACAAGACATAAAACAAGCACCCCATAAAAAACGCAACACTTACCACTGTCACGACTGCATTATCTATCAAACTCACAAAGAATGCCTGCTCTCCTTTCTGGTCACCCTTCACACAAGTATCCTCTCCACAGGTTACTATCCTCAACCATGGAAGACCTCCAAAATCCCACCTTTCCACAAATTGCAGATACCTCCTCCTACCAGTCATCGGCCTCAACTCATTGTTTAGCAAGGTCTTCGAATCCATCATCTCCCAATGCATCCAGCAACACCTCAACCAACATCACCTCCTCCCTGCTTACCAGTGGGGTTTCTGTCCCTGAGATGAGCTTCTGCGCCTCACTCATCTCCTGTCCCACCAGCTCAACTAATTTAAATCAGCTACTTTTGTCTTCCTCGACCTCTTGAAAGCATATGACTGTGTCTGGAATTCCAGTTTCCTCTTTAAACTCTTTACTACTCATAAAATGCTCACCCCTCGTCATCCACATCGAACGCCTCCACATCTCGTATACTGTCCACAACCTAGATTCCAATAACTCCATTGTCACCCCTCAGATCACCAGCCCTAGTATACTGCCGTGCGTTTACAAACACATCCCATCGTCCTTACACCTATACACACTCCATATACTATACCAACGAAACCCTCTTCCAAACAATGAGAGCCATTCTAGTATTTATCCCACCTAACAACTTTCATTCTTCCCATCTGTCCCACTCTACAACAGAGGTCCTTTCTCCCTTTCCCTTTCCATGCATCCCCATCCGTTTCCTCTTGTTCCCTTACCCTACCTACACACCCTCCTCTCCCTCTGTTTTCTCATCTTCTGTATTCTCATTATTCACCTCAGCACCTATCTTCATTTCCATAAATTTCCTACCTAACTAACCCCTATATATGCTACCCACACCCCTCAACCCTTTAAAACATATTCTCTTCACCTGAAATACTTCTCATCCAGTGCAGGTATTCAGATTGTAGATGAAAGTGTAGTGGTTCAGTGTTTCCGTCTCTGAATAATTTCATCATTTTACGAAGTGTTTTTAAACTGTATGTATGTCGTTTTTTAGTTGTTCATTTTTGACTTTTAATTTAAAATAGAAAAACAGCCCTAATGTTTTCTCTCATTCTTGTTAAATTTTTTAAAGCCTTGGCTGGAGAGCGGAATACTGTACCGCTGAGAGCCCACCCCTGCCCATATGGAGCGATGAGATGAAATAACAATAAAGGAAAAAAGTCCGATCCATATGCACCGCTTTCCTCGCCCACTGCCGTACTCCTCAGAAAATCCAGTGATCCCTCGAAATCTACCCCAAGTAGTTTACTTTCTGGTGTAACGAATGGCTCCTTTAGAATAACCCTTCCAAAACCTAGGCAATAATTATAGCACTCACAACACGCATCTTCCGTCCCCATGATTTTTACCTTGATGCGGAATGTTTCATATCACGCCTATGTAATTTGAACATTAGCAAGCAGATGGCTTCATTCATGAATTATGGTTCTAGCATTACAGATGTACAGACTAAACCAACAGCAATTATAAGTAGTTTTGGCTGTGGCCAAAAGGAGTTAACATCTTGCAGACTTAAATCACACGCAGTTAAACGGCTATATTTTGGAAACAAAGGTATATCTTTTGTGAATATTACGATGTCTCTTAATTGTTGTTGATTTTGTAAGTTTAATTATTAGTGCGAATGATGGTATGAATGGAAATTGATATAATAAACGAATATTGTTATGTTTGTTAACTGAATCTACGTTAGCGTGAGAACTGTGTACATATAGTGTGTCAATCGTATTCCAATGGAAATTTGTAAAATGCAAGTAGCCGTTTTATGCTACCGGGAAACAAGAAACATCTTAATCGTTCAGTTATTTAAACAGGGAGTTACTTTTACGTTTGTGGATTTTCTAATTTTATTCATTTGATAAATTGCTCATAAATAATCTTAAGTTGTTATTGGTAAACTGTAAAAGGCGCGGGACTGCGCGCTGTAATTCAGATATCAGGTTAACTATGATGTTCCTCAATCGATCAGAGGACAGTATATTCGCGCCTATTTTGTGGGCTAAAGGATTGCTTTGTTAAGTCTAGACTAAGTTTGGAATTCAGCCTTCACCATGTTTGGACGAGTGTATTTGGGGCTCTGAACGGAAGCGATAATTTTGAGGAATATTATGGTTCAAATGACTCTGAGCACTATGGGACTTAACTTCTGAGGTCATCGGTCCCCTAGAACTTAGAACGACTTAAACCTAACTAACCTAAGGACATCACACATATCCATGGCCGAGGCAGGATTCGAACCTGCGACCGTAGCGGTCACGCAGTTCCAGACTGTAGCGCCTAGAACCGCTCGGCCACGGAATATTATGCGCTAAGCTTGACGTTAGAGTGCCACCACGTGAACGCGACCAAATAATAGAGAGGGACACAAGAAATTCCGATTTTTACACGTAATCTGTAACTTCTGAACTTACTAAAATCCACGTGGCGTGTTACACGAGTCGTGATCACAGACTTAACATTCGTAGTGGTTAATTTGTTTAATATTTGAGCGAACATTCTCTCACAGATAATGTTTTTTGGAAACCTTCCTGATATCAAGTTTCGTTCGATACCATTAGCTGGCCACAACTGATTGTGATAGCATGTGGGCATCGAAACTGTAATTTAAGATTAACACAGAGCTCGTGGCGTTTTGTGTAAAAACAGTAACAATATATCGAAGATTTCACTCACAAACTATTTATCTTTTAACATCTCAGTTAACCTGGTACTACGAAAACATTTGATGCAACTGGTAGAGTTGTGTAGTGCGGCTAGTTTCCATTACAGCTTTCTCTAACTGATCAACATTATTCATTTTATAACAGGTCAGATGTGTGGAGAGGACATTTCTGTAGGTAGAACATTTTAACAGTGCCATTCCACATTGTCGCTGTCTTGGGTATCTCTCCAGAGATAGCTGCTCCATCCAGGGTTGGTCGGAGCTCTGAATGCTTTGGTCCTCTTTCTCCAACTTTCTAAAGGTTGTGGTGTGAAAGACAGTATAGAACAGTGCACGATAAATTTAAAAACGATATCGATTCCAAATAGACTGGACCTTTACGACGGGAAACGGCTGGCAGTCGGCATCGAGACAACGAAAGGAGCAGCGTACAATTGGACAAGGCAGTGACAGGTGTTGCAGCTTACAGCTAGCGCAGCAGAGCAGCGCTGACGAACGCAGCGAATGAGGAACCTTAAACTTTTGTAGCTGAAGGCTGAGATTCGACCCACAGAAACGACAGCACGCGACCACAGGAGACAACTAGGAATAAGTGGGGAATATTCTATTTATTGTGTGCTGGTGTCAAAAGACTTGCAAGGATGGGAGAGAGTGACAGTTCTGTTACTATGAGAGGAAGTTATGAGGTTCAGTTTAATGTGAGTTCCAGCTTGACAAGCACTCCTGAACAATAACAGGTACATGATTCACTAAATAACGATGTTTTGGTTGATGCTATACGTTACTCTCCTCTATATCTCATCAAATTCCCGCACTTCCTCACCCACATCGAATACCACCACATTCTATACTATCCAGAAACTAGATTGCATTAACTCCACTGTCTCCCTGTCAGTCATCACCCCTGGTATGCTGCTGAGCCTACACATGCACATCTCTCTGTCCCTACACACACTCCAAATTCCATCCCAACGCAAGTTTGACCAACATCCTCTACGAGACAATGAGGTCCATTCCAATATTTATACCTCCTATCAACTTTAACTCTTCCCCACCTATCCCACACCACATCAGGGTTCTCCTCTCCCTAACGCTCTCCATAAATCCTTATAGCTCCACTCTTGTTACCACTACCCTACCCATACACCTAACCCCTCCCAACGTCTTTCATCCTTCTCTCCACCTCAACACCTACTCACATCTCCACAGTTTCCCTCCTCCTCAACTCTATGAAACATATTCTCTCTTGCCAAAATACTTTTTCTCCCAGTGCACGTCCATCAGATTTTAAGTGAAAGTGCAGTTCTTAAGTTACTTTTTCTTCTCTTTCTTCCCTCCAAAGATTTCATTATATTGTAAGGTGTTTTTAAAATGTATATATTTTCGTTTTTTTATACGACTGTCCTTGATTTTTGAATTTAAAATACACTCTTATCGAAAATTAAAACAACAAAACGCTGTTTCCCCGTCCTGTGTCTAGTTCACGGAATAATCATACAGACTGTCAACAGATATCTGCAAGATCGCGTTCTGCACGGAATACAGCGTTCCGGTCAACGAACAATTAAGTGAGAGAATCGTAACATGTAACGAAAGTGCAGACATAAATAACACTACATTCATCTTTGAAGCCTACAAAATACTAAGAGACAAAGACACAAAGGGCAAGAAAATAGTGAATATTGCTAAAGACACTATCACAAAGAGAAGTATAAATAGAATAAAGAATAACGACAACATGTATGGACCAAGAGCAATAACCACTGCCCTTACATTTTTATGTAATTATGTAAAGAACTCGGTAAAGATTCCGAAGACGGATTTATTCTGGATGATATCAACGATGCAGCAGAACTTTCGGAAGTTCAAATTAAGGTTGTTTCAGTGGCGCACGTCAATAAAGTAATGCATTCATGGTATTAAAGAAAACACACTGTGTTTGTACTTGCATAACGGTCACTATATTGTCATTAATAACATGAAGGGCTTTCTTGGTAGTTCATATTACTGTGCAAAGAGTGATTTACCCTATGATCACAAAGACAGACACACATGCAAAAAAGATGTTTGCCCTATGTGCTTAGAGCAAAACCATGAAGAGAAACAGCCACGTATTTATTCCAAAAACTGCAACAGATATTGTTTTGGCAATGAATGTGCAAAAAATAATCAAAAAGTATGTGGTGCAACTTATAAGTGTAAAAAGTGCAAAAGATATGTAAGAGAAGTAATAAACACGCATGTGGCTTCGTTAAGAGTATGAATTGCCGCCAAATTGTGAATAAAAAAGGGCATAATTGCTTCATGCTGAAGATAAGAATGCGCGGCGGATATTGTACTGAATGTGTCATAGGAGTTTTCATTTCAAATATTAACGTTAAATATGGTGTACACTGAATAGGACAACTGTAAGTAGATTATTATATTTAAATAGTGATACAGCATGTCACATAATTAGTACGAATTGTTAAAATCAGAAATACGAAACAGCTGAGTGTCTATACCCTTTTACTCAGATATCAGCTACTTGCATTATTTGGAAGAAACTCGAAGTACAAATCAGTCCATATTAGTATGACACAAATTCTCATAAAATGGTCTGCATTTCTGTATTTTTCACCAAAATATGGTATTACTGAAAAAAACCTTTTTTCTAAGTACTCTTTGCTCTTCAATTCCGTTGAATATTAGACTTACAGTGTCAGAAACTTCCACTCCCTTTTTTGGAATATTTTTTCCAAGTTCATAACTCGCTGAAGCCACATTTCACTTCTGTGACTGTGACTTCTTTCTGGGGAGCCTACCATCATTACCTTTGAGATCTGCAACTTTTTTTGTTGTTACTAAGGAATCGACAGCGGACAGAATATTGACGAAATTTTTTTCACTTATGTCAAGTACTTCCAGTTTGTTAGCAAATTTAGCAGGTCTTACAATATCACGCAGGTCTTCAGGTACAAATTCCTTGCACAGCCTCTTCCTCTTGTCAATCAGCGTGAAGTCCCAAACAAACTCTAAGTATCAATGGCCGGATACTAAGAACTGTTGTCGAGTGATGTCAGAAACTCCAAGCGACACAAGATAAATAAAAAATAATATCATCATCCTCTTTTATTGAAATCAGCTATTGGTACTTATCACACATCTTGGCAAGCAGGTAAGCAATAATGCAACGGCTCCATCTTGTGATGAAAGTATGAACTAAACTAACCACTGTGTCACATAACATGTCTTGTGTGCACTGGCAATGTTACATAGATCGGTTGTAAAGTAAAAACTAATTTATTTTAAAAAATACTGCATTGCAGGTTTTCCGATTACACTCTTCTTCAACTGAAAACTTTATTCATACTAATATCATAACTGCGAAAGAAACTCTGTTAATTCACGACTAACCCGCTGAACTGATTTCAATGAAATTTGATATAGAGATACCTTGAACCCTGAGGAAGAACAAAGGATACTTTAGAAAGTATTTAGTACAAGATAATTACTAGTTTGAAGAAGGTTACGCGAATTATGCAAAATATTTAGTTTTTGAAAAATCTATTTACTCTTTGAATTTTGATTTTTATCATACGATGAAAATGGTTTAATTTGTTGATACGTAATACCCAAAGTGAGGAATTCAATGCTTACGCAATTTTCAGTGTGTTTAAACCATTATTTCACATTTTGCACTGCATTCAGGTTGGTACCCTGGAAAAACCAGTTCATTTCAGGAATGATGTCCACAAACCATTGTCTCACATAAGCTGCTTTATGATGGAGTATTGTCATGCTGATAGAAGCAATCATCATCTCCAAACTGCTCCTCTTCTGTATGCAGTACACAATGCTGTAAACTGTGTTCATATCCTTTCGCATTTAGCGTTTTCTTAAGCGAAATAAGGGGAACGCACCATAGCCATGGAAACTCATACCGTAACACCACCTCCTCTGTACTTCACTGTTGGCTCTACACATGGTGGCAGGTAACGGTCTCCAGATATTCGCAAAACCCAAACCCATACATCCGGATACCACAGAGTATTGCGTGATTTCTCACTCCAAATCACTCATTTCTCGTCACAAAGCATCCAGTGGCATCGCACTTTACATGAAGTCTGCCTGATCTTGGTTTAACTGTGTTTGTTTCTCCCACTTCACAATCAAGTAAATAAATGTCAAATTGGGAATAGTTAAAATATTGTTCTGTGCCTTTGGTAACTATGGACGGAACCTCTACAACTAAACAAATGTACTGTTTCAATTTTACAAAATGTTGTTCCAGTCATCTAGCTATGTTTCTCTATAATATACAAAAATCGCCACGTAGCAAGCCCTGTGAACATAATTTGGTCTTTCGTAAGTTACGACTCCCTTCGGCCCACCGAATGGGCAGAGAGTACAACGGTGTAGTGAAGAGATTCCGAGCCGCCATTTGCTGCCGTTTTGTAGGGCTTAATTCACATCTTATACAGCTGACAAATTTTTTCAGGAATCCGGCATTTTACTCCATTTTTGGCCTTTCAGGTCGATTCTTTTTTTGTTTAATAGGGAATGAACATCCAGCTGACATGTAATTGAAAAATGTTTTTGTAGAATTCGACTTGAATGATTCAAAGACATCTACATCTACATCCATACTCCGCAAGCCACATGACGGTATGTGGCGGAGCGTACCTTGAGTACCTCTTTCGGTTCTCCCTTCTATTCCAGTCTCGTATTGTCCGTGGAAAGAAGGATTGTCAGTATGCCTCTGTGTGGGCTCCAATCTCTCTGATTTTATCCTCATGGTCTCTTCGCGAGATATACGTAAGAGGGAGCAATATACTGCTTGACTCCTAGGTGAAGGTATGTTCTCGAAACTTCAACAAAAGCCCGTACCGAGCTACGGAGCGTCTCTCCTGCAGAGTCTTCCACTGGAGTTTATCTATCATCTCCGTAACGCTTTCGCGACTACTAAATGATCCTGTAACGAAGCGCGCTGCTCTCCGTTGGATCTTCTCTCTCTCTTCTATCAACCCTCGTACTGTATCCTACTTCCTTTGTTTTCGGATTGCATTTCCTTAGGATTCCTCCAATGAATCTCAGTCTCGCATCTGCTTTAACGACGTTCAGCTTTATATGATCATTCCATTTTATATCACTCTTAATGCCTACTCCCAGATAATTTATGGAATTAACTGCTTCCAGTTGCTGACCTGCTATATTGTAGCTAAATGATAAGGGATCTTTCTTTCTATGTATTCGCAGCACATTACACTTGTCTACATTGAGATTCAATTGCCATTCCCTGCACCATGCGTCAATTCGCTGCAGATCCTCCTGCATTTCAGTACAATTTTCCATTGTTACAACCTCTCTATATTCCACAGCATCATCCGCAAAAAGCCTCAGTGAACTTCCGATGTCATCCACAAGGTCATTTATGTATATAGTGAATAGCAACGGTCCTGCGACAGTCCCCTGCGGCACACCTGAAATCACTCTTACTTCGGAAGACTTCTCTCCATTGAAAATGACATGCTGCGTTCTGTTATCTAGGAACTCTTCAATCCAATCACACAATTGGTCTGATAGTCCATATGCTCTTACTTTGTTCATTAAACGACTGTGGGGAACTGTATCGAACGCCTTGCGGAAGTCAAGAAACACGGCGTCTACCTGGGAACCCGTGTCTATGGCCCTCTGAGTCTCGTGGACGAATAGCGCGAGCTGAGTTTCACACGATCGTCTTTTTCGAAACCCATGCTGATTCCTACAGAGTAGATTTATAGTCTCCAGAAAAGTCATTATACTCGAACATAATACGTGTTCCAAAATTCTACAACTGATCGACGTTAGAGATATAGGTCTATAGTTCTGCACATCTGTTCGACGTCCCTTCTTGAAAACGGGGATGACCTGTGCCCTTTTCCAATCCTTTGGAACGCTACGCTCTTCTAGAGACCTACGGTACACCGCTGCAAGAAGGGGGGCAAGTTCCTTCGCGTACTCTGTGTAAACTCGAACTGGTATCCCATCAGGTCCATCGGAGTTTCCTCTTTTGAGCGATTTTAATTGTTTCTCTATCCCTCTGTCGCCTATTTCGATATCTACCATTTTGTCATCTGTGCGACAATCTATAGAAATCACAACATACCTACATCTACATGGACTAATGGTTATTTGAACGTCACTCTTCGAAAGTTTTATTCCAGTGTCTCAAATACTTTGTTATGTCGCTCAGTGCCCTTATATAACATATCTACTTATCTCTTTCAGAGTATCGATGAAAGAGATTCTAACTCGCTGATGAAATCTTGATGTGACGACTTACTTCAAGAGGGTAATGTGGATTCTAGAAAAATGTCAGCCCATAGCATCTATCATCATCATCATCATCATCTTGGACAGTTTCCAGCCACTGGCTGGGTCTGTCGGCAACGCAAGCCTCTCCATCGTGTTCTGTCTTTCCACCATTCCCCCTCTTCCACCTTCGTCCAGTTCTCTCCTCTTCTCGTCACACATCCCTTCACTCCCTTCACCCATCTATCTCTTGGTCTTCCCCTGGGCCTCTTCCCCTCCAGTTGCAGAACAAACATCCTCTTTGGAATTCTTCCCTCATCCATTCTCTTCATGTGTCCATACCACTGCAGTCTTGATTCTTCTATCCTGTACTGTACTGGTTCCTCCTTTAGTCTTTCCCTCACATACACATTTCGCAATCTGTCTCGTCTTGTTACACTCAACCTGCTCCTCTGGAACTTCATTTCACTAGCTTGTATTCTACTTTTGTCGCTTTTGTGCATTACCCATGTCTCACTTCCGTATGCCAATATGGGGACAAAGTAGGTTCGGTATATAATTCCCTTGGATTTCTGTGGCACCTCCTTGCTCCAAATAAGCCCCCTAATGCATTTGAAGAACTGCCCTGCTTTTCTGCACCTTTTTATTTATTTCCATTGCGTTTCCCCCCTTACTTTCAATCATGCTTCCCAGGTACTTGAAGTTCTCTACCACTTGTAGTTTTTCCCCTCCACAAGTTATATCCACATTTGGCCTATTCTTCTTCCTTGTTGTGACAATTATTTCACTTTTCTTTGCAGAGAAATGCATTCCATATTGTGCTGCCGTTGCCTCCCATATATCTAACTGCTCTTGCACCTCCTTCTCGCAATTTCCCCATCGCATCTATATGTTCCTTAATTAACAACGCAAATGATCTTACTGTTATGGCATGATTACTTATCCTTCTTTCAACAGGCGCTGCTGGGACTTGTGGGGAAACTTTATAGCTTCACCGAGGTACCTGAGTAGGCACTGCTGTTTGACAACGATGTGTAGGTGGCACTAGCCATTTCCGCAACACTTAACCACCCGTTTACACACATCCTCTGTCGCCAGTCCCACGCGCTATTAGGCTGCCGCTAAACTCGTGGCCAGACCTACGCTCCATTTAACCACGTTTAAGTGAATCTCGCGGTAGGGTAACATCCGCAAGATCTGTTACGCTGCTTTTTCCCATGGTTCTCTGCAGTTTACGAGGGTCACATCTGAAAACTTCAATCTACAGAGTTTTATTCATTCCTGTAGGTGCACCATCCTTTCCCTGCGTGGCAACATACCTGAAATGAGTTTCTTTACTGTTTTCTTGTACTGTATCATTTGCTGATTTTTCATAGATTATTTAATGTGAAAATAGTATTTGGCTGCGCTATTTAAAATCCTTTTCAACAGCTAGTAATATTTTGGAAATGAACTACAGTCGAAAGGTATGAACACTAATTCCAGAGCTAATCATCAGTTCTAATATCTTCAACTCATTTCGCAATACTAAACAGAAAAATGTAATCACAGTCTCCAAGCCTTCGATAACTAGAACAACAAAACAGAGGGGAGAATATCAACAACGTACCGCTGTGCCGTAATTGTGCCGCGGATGGCAACCAATTGGATCCTAGTATGAAAAGGAATGCCACTCCAGGTCACCACACCTGGCTGTCGGGCGGTATGGCGGGTGACAGTCAGGTTGGTATCCCATCGGTCTCTGGGGTGTCTACAGACACGTCTGCCTTCGTCATTGGGGCTCAGTTCGAAGCGGGACTCATCACTGATGACAATTCTACTCCTCTCAATGAGATTCCAGATCGAAAGCGTCTCTGGAGACGCCTTGGACAAACGTGAGATACAAAGATAAATGTCGCCCACCATACGGGCCGACAGCCAGGAGAGGTGGTCTAGCGTTTCACCTGGGGATTTTGACGATCTATCGCGCCAAATGAACAAAAATTTGCACGATATCCCTCAGGAGAACTTTCAACAACTATGTCAATCAATGCCTAGCCGAATAAAGGCCGGAGGTGGACCGACTTGACGGCTGCGGTGGCCAAGCGTTTCTAGGCGCTTCCGTCCGGAACCGCGCGACTTCTACGGTCGCAGGTTCGAATCCTGCCTCGGGCATTGATGTGTGTGATGTCCTTAGGTTAGTTAGGTTTAAGTAGTTCTAAGATCTAGGGGACTGATGACCTCAGATGTCAAGTCCCATAGTGCTCAGAGCCATTTGAACCATTTTTTTGGACCGACTTATTATTGAGTTGCTCAATTTGTGAAGCTCTTTCTTTTGAATAAATTACCTAATTTTTCAGAAACTGTTGTCATTCATTCCAATTGCCAATTGCTAACAACAATTGCCAGCAGGTGACATGGCGCATTGTCATTGATAAAAATTCCATCGTCGTTTGGGAACATGAAGTCTATTAATGGCTGCGAAAGGTCTCCAATGTGCCAAATATAACCATTTCCTGTTAATGATAGGTTCAGTTGGACCAGAGATCCCATTCCACTCCATGTAAACACACTCCATGCCATTATGGAGTGACCACCAGCTTGCACATAGCCTTGTTGACAATTTGGGCCCAAGGCTTAATCGGGTCTGCGCCACACTCGAACCCTACCATCAGCTCTTAATAACTGAAATCTGCACTCAGTTGACCTGGCCACGGTTTTCCAGTCGTCCAGACTCCAACCGATGTGGCCACGAGCCCAGGAGAGGCGCTGCAGGCGAAATCGTGCTGCTGGCAAAGGCACTCGTGTCGCTCGTCTGCTGTCACACCAAATTTCGTCGCATTCTCATAATGCATAAGTCCCACATTGGTTTCTGCGTTTATTTCTCGCAGTGTTGCTTGTCTGTTAGCACTGACAATTCAACGCAAACGCTGCTGCTCTCGGTCATTATGTGAAGGCCGTTGGCCATTGCATTGTCCGTGGTGAGATGTAATGCCTGAAATTTGGTCTTGTCGGTACACTCTTGCCACTGTGAATTTCGGAATACTGAATTCCCTAACGATTTCCAAAATAGAAAGTCCCATGCGTCTAGCTCCAACTACCATTCCGCATTCAACGTCTGTTAATTCGTGTGGCCATAACCACGTCGGAAAGCTTTTCACATGAATCACCGGAGTACAAGTGATAGTTCCACCAATGCACTTCCCTTTTATACCGTGTGTGCGCGATACTCCCACCATCAGTATCCGTGCATATCGCTATCCTAAGACATCTGTCACCTTAGTGCAGCCTGTATCATTCGCTATGGAATATTAGCACGAGTGTATAACATTTGCACAAGTAGTTAAAAGCAGTGTTCGCTTAGCCAAAGTAATTAACTAATTTTTAACGTGTACAGAATGAGATTTTCACTCTGCAGCGGAGTGTGCGCTGATATGAAACTTCCTGGCAGATTAAAACTGTGTGCCCGACCGAGACTCGAACTCGGGACCGGAAGGCAAAGGTCCCGAGTTCGAGTCTCGGTCGGGCACACAGTTTTAATCTGCCAGGAAGTTTCATATCAGCGCACACTCCGCTGCAGAGTGAAAATCTCATTCTGGAAACATCCCCCAGGCTGTGGCTAAGCCATGTCTCCGCAATATCCTTTCTTTCAGGAGTGCTAGTTCTGCAAGGTTCGCAGGAGAGCTTCTGTAAAGTTTGGAAGGTAGGAGACAAGATACTGGCAGAAGTTAAGCTGTGAGGACCGGGCGTGAGTCGTGCTTCGGTAGCTCAGATAGTAGAGCACTTGCCCGAAAGGCAAATGTCCCGAGTTCGAGTCTCGGTCGGGCATACAGTTTTAATCTGCCAGGAAGTTTCGTTTTAGTAACGTGTAGTTATCGAATATGTAGTTAAATAATACTCCGCAAGTCTTCAGAAACACAGAATGGATTCAACTATTGCTTTAATGCTCATGTTGCTTGTCGTAACCAACAGATGGCTGCACCGATAAAACATTCAGACTTGGATTGCCGTGCCATTGTATTAGGTACAACAGACGGAATGCTTGTCATATGTCACAATATTGTAAAATGTCTATAAATGTGCATCAGAAACACATGGAAAGTGCATTGTTTGCACCGAGTATCACAGTGCTTAGATCAAGTGTCATGACGTTATTTTCCACACATATTCGTCAAGTTGGTTTCCAAAAACTGACTGTGAACTGTGCAGCATACTGTTTCCACGAATAAACAAACGTTGTTTAAGAAAAATAAGAGACAATTGACATTTAAAGTTAGACCTAAAAGGTATAAACTAACCTGACCAGGCCGGCCGGGGTGACCGAGTGGTTCTAGGCTCTACAGTCTGGAACCGCGCGACCGCTACGGTCGCAGGTTCGAATCCTGCCTCGGACATGGATGTGTGTGATGTCCTTAGGTTAGTTAGGTTTAAGTAGTTCTAAGTTCTAGGGGACTGATGACCTCAGAAGTTAAGTCCCACAGTGCTCAGAGCCATTTGAACCATAACCTGACCAGGATAAAACTACTAAGGCAACACACATATATAAATGGGTACTTTGAATGTAATTAACGTTTTCCAACACCAAGGGCAAAGATAATGTCTCACCAAAAAAATACAATCGGTGATAAAGATCAGCAAGTATTACAAATTATTGTAACTAGTCGAGGTTAAACCTGAAGCATACTTTACCAGACGCAGCCTTCAGTACAACTCCCAGGAACTACTTAAACTCCATCTACAACTAGCCAATCATTTTATTTCCGGGACCTGGGACTGGATTGATGGTGTTACCTGGGTGACCGCCGATTCTGCATATAAGAAGGCCTCGGGACGTCAGATATCTAAATTCTCTCATCTCTCTGACAAACCATCGCTGGAGGCCCCACGCAAGACGGTCATCAATCTCACGGACATTGAGCTGACTGGGGATGCAGTTTCTGTTCTGGAGAAGGGTCTAATTTTGTTCCCACACCTAGGTTTACGCCGGTAGCGGACATTGTCAGTGCAATTGAACAGGTTGCTGCGCGACTACCACCTGATGCAGCTGAAGAAGTACGCCGGGAAACCGGCCGTGCTATGACGAGAACTAAATCGATCAAGTCGAATATTACCAGCAGTGAGATGGCAGCCATTCGAGACCTGAGACAGAGCCCTGAGATTGTTGTCTTACCGGCTGACAAACGCAATGCTACGTTTTTTCTTTCCCATAAGGACTACATTGAGAAGATGCAGAGCCTGCTAAATGGCGAATCTTACATGAAGATCAACGCTGACCACACAAAGAAGGTGGAGAACAAGACTACGGCTCTTGTCAAGGACGCGGATTTACCAGAAGGTGTCGCCAAGAAATTGACACCTCAACGACCTGTACCGCCAAGACTTTATGGACTCCTTAAAGTCCACAAAGAAGGGGTGCCGTTACGTCCAACTGTCAGCAACATTAGGGCACCTACATATTTGCTGGCCAAATACCTGGCAGAATTACTAACCCCTTATGTGGGTAAATACGCTCATCACGTTCGTAATTCTGTGGATTCCGTAAAACGTCCCGACAACTTCCAGCTGAAAGACTCTGATGTCCTGGCGAGTTTTGACGCTGTTCCATTATGCACCAGGGTGCCTCTTGCACAGAAATTTGAGAGAAGACGACCGACCTTGTCAGGCACGTTCTGACCTCCACGTATTTTTGCTTTAATGGAGAATACTATGAACAAACAGAAGTAGTCGCAATGGGGAGCCCACTCTCGCTTGTGGTCGCAAATTTCTATATTCGAGGAGGAAGCTTTTGCGCCATCCGAATGGAAACCTACTTTTTTCTCCGTTATGTGGATGACACGTTCGTGATCTGGCCCCATGGAAGGGATAAGCTCCTAGACTTCCTCACACACCTGAACCCCATACATCTGAACATCAAATTCAGTATGGAGACCGAAGCAGAAGGAAGATTACCATTCCTGGACGTCATAGTCAAAAGAAGAGCGGATGGCACCCTGGGCCATGGGGTATACAGGAAGTAAACGCACACCGACCTGTATTTGCATGCGGATAGCTGCCACCATCCTTCGCAGAGGAATGGGGTGCTAAAAACACTGGTGCACAGGGCGCGCACCATCTCTGAAGCAGAGAATCTGCCCCATGAGTTGGAACACCTGAAGACTGTATTCCGGAAAAACGGGTACTCGGAATGGCAGATCAGACGCGCTCTCCGCCCCACCTCTACAGTACTGCGTGTGGAGTCGGAAGAGGTCACGGAGGTAGAGATAGCCACTGCCTATATACTGTATACTGGCGCACTATCGGGGAAAATAGGAAGAATATTGAGGAAACACCGAGTAGGAACTTTCGCCCACCCAATAAAACACGAGCATTTTTGGGAAGTGTCAAAGACGATCTCGGTTTGCGGAAGGCCGGCATATACGTGTCAGTGTGGAAAGACTTATATTGGAAAGACAGGGCGCACCATCGAAGATCTTGACCGAGAACTTGAGAGGCACACTTGTCGTAGGTACCCCAACAAGTCGGCTGTTGCAGAGCACTGTTTCCCCGAAAATCACGAAATGGACTACCAACATCCCATGGTCTTGGCACAGACACCTAATTATTGGCACAGCGTCGTTAGAGACGCTATCGAAATTCGTACCAGGGACGTACTCATCAACCGAGATTGTGGCTACAGCCTCAGAAAGGCATGGGAACCAGCATTGAGTCTAATTAAAAAGACGCTCAGCAAAGAAAACGAACGGGTGACCAGGGCGGCTGAAGCAATTACACCGACGCCACTACAGACGCCGACGCCAGCGTCTTACTGACCGCGGATGCGCGGCCGCGGGCGCGAACTGCGTAGAGAACTCCTCGCAGGGGGAAGGGATTTAAGATGACCGCCCGCTCTCAGGAGCTCAGTTCGCCAGCGCACCTGACGATGGCGACATGTCTGATCGCCGAAATATTGTGCCCGTTGGACACTATGGACCGGCAGTACACTCGTGGACTGTTCGAGCATGAAGCAAACTGCTTCAGTCGAAACTACAGCTCTCTGAAACGCGTACAGACTATACTTCCTATGTGACTTTTCAGGATTTCCCGTCGGATGTGTTACAAATACACTTCTCGGGTTTGCCGCCGGATAGTATTTTGTAAATCCCACAATATTTCATCGATGCAGCTGCTCGATATCTTCAGGTGATGGTAGTTGCTGCTGTCACCGTTGGAGGAAAATAAATTTGTATTTTTGCTAAAAATATGTAAGATTTTGCACACTTTACAAGCACAGCGTACTTTCAGATTAAATATTCCACTTTTAAAATGCATGCAGCGTGCATACTGGCTCTACTATAAAAACTATTAGGGTAAGCAGCAATCGTTAACGATGTTGCTGTACCACACTACTCAAGCTCTATGAACCTTCAGATTCAACGCTTTCATAACTTGTGTTCATAATCTATCAAAATACACACAGCCGGCCGCGGTGGTCTCGCGGCTCTAGGCGCGCAGTCCGGAACCGTGCGACTGCTACGGTCGCAGGTTCGAATCCTGCCTCGGGCATAGATGTGTGTGATGTCCTTAGATTAGTTAGGTTTAAGTAGTTCTAAGTTCTAGGGGACTTATGACCACAGCAGTTGAGTCCCATAGTGCTCAGAGCCATTTTTTGAAAATACACACAGCTCGGTTTTTGTCAACATGAAGTTCATCTAGAGCATCACTGCAGATCTAACTTACAGCCTTATACACACAGCTCGGTTTTTGTCAACATGAAGTTCATCTAGAGCATCACTGCAGATCTAACTTACAACCTTAACAGTTAGCAGAGTAAACAACGACTACAGCACAGTTCGCCATACAGCTTGGATTGCATTTAGCATAGCAGTATATTAGATGCCTGCCACCATTACAGTACAAACCGTTGTCACCTCCAAGTTTCACACAGTGGAAACCTGAGGGGGAAAACAGTATCCCGTTCCTATATTTGTTGCCTCATTAAAGACAGTAGGCTTTAGGCATTGGGCGGTAGTTTTTAGGCATTTCGTGTTCAGCGCTGGGTATTAGGCTTTTGGTGTTCTGCACATCCCTCAGTCCCAGGTTCAGATCTAGAGGAACTGGCTTCATGACCCATTAGGGGCATTTTTGCTGTTACATCGTCAGTGACCTACAGCCCTTGTGGCGTCACATCAAGTCCATGACCTTGAATGCATGACAACTTCAAGATGGTGGATAATTTCGAAATTTAAAGCTGCAGGTGGGCGAAATTGCACTTCAACAAAAGGAAATTATCAGCTAGCTGGCACATCGTTGCACATAAACACTATCAGCTTCTGGTGTTAGATTACTATTTAAGTTTCAGTAGCTGACTTTCATTACTATTCTACAATTCTTTTCTGCTCTACCATTATCTGCCAGTAAGTGAGCAGTGTGTATTTTAATGAGTTATTCAGACAATTTAGATGTGGAAATATTTAATTTTCAAGATCCAAAATGTAGGGACTTAGATCAAACTATGAACGTTTACGATTGCTGTTTAGCCTAAACGTTTTATCAGTAGTGCCAATATGAAAGCCATGTGTATGTTTTACATCTTGTAGAATAATTAAATTACGATAATAGTGTCATGCGTGTTTTCTGCTCGAAATCTTTCAGAGTTTGAGAGATAATACAATTTTATATTGCTACAGCGTTCAGATTTTCGAGATCTGTGATCAATTTTGTGTATTATGCTAAGGAACCTGCATGCGTTTTGTACTTGAAGACGTTTATTGTTTTAATAAATACGTTTATTGTTTTAATAAATAATTTTATTTTGATGCAGACATTTTATTTTCTAGATACTGAGCTTCTGTCTCTATCTTGTTCCACTATTATGTTTATCTCTGTTATTTCCGAAACCTTCGTCTATGGTCATGTTTTGATGTACGTGAACAAAGCAGAAGTTTTCCTTTTGTATTACAAAATTATGTAGTTTGAGTGATGTACTCAGAAAATATCATTAAAAAATCTTCTTTCCTCCTTTCTAAAATTGTGTTTCACCAGTTCATTTGTCATTTGACTATGTTGGCCATGAGCCTGGTGTTTTTAAATCACATATGTTTATTAGTGGTGGTGGTGGTGGTTAGTGTTTAACGTCCCGTCGACAACGAGGTCATTGGAGGCGGAGCGCAAGCTCAGGTTAGGGAAGGATTGGGAAGGAAATCGGCCGTGCCCTTTCAAAGGAACCATCCCGGCATTTGCCTGAAACGATTTAGGGAAATCACGGAAAACCTAAATCAGGATGGCTGGAGACGGGATTGAACCGTCGTCCTCCCGAATGCGAGTCCAGTGTGCTAACCACTGCGCCACCTCGCTCGGTATGTTTATTAGATTCTGGTGATATTTGGTAGCTGATTCTGGGAAACTCACTTTTAGACAGGCCTGACACCATAATTATCACTGGGAAATATTATTTCCTTCGTAAAAGTTTGTTTTTGGCCAGGACCTCGATCATGACTCATTAAAATGCAAATAAAAAGCAAAATTAGGTTCTTAATAACATGATTATATTTTAGAGTGCAGAACATGATATTTTATCTTTGCCCACCACCCCTCAAAAAAAAAAGATAAAATTTAGCTGACCTGTATTTTCTGCAGTTAGATGCCTCGCCAGATTACTTTCGATCTTTTAGGGCTAAGTTGTAATGTCAACCGTTGGTTTAGTATTTTATTCGTAACTGTTTAGCCATGGAAATAGCACCGGAGATACTTTAGAGTTCACTATTACGTTTTGCACATCAATTTGACGGATTTTTGGGTATATGTAGAAAATAAAATTGTGATACTTGACATAAACATTACGCTTTTTACGTTGCTGGCGTATTTCTGCAAATATTTTAGACTTGAGAAGGACATTGCGACACTTGACAAGCATTATAGATGTGGAAAATATTTAATTTGAGGCTCTGTTCTGACTTAAACCAAGTATGGTACTTAGACTGAACAACGAATGCCGCTACCTATTGACGATGACAAGCAACACGCGCATAAAGGAGCAGATGATTTGATTTCGCGTTTTTGAAGTTTTGAGGAACAGTATTTAAAATAAAATTCATCTTCAAAAACTACATATTACTAATTCATTAATTATACTGCATAAGCAAACATTGGTTTTTAAGTATTTATGGAGTTGCATTCTGCTAGCTAGTGTTTGTATAGCACCTTCCACTCTTAGTTTTGTGACTTTGGTGATTAGTATCGCCTTTAGTGCCGTCTAAAGCACACCAGAGCTGCTTTCTGTTTTCTTGCATATATTTTTGTACGTATCGTAGTTTTAGTTATGTAGATTTACACAGCCTGCAGCGCTACAGTCGAGTGGTTTGAACATTTACAGCAACCAGCTGGTAGCCCCAGTTCGTTGTCTGACAGTGTCCTGTGCAGTTTCGTTCAGTGAGTAAGTGTTTGTACAGCAGCTTGAGATTTTCGTCTCATCAACGTGACAGTAAGTTAACTTTCCCCCTTTTTTTGAGGGGTGGGGGCGGCTATTTGGACTTTTCAGTTACTGCTCACTTCTTTTTCATATTTTTGATATCCTATTTACCTTTTTCCCAGTGCGTTATGTATAGGGACTGTGCTTGTTGTGAGCGGACACAAGGATAATTGGCTGCTGTCCATAAGCAGCTGGAGACAGCGTTTGCAACGCTCGATAGGCTTCTGGCTACTGCTCAAATCTGAGGCGCCGCTGATGAGTCCAGCGACACCCCTGGTGCGGCTGGAATCCTCTGGTGACCTATATGTCGCTGCGTCTCCTGATTTGCAGCATGTGACCGGTTCGTCTTAACTGGACAGTGAAGCAGACAGTGGTGGGTTCACGTGTCACTGGGCAGAAGGCGAAAGAGATAACAGGCCAAACGGCTGGCTCTTTAGGCTTTAGCAGCAGCTATAAGGTGATAGCCAGTGTTGATCATACTCCTGAGCCAACACGGGATGCGTCGCTTGATGGACCAGCAGCCGATTTTCCTGTACATTGTGGACAAGTGTAGAGGGCGGGTATGCTAGTCAGTGGAAGCTCCAACGTTAGGAGGGCAATGGAGCCCCTCAAGGAAACAGCATGAAGGGCGGGAAAGAAAACCAGTATGCACTTGGTACGTTTTCTGGGGGAAGGCTCTTCCGGTGGCTATCGAGCGCACTAGGTGCAATCGGTTTCAAACTGGGGTCTGTGTCCGTTGAGTTTTCCTTTGGGCGAATGGCTGATTACGTGGAGGCAACCCACATGGGGTGCAGGGGCAAAGATGACTATTTGTAGCATCGTACCCAGGATCGATCACGGTCTTCTGGTTTGTAGCACAGTGAAAGGTATAAACCAGAGGTTCAGACGACTCTGCAACGGTGTCGGATGCGAATTTCTCGACCTCCGCGACTGGGAAGAGAATTGTTGGGTTACTCTTACAAGTCAGGTGTCCACTACACGCAAGTAGCGGCTACTAAGTTACCGTAGTAAGTGTGGCGTGCACATGGGTGTTGTTTAGGTTACAGAAGCCTTTACCTCCTCTCCCCCTCCTTGGGATCAGAGACGAATCGTCTGCCAAAATCGAAGTTACATCAGCCACAATTTATTTATTTGTTTACACGTCAAGTTCCGTAGGACCAAATTGAGGAGCAAATCTCCAAGGTCATGGAACGCGTCAGTACATGAAATTACAACATAAAAGTAATGACAGAAAAAATAAAATGTTTATGAACCCGAAAAAAGTCAGTCCATAAGTTTAAATAAACTCAATCAACAATACAATAAGAATCAGCTTAATTTTTCAAGGAACTCGTCGACAGAATAGAAGGAATAACCAATGAGAAAACTCTTCAGTTTCGATTTGAAAGTGCGTGGATTACTGCTAAGATTTTTGAATTCGAGTGGTAGCTTATTGAAAATGGATGCAGCAGTATACTGCACACCCTTTTGCACAAGAGTTAAGGAAGTCCGATCCAAATGCAGGTTTGATTTCTGCCGAGTATTAACCGAGTGAAAGCTGCTTATTCTTGAGAATAAGCTAATATTGTTAACAAGAAATGACAGTAAGGAATATATATATTGACAGGCCAATGTCGAAATACCCAGACTTATGAACAGGAGTCGACAAGAGGTTCGTGAACTTACATCACTTATTGCCCGAGCCGTTCGTTTCTGAGCCAAAAATATTCTTTTAGAATGGGAAGAGTTACCCCAAAATATAATACCATATGACATAAGCGAATGAAAATAAGCAAAGTAGACTAATTTTCGTGTAGAACGATCACTCACTTCTGACACCGTTCTAATCGTAAAAATGGTAGTATTAAGTCTTTGAACAAGGTCCAGGACGTGCGCTTTCCACGACAGCTTACTATCTATCTGAACACCTAGAAAATTGAACTGTTCAGTTTCACTAATCATATGCCCTTTCTGTGAAATTAAAACGTCAGGTTTTGTTGAATTGTGTGTTAGAAACTGTAAAAACTGAGTCTTACTGTGATCCAGCGTTCATTTATTTTCTACAAGCCATGAACTTAGGTCATGTACTACACTATTTAAATCAGAGTCAATGTTGCACACAGGATCCTTTACTACCAAGCTAGTGTCATCAGCAAACAGAAATATTTTAGAGTTACCTGTAATACTAGAGGGCATATCATTTACATAAATAAGGAACAGGAGTGGCCCCAACACTGATCCCTGGGGCACTCTCCATTTGACAGTACCCCACTCAGACCACACATCACAGCCATTATCAACATTGTGAATAATGACGTTTTGCTGCCTGTTCTTAAAGTAAGAGGTGAATCAATTGTGGGCTACTCCCCATATTCCGTAATGGTCCAACTTCTGGAGCAATATTTTGTGATCAACACCATCAAATGCCTTAGTTATATCAAAAATATGCCAAGCGTTCGAAACCTTTTGTTTAACCCATCCAGTACCTCACAGAGAAAAGAGAATTAGCATTTTCGGTTGTTAAACGACTTCTAAAGCCGAACTGTACATTTGATAGCAAATCGTGTGATATAAAATGATCACAGCCTTTTCGATAACTTTTGCAAATACTGATGGAATAGAAATAGGTCTAAAATTATCTACATCATCCCTTTCTCCCTTTTTATAAAGTAGCTTTACTACTGAGTACTTTAATCGCTCAGGAAACTGACCATTCCTAAAGGAAAAATTACAAATATGGCTAAATACAGGGCTAACGTGTGCAGCACTGTACTTTAATATTCTGCTAGACACTCCATCATAACCATGAGAGTCCTTAGTCTTCAGTGTTTTAATTATTGACTCAATCTTCCTTTTGTCTGTATCACAAAGGAATATTTCAGACATCAGTCTCGGAAAGGCATTTGCCAAGAATGTTATATGATTTCCTGTAGAAACTAAATTTTTATTTAATTCACCAGCAATGCTCAGAAAATGATTGTTAAATACTGTACGGTAACAGAAATATTTTTACTGCGAACTGACTTTATGTCGTCGACCTTGTGCTGCTGCCGGCCGAAGTGGCCGTGCGGTTAAAGGCGCTGCAGTCTGGAACCGCAAGACCGCTACGGTCGCAGGTTCGAATCCTGCCTCGGGCATGGATGTTTGTGATGTACTTAGGATAGTTAGGTTTAACTAGTTCTAAGTTATCGGGGACTAATGACCTCAGCAGTTGAGTCCCATAGTGCTCAGAGCCATTTGAGCCTTGTGCTACTGACCAGACACTCCTTTCACAACTGACCATATGTTTTTAATTTTATCCTGTGAATTAGCTATTCTATTTGCATAGTAAATACTCTTTGCCTTCCTAATAACAGTTTTAAGCACCTTACAATACTGTTTTTAATGAGCTACTGTAACTTGATTGTGACTACTTCTAACATTTTGATATAATTCCCGCTTTGTTCTACAAGATATTCTTATCCCACTAGTCAGCCACCCAGGCTGCCTATTACTGCTAGTACCCCGTTTAGAACGTTCTAATGGGAAGCAACTCTCCAAGAGCATGAGAAATGTGTTATGGAAAGCATTGTATTTATCATCTATGTTATCGGCACTATAAACATCCTGCCACTCTTGTTCCTTGACAGGGTTTAAAAAACTCCCTATTGCTGTTAGATTAACTTTCCTACATAGTTTGTAATTAAATGTGACATTGGCTTGAGTACAAAAAACCTTATAGTGTTAAAATTTGTGCATCATAGTCTGAAAGTCCATTCAAGCTTTTACTAACAGACTGCCCATCTAGTAATGAAGAATGAATAAAAATATTGTCTATGGGTGTGCTACAGTTCCCCTGCACCCTGGCTGGAAAAAAACACTGTCTGGATCAGATCATATGAATTTATGAGATCTGCCAACATCCTTTTTCTTGCACCATCATATACTAAATTTATATTGAAGTCACCACATATAGCTAATTTGTGGTACTTCCTACAAAGTGAATCAAGAATTCTCTCTAACTTGTGCAGAAATGCTCTGAAGTCGGAGTAGGGGATCTATAAACAACAACAATTAGAAGTTTAGTTCCACTGAATTCAACTGCCCCTGCACAACATTCAAATGTCTGTTCAGTGGAGTGTCGTGATACGTCTATGGACTCAAATGGAATACTGTTTTTTACGTACATAGCCACTCCCCCACCCCGCAAGGAACTCCTAGAGAATGATCTCATAGGCTGTTCGTCTTGCAGATCGGATATAAAAAAGTTTAATATGATATTAATAAATTGCAGGAGCATCCCAGAAAAGGTCCCAGAATGAGTATTGCTAATTGAATGCTATAATGCTCAGATAGTATGAGGAACAGAAAGTTGGTTGAAACCAGAAGTGAATAACGATAACTTCAGACTGTACTATTTATCGTAAGGATAGGTTGGTCGCCAATGAAGTCGGCGTATTTATTTCGGTAAAGAATTCGATAACGTCTAGCGACGTTATCATGCTTTCCGAATTTCAACCAACCTGAGTGTCGTCAAGTATCAAAGGTCAGTCAGAAATGGTAATCGGATGCTTTTATAAACGGTCTGGGTCAGGATCCGTACTGATAGAGCGCTTCAGAGAGAACTTCTAGAATATCGTCAGTAGTCTTCCTGGTCATTTCGTTGTAATAGAGGGTGATTTCAACTTCTCAGGTAAAGATTAAGAGTGTCATACTATCAAAAGTGGTGCAAACAGGGATTTGTGTGACATTATTCTGAATGCCTTGTCCACTACTTCGGGCAGATAATTAGAGAACCAAGTCGTGAAGGTAACGTCTTTGACCTCCTGGCAATAAAGAGACCTGAACTTATCGAAACAGTTAATTTATATGAAGGTATCAGTGATAATAAGGCTGTGATAGCGATTATGACCACGAGGTTCACAAGGAATGTTAAGAAAGGTAGGAAAATACTTTTGCTTAGCAGGAGTGACACGATACAAATTGCAGAGTATCTGAGTGGTCAGAGTCAATTAATCTGTACTGAGGACGAAAATGTGGAACATAAATGAATAAAAATTAAAAGCAATATTCAATATGCCTTGCACAAGTATGTTCCGAACAAGGTGTTAAGGGATGGGAAAGAACCACTACGGTTTAGTAACTGCGTTGTAAAACTACCACGTAAACAAAGAGAGCTTTACCACAATTCAAGAGATGTCAGATCCTACGTGACAAACGAAAGCTGCACGAAGCGAAAATGAGCGTAAGGAGGGCAATGAGAGAAGCATTCAATGACTTTAGAGTGAAATCTCGTCAGCCGATTTGAGTAAAAACCATAAGAGATTTTAGTCTTAAATAAAATCTTCCATTCACTCAGTGAGCATACTGGCACAGAAACTGAAGATAACAGAGAAAAAGTAAAGTACTGCATTCGGTCCTCCGAAAACGTTTCATCATGGTTGATCATCCGAACGTCGAAATGCCAGATATTGACATAACCGATCACGGAGCTGACAAGCAACTACAATTACTTAGTAGCGGAAAGACATCAGGACCTGATGAGATACCTACAAGATTCTACAAAGATTATGCGACACAACACAACTCTCTCCCCTTCTAGCAGCTATAATTACGGGAGTGATGAGAGAACTGGTGCAGTTTTGATATCAAATTGATATGAAGTTATTATGAAAATGATTAATCGATGAATTAATTACCCCCACCCTCTGACGACTTCATGGGTTTTCCCCAGCCTGCATGTGCGTCCTTTCACCCTCCCTTTCCCCTCAAATCCTCTACCCTCCCTCCCCCCACCATGCCCCACAACCTCCCACCCCTGGAAATGGCAGGAAACTCCCTCAGTCTTGGGTTGAGCTGCCTGACTATGAGGACCTCACGACAGTAGGTTAATATAGCATGCATAAGACACTTTTCAAACAATTTTCAGGGATATTGTTTATTTAAAGAATTGGTATGTTTATTTATAAAACCACAATACACCTCTTGTTTGAATCAGTCTGTAGAGACTCCTATGCCCCCCAAAATGGACGTCTTGTGACTCTCTTTCTTTAGGGAACTTCCTATGAATGGAGCATTCTGATTGCTTCTTACTGAATTTACTGGCCAAACTGCTGCTGCCAGTGTGAGAGTTCTTTCCGCCACATTCTGCAGACAGACAAATTACGAGAATTTCAGCGGCAAACTATTTTGTACAGATCGGAAAATATACGGCAGTCATATTGCACTGCAGTTTAACCCTGTAAAAGCGGTCTACAGATCATGAAATATGGAAACTATCGCCAAAGACACTTCGTCAGTTACACTGCTCTGCTAATGTCGAGGAAAATTTGAATTTTTCCATGTGAAACTGACATGCAACAAGGCAATGTTACAACAAAAGATTGTAAGACCATACCATATCATTGTAGTAAACAATCCGTATTCTGGAGCATACAAAATCATCACTTCTGCATCCTGCATATAGCTATCGTCCACCAGACACTCATACATATATTGCGAAGACAGACAGATCCCAAAAAAACATAAGCACATTCACTGTATAGTCGCAGCACTAGATATTCTCCGCGATGTAATCCACCGCGGCCAGCGAATACGAGGCAACTACCCCTGCACACACTGGCTTGGTGTGCGATGAGAGCGCCCTCCGCAGACAGCGGCTACTCTCCGAACTCGTGTACAATGGCTGGGCTGGCACAAAGGCGTCCGTCAACGGTACTGTTTCCAGTCTGGCCTGCTTCCTGCCGTAGTCTCTGCATTGAGTTGCGATCATCTCCAGTCTCTGGGACTACAAGGATATTTACTTTCTAAGCACTGTTGACAAGAAATGCTTCCTCAATCACGAATTAATTTTTCGATCTCGAAACTGATATCGGCTGTAATGTCCAAGTTCACATGCAAAACAGGAGGTTTTCATGACACGTTCATCCTGAAATCATCGAGTAGCATATGAAAATTTGCGGCTTTCATATATTTTCAAATGGTTTACCAGAATATCATGCCATTTATGCGACTGTTCTCGATGTGAACCACTTACCAGTGTGCTTCCGATAGCTTGCACAATATAATTCGCCGCGCGGGGTAGCCGCATGGTCTAGGGCGCCTAGCCATGATTCACGCGGCTCCCCCTGTCGGAGGTTCGAGTCCACCCTCGATCATGTTTGTGTGTGTGTGTGTGTGTGTGTGTGTGTGTGTGTGTGTGTGTGTGTGCTGTCCTTAGCGTAAGTTAGTTTAAGTCAGAGTAAGTAGTGTGTAAGCCTAGGGCCGGCCGGAGTGGCCGTGCGGTTCTAGGCGCTACAGTCTGGAACCGAGCGACCGCTACGGTCGCAGGTTCGAATCCTGCCTAGGGCATGGATGTGTGTGATGTCCTTAGGTTAGTTAGGTTTAATTAGTTCTAAGTTCTAGACGATTGATGACCTGAGAAGTTAAGTCGCATAGTGCTCAGAGCCATTTTAACCATTTGTAAGCCTAGGGACCGATGACCTCAGCAGTTTGGTCCCATAGGAACTTACCACCAAAAGTATAATTCCGAATATAAAGAGTGTAAATTGTATCTCTAGTAAGGACATCATGTTGGATGTGCTGCAAACCATTCAGCAACTAGAAAATTATCTCCTGTGCGAAGATCTTTACGTGAAAACTCGAAAACAGAGGAAAATTTTATGCCACTCGTACTTTTAACAAATACCAATATTAATGATATAACAGATTCCAGACCGCAACACATCATAATCGATGTTCTTTCAACCAAATAAGAACGGGAAATGTGTAGAATGGCAATACAAGCAGTCAACTGGTCGATTTTCATGGATGGGATTAATTGTACAGAGGAAACACTCGCCATAGGGAATATTCTCAAATGTATACATAAAAAGCGGAGAATACTTACAACACGCATTGTCACAAAGGCTGCCCAATACATTCTGGGTATTAGAATGCTATTTATCCACCTAGAGAGCGAGACAGCTAGGTCAACTGCGTGCTTGTACCCCGCCTGTCCAGTTCGGGCGGTTCAGCGACTGCTCGTACCTTAAGCCAGAAATATCAGTTTGTTCTGACCACCGGCTACCTCCACCATGGGCCCCACACGCTTAATGGTGTCCTCCAAGGAAACCAACCACATATTTATCACAGTAATTGCAACTAACTATTACGATTGCAGCCCAAATCTAATGACACTTGAGTCGGCCGCTGTGGCCGAGCGGTTCTAGGCGCTTCAGTCTGGAACCACACGATCGCTACGGTCGCAGTTGCGAATCCTGCCTCCGGCGTGGATGTGTGTGATGTCCTTAGGTTAGTTAGGTTTAAGTAGTTCTAAGTTCTAGGGGACTGATGACCTCAGTGACACAGGATGACTTTCAAAAAATGGTTCAAATGGCTCTGAGCACTATGGGACTTAACATCTGAGGTCATCAGTCCCCTAGAACTTAGAACTACTTAAACCTAACTAACCTAAGGACATCACACACATCTATGCCCGAGGCAGGATTCGAACCTGCGACGTAGCGGTCGCGCCGTTCCAGACTGAAGCGTCTAGAACCGCTAGGCCACTTCGGCCGGCGAAGACTTTTTGTTACTTGATTTTTATTATTGACAACACAGTAAGAATGGTATCAACAAAAATTTGTTTTATCAACCACTCCTGGTTGTACATAAATAGAACTTCATAATTACAATTTTTTCTGATCTATACTATTTTCATATACCATACTTAGGAAATACACTGAAGAGCCAGAGAAACTGGTACAGCTACCTAAGTAGTAGGGTAATGGCGTTTGTAGGGCAATTTTTTATATCAAATTGATATGTAAATTAATTAAATTGATCAATTAATCACCCTCGCTCCCGTCCACTCCCGACCACCCGCGCCACCGTCCGCACCGAGATGACATCACATGTTCATTCCAGCTGCACGTGTGTCCCAGCCCCCTCCTCTCCCTCTTCCCTCCCCACGCCCTTCCACCAACCTACCCTATTGGTGGGAATTTCGATTTTTGGTGGGAATTTCTTTGTCCAAGGACTGTGCTGACCTCTGACCCAACCCCATTCCCCAACACCCTTTCCCCCGGAAATGGCGGGAGATTAAAATTGGCAGTTCCCTTTCTGGGATTCAAACACTGGTCCTCCTGCACAGAAAGCCCAATTACACCGCCTAGCACAATTAAACCTCCAGAGGCACTTGAAACTGACAGGAAATTAAAAATGGCTGTACCCATTCTGGGACTCAAACCCTGATTCTACTGGATGCAAAGCCCAAGTGCACCCCCAACACATGGAAACTGTCCAGATGTGGGAGAGGAAGGTTAGGTTAGTGTACTTTATTTATTTTGGTCAGGAAACTGACACCAAGATCGATCCTAATTACATAATTGATCACAAAGATCGGGCTTAATTTCACAATCACACGCATAGTGCTACACAAGGATGGCAAAAAATCGCAATACAACTCAAAAACTGAAGGTACCATACAACTAGTGTTATTTCGCAATACCACTCGAAACTAACAACAGACATTTTCGAAGTGTACCCTACAGTTACAAGCTGGCGAGAAAAAGGCTGGGGTATTCTTTTTGGTGGGAAAAACGTTCAACTAACGAAATGCTGGTGTAGGACAGAGAGGAGTTCAAAAAATACATCCTGTAGCCCAGATAATCGAAGCCAATACACGCTACCACAACTGAAGGAAAAAAATTGCATCACAGTTCTAATTACACTTTGAAATTGTCATGAAAAAACCAGCACTCGTAATGAACAGGTCACAATGCAGCACACGTACTGGGGAAAATTGTCGTCCTAAAAAGACTGCAGAGGAGGCGGTAGTTGAATGTGCGTTCTCCTCGATAGGCGTCCACAAGAGCAAGGCCCCCCTCCCCCCACCCTCCACCCCTCCCTCCCTCCTTCCACCCCTCCCTCCCTCCTATCACCTACAGGGGGGACACATGCTCCTTCAAAAGGTCAGCTGCTCCGAAGACCGTCTTACAGCGTGGGAAGGCCGCTGTCCGCCCTTTGCTGTCACCCTCAGCGGCAGGTGGCCGCACTCATCTTTCCACCATCTAGCCGCCGCCTTATGGCGACGGTCCTAGACAACACAAAAGGGAAGTTAAGTAGCATGTATTGAATAGGACTGGGGAGAAGAAAAGTTTGTGGCACAACTTGACTAGAAGAAGGGATCGGTTGGTAGGACACGTTCTGATGCATCAAGGGATCACCAATTTAGTACTGGAGGGCAGCGTGGAGGATAAAAATCGTAGAGGGAGACCAAGAGATGAATACATTAAACAGATTCAGGAGGATGTAGGTTGCAGTAGGTTCTGGGAGATGAAGAAGCTTGCACAGGATAGAGTAGCATGGAGAGCTGCATCAAACCAGCCTCAGGACTGAAGACAACAACAACAACAACAACCTATCCCATCCAGAGGACGCCCCAGATGACTATTTCAAAAGTCGCACCCTTTGCTGTTTTTCTGCCGACCCGCGTACCGCTGCAGACCCCAACGGGCCCTCGCGATATGCGGAATGCCTTTGATATGGTGCCCTTTAGCACAAAAGGGAAATTTACAGGCATAACCTCGCCCATCTGGAGAATGGCCCAGATCAGCACTCGGCTATCCACCATCTGGCCGCCGCTTTAAGGCGACGCTCCTATGCCAACACAGTAGCGTGTGTACTCACCTAAACAATAGGAGATAAAAGAATGGCCGCCTCAAGTTCATCTAAAATATAGCGACAGAGCCCCCACACGCCGACCCCCTGGACAAAGAGCGGCTGTGTCCGGTGACCACCATAGCAGACGCCCCCCCCCCCCCCCCCCGCCCTCCCCCAATCTCGCCTGCAGCAGCCCACCGTTCGGTGATGGAGAACAATTGTATTTGACGTCAATGCGTCTATAATCAAGCATCTATTAAAGAAAGTAAAACACGTTTTCGACCATGATAAATGTCCTCATTCCACGAAAATAGGTAAAGTCCATTGTCTTTTAGTTTTATGAGCTAAAGCGGTATAGTTTTTGCAATAGACTGCGGTTGCATCTCATTATATTGTGACGTCCAGCGAAGTGTAGTGCCACCGATCACAAATGATCAGCTGAGACATATCCACCCTGCGTAAAATCAGGAAAAAATACTTTGACTGTTTTGATGCGAGAACTACCTATCACCGCAGAATGTCCTCGTTCTTTCGAAACCGTCATCAGAGTGAAAAAAGCGAGAATTTAAACTCTAAAGAAAAAGATCTATATTAAGAAAATTCTTCCAGCTTGTTGAACAAATTACACGACCTGAGAGCGTCTCCCGCTTTCAATGTCTGTAAATAAACATTTCAGATAATCTTTCACGCCATTGGCACATATGTCGGAAAAAACACTGTTATTTTACGTTTGACAACAAGAAGCTATAATTCAAGAGAACGTAGCTGTTTCGTATACTATGACAGGGCCCCTTTTACCAGTGCGATGGTATATCATACTGACGTTTACGAAACAAATGGTGAGAGCCGTTCTCGACCTGTGTAGATGGGAGATTGAAATTTCGTTAAAAGATATCGCCAAAACGAAGACAAAGAAACCCTTGTCAAGAATCATTCCGCGATGCCTTAGTCACCTCTTCCACCCGCCAGACAGCGCGTCTACATGTACATCTAAATCCATACTCCGTAAGCCACCTGACCGTGTGTGGCGCAGGGTACCTTGAGTACCTCTATCGGTTCTCCCTTCTATTCCAGTCTCGTATTGTTCGTGGAAACAGAGATTGTCGGTATGCCTGTGTGTGGGCTCTAACCTCTCTGATTTTATCCTCATGGTCCCTTCGCCAGATATACGTAGGAGGGACCAATATGCTACTTGACTCCACGGTGAAGGTATGTTCTCGAAACTTCAACAAAAGCCCGTACCGAGCTACTGAGCGTCTCTCTTGCACAGTCTTCCACTGGAGTTTATCTATCATCTCCGTAACGCTTTCGCGATTACTAAATGATCCTGTAACAAAGCGCGCTGCTCTCCGTTGGATCTTCTCTATCTCTTCTATCAACCCTATCTGGTACTGATCCCACACCGGTCAGCAGTATTCAAGCAGTGGGCGAACATGTGTACTGTAACCTACTTCCTTTGTTTTCGGACTGCATTTCGTTAGGATTCTTCCAATGAATCCTAGGCTGGCATCTGCTTTACCGACGATCAACTTTATATGATTTTAAACCACTCCCAATGCGTACTCCCGGATAATTTATTTAACTAATTGCTTCCAGTTGCTGACCTGCTATATTGTAGCTAAATGATAAGGGCTCTTTCTTTCTATGTATTCGCAGCACATTACACTTGTCTACATTTAGATTCAATTGCCATTCCCTGCACCATGCGTCAATTCGCTGCAGATCCTCCTGCATTTCAGTACAATTTTCCATTGTTACAACCTCTCGACATACGACAGCATCATCCGCAAAAAGCCTCAGTGAACTTCCGATGTCATCCACAAGGTCATTTATGTATATTGTGAATAGCAACGGTCCTACGACACTCCCCTGCGGCACACCTGAAACTATTCTTACTTCGGAAGAATTCTCTCCATTGAGGATGACATGCTGCGTTCTGTTATCTAGGAACTCTTCAATCCAATCACACAATTGGTCTGATAGTCCATATGCTCTTACTTTGTTCATTTAACGACTGTGGGGAATTGAATCGAACGCCTTGCGGAAGTCAAGAAACACGGCAACTACCTGGGAACCCGTGTCTATGGCCCTCTGAGTCTAGTGGACGAATAACGCGAGCTGGGTTTCACACGATCGTCTTTTTCGAAGCCCATGCTGATTCCTACAGAGTAGATTTATATTCTCCAGAAAAGTCATTATACTCGAACATAATACGTGTTCCAAAATTCTACAACTGATAGACGTTAGAGATACAGGTCTATAGTTTTGCACATCTGTTCGACGTCTCTTCTTGAAAACGGGGATGACGTGTGCCCTTTTCCAACCCTTTGGAACGCTACGCCCTTCTAGAGACCTACGGTACACCGCTGCAAGAAGGGGGGCAAGTTCCTTCGCGTACTCTGTGTAAAATCGAACTGGTATCCCATCAGGTCCAGCGGCCTTTCCTCTTTTGAGCGATTTTAATTGTTTCTCTATCCCTCTGTCGTCTATTTCGATATCTACCATTTTGTCATCTGTGCGACAATCTAGAGAAGGAACTAGAGTGCAGTCTTCCTCAGTGAAACAGCTCTGGAAAAAGACATTTAGTATTTCAGCCTTTAGTCTGTCATCTTCTGTTTCAGTACCATTTTGGTCACAGAGTGTCTGGACATTTTGTTTTGATCCACCTACCACATTGATATCAGTTTGATAGGCTAATTAATTAAATTTATCATGGGAGTCATTTTGCATGGCGAATAATTTTTTTTTCAGCAATCGGATTACACTCACCAGCTAGGACAATTGGGAATCCATTGGGGGAACACGATGTTCCTTTCAAGGAACACTATTGAGAAATGACATTTTTAGCTGCCCACAGACGGATTCTATAGCCCACAACATACATTTCGCATAAGAACTGTGTTATTAAAGCACGATCATAACACCTATGTTACCGTCACCCTGCATAAAAAGCGTTATTGAGTCACCAGACATACACACGAGTCGCTGATCGTGTTATGCTTTCAGGTAGAAATGCTGTCTGCAATTTGGAATCAAGTCTATCCATTCTACCATGTATGCAAGTAGTAACTTGTAGAGACGTCTTTTAATGGTTACAGCCACTGGTGAATCATATTTGTGACTCTCTCATATCTCGAAATGAGTCACCCTTTTCTTTCGAACCTATCTGCGAAGGATGTCATACACCAAGAACTCCAGCACTATTTTTAGACAGTCCCTCTGCATCTTGTAACTGCTCCTAAGTCTCTGCCCCATCCTCCCTTCAGTGTGATCGTCCTGGTCTAAGTCTGGCCTATATGGAAGTCGGAGAGCGATATATCTAAGACCTCCTGCAGCCTGTGGGGAAACAGGACGAGCTGAGTTAATGTGACAGGAGCACGTTTTGACCACTAGGTGGAAATGGGAACATGGTGTCATAGCTCCGCCAACCATGTACAGTGTGTAAGGCCCGCTCCAAGCGAAGCTAGTAGAAGAGATAGTACGAGCAGTTACGGTGGTGTTTCTTGTTGGAAAAATTAGGAAGACTGCACATCATAGATAGCATGGAGGAAGGACGAAGATTTTGCGACACATCTTCAAACTACATGCAGGTAGTCTAAAGGAGATCTGTGTCTCTCATGGTGCATTCATGTCTGTCACCCAAACGTATGTGGCGATCCTATTAAATATACAGGCACTGGTTCATTGGAGCAGGTGGTTCGTGATCAAAGTTGCTTCCACAGACTGGTGTAAAGTTGTAGGATGACCATATCCCACAGACTATCAATCACACGAAAGGCTTCCTGTACTGCTGCTCCATAAGCAGTTTAACATATTGTTTTTTTTCGGTTGTAACACACCCAATCAGTGTACACCGCCATACACTTTGTTTTGTCTACCACGACTTAGAGACCCGTATCTGCTGCTACTAAACCAACATTAACACGTTTCGATCCTCTGGCTCTCACAGAAAACTGAACATCGCATATAAACTGTACAGCTACCACACCACAGGCTGACAGAAATAAAACACAGATACGATGTTTATCATTGACAAAAATGTGAAATACATCGCAACATATGGAAACTGGAAGAGTTTGCGGTATTGTAGAGCGCTTCCAACAACTATTCGAAGGTGATTACCTGTACAGTTAATCTCACCTTCCCATCGAAAGGGTCACGGGCGTCCCGGTCCTCCGTTTCGAAAAGCACTGTTCCTCCGTTTTGCAGTCATGTACATGATTACTGTTCCAGTGTTGACCATTGCCAAGAGATGATGCTCACAACATGCGTGAGGTAGCACAAATAAAAAGAGATACTGTTGTCTGATTGGTGAAAAAAATAAAAAAAGACATGTGTAGGGTATCGCAGCATATGGAAATAGGATGAGTCTGTAGCAATGAGGAATGCTTCCAAACAACTGTATTAAGGTGATGAGCTCTACACTTAATCCCAAGTTCTACAGTGACAAGTAGCAGATATCCAGTGTTCCTTGAAGGTTCGCTCCATCTTAACAGAGTGGTGTCAGTCAATCATTATGTGGTAATCAACAGCATACCAAGTGGAATGCCGGGACTGGAAAGACGCCATTGAAATGAAGCGATGTACTGTAATACACACTGTAGTTGATAGTGAGATCAATTTTAGCAATTTTATCCAGAAGTCGAAGAGAGCAATATCCACCACATTCTGCAACCCATGTAGAAAAGAGTGAGGTGCGTTAATGCTACATGAGCGTGTTTTGACCACTCGGTAGAAGTAGGAACATGTCGTTGCTCCGCCACCCATGTACAGTGTGTAAGGTCAGCATCAAATGAAGCCTGCTCCTGCAACACGATGACAGTACAAACAGTTACGGTGGTGTTTCTCGCTTGGAAAATTTGGATGGCTCAACATCGAAGCAGATCCACATTCCTCAAGATCCATTCACGTCTATCACCCAAACATGCTATCGCCATTATTCTGTACCATACAGCAGAGAAAAGTTACGAACTATAAAAGCTCTGTTAATTTCATCTGATAGATTTTTACCGCATCTCTTTCCTCCAATATATCGAAAACGAATACCGTCTACATGCCGGCATCGAGCATATGCAGCGATCCTATCAAATTACAGGTATTCATCCATTGGAGCAGGTGGCCAGTGATCGACGTCACTTGAACAGACCGATGTAAAGTTTCATTGCCTGTACTGTACGAGAATCTTCTCCCACATGCTACCAGTCGCAGGAGAGGGACCCTGTTTCATTGTCTGTACACTGACATACATTCTTTTTTTTTTCTTTTTTTTTTCGCCACGGCTTCGACGTCTCCGTCAGATTCTAAACTGACATTAACATGTTTGGTCCACTGACTCCCACAGGAAACTAGACATCGCGCGGTGTAAATCACATTATTTGGTAATCAACAGTGTACCTGGACTGTTGGGATGGAAAAGATATCGTCGATGTACTGTAATAATATGCATCATAGTTGATAGTGCGATCAATTTTAGCAATTTTACAACAATTTCAATACCGACCAATGTTGCGGCAGCATGTTTACCAATTTCTGTATCATCGCTAAACAGCCCTTCCACTACTTTGCGAGTACCATCGCGAATGTAGGTAGATGTCTGTGCAGTATGTTCTTTTATTGTTAATTCTCGAACATATACACCAAAATATACCAGACAGCCATATCTCTAGCACCTCGATCATGGTGCGTAACTTATGATCTTTCTCTATGTGGATGAGAGTCACAGGGCGTTGTCGTATACTTAGGATAAAGTTAGAGGCCGAAAGATCTCCTCACATTGTCTTTGACCAACGCTACCTGCAGCTGACTAGAAGTAGACCACTACATTCCACGTTTCGTGTAGGAACAGTGCGAACCGAGGCTTTAACTGCTGTCCCGCACCCATCCAAGAGCACAAGATTTCTCCAGATGCGCGAATGTCTAGGAGGTTAGCACCCCTTATCGGTCTACAGTAAATATGAAACTGTTGTGGTGATATAACAGACGGTTAAGAACAAGAAATAGGTGGTGTTTATGGATGATGGAACTCCAGATGGACGGAGTTTGCTACGTTTTACGTAAATCAACTGCGCTAGCAATTCTAAAGTATTGTTCTAGCGTCTGGGGTCATTACCAAGATTGTATTGGTAAGAGAGACACATAAACACATGCACTCCTAAGGCTAAAATGGTCTGCAATTAAAACACGCTATAACGTTAGATCGTTGCGGTTTCCGAACTATTAGTCTTATGGCATGCAACACTGTTACTATCCCAATGTAAGAAATATATTTCCAGCGCATGACACACATTCTCCTTGCAGGTTTCTCTACGATAAAATATGGTGATAAACTGTAAAATGAAAAACTACTTATACTATGCTCACATCAGTTATATATGAAACGATCTTTCGTAACGGAGAATGTCTCTTACAAGGAAAGAGACAAACGCATAGCAGCGGTGTTTGACACGTGAAATTACACGTCATATCGCCACTAATTCCATAAACAGGACATCTGTCAAGCAGATGTATACGTGGGGACTGTAGTACCTCACAAACACTTGTCGCTAACTTAGAATCACCGTAGTTATGAAACTGAAGACTCGATTTTATGCCCAAGATGCGGCAGTGCCTCGCATAAATCTTCGTTCGTCTAGAGGAAAATGTCGAAACAGGATGGAAGTCCTCTGATGACCGAGAGGGTTGCTGTTAACGATCTCAAGTAGACAGTTCTCTGAGACATACACAGAACACGCAGTTGTATGCGAGTCGAACTCAGGTTATGTCACACAACTGATGCACCTAGACAAAACAACGGAAAAATGGTCAAATAACCTACAGCGACATGTCCCTCTCTCTCTAGAGTACATCATCAGTCTACCATTAAATCCTACCTCATTGCAACTCAGTCTCACTCTGTCACTCCATCCACTCTCTGTCATTCTTTAACGGATATGCAAGTAAGTTTAGGGGCAGATAGTTCTCTCTTTTCCAGGAAAGCATCAAAGACAGCAGTCAACTCAATCATTTCACTATTACCTAATAGACATACTGTAAAATGTTGCCTCGAGAAAAAATAAAAGATTGTATCCCTGGTTCGCACTCATTCCATGTTCCAAAATTGCTTGTAAATGTAGGACAACACCTCGCGCAAATGCACTATTTTTCTGGTCGGGCTGTGTAGTACAGCACTGTACTCGCATGCAACCAGTCACCTCCAACCGCATATTCTACAGTTGCAGCACGTTTGCTCTGTTTTATCTATGTCTGTGTCTATACATGTGTTGCAGAAGGTTCGCACGGTGTGCTCTTCCCGCCTGTGGATTCAACTTCGAACGCAGAACACATCTCCGTATGTAGCGCGTGATTGGTCCACCTTTGAGCCCTGTCCCAAATGTGACGTGTTGTGGATCCGAATACCAACATCGCTCCGGTTATAATGTTCAGCGGATCCACACTCGACCACTAACTCTGGTGTACTGTGAGACCTGGGAGCCATCCGCGACACAGATTAGGTTAGATTAGTTTTTCGTTCCATAGATCCGTGCTGAGGAGATCCTCGTGGATGTGGAACATGTCAATTTTTTTAAGCTGAAATAACAATACTAATAGTATGAATATATACAATACATCATTTGTTTCTATTAAAAAAATCGTCAATGGAGTAGAATGAGTTGGCCACTAGTAAGTCTTTCAGGCTCCTTTTAAAATGGTTTTTATTTGTAACTAAAATTTTTGTGTTTGCTGGCAAATGATTGAAGATGAGTATTCCTGAGTAGTGGACCCCTTTCTGAACTAAAGTAAGTGCTTTTAAGTCCTTGTGCAGATCATTTTTTTTACTGGTATTGGATGTATGAACTGAGCTGTTTGTTGGAAAAAGAGATATATTATTTAAGACAAATTTCATTAAGGAGTAAATACACTGAGAGGCAGTAGTTAGTGTACCCAGTTCTTTGAAGAGGTTTCTACAGGACGCCCGTGAATGTACTCCACAAATAATACGTATTACACGCTTTTGGACTCTGAAAACTTTTGTTTGACTTGAAGAGATACCCCAAAATATTATACCATATGACATTATGGAATGAAAGTAGGCAAAGTATGCAAGCTTTTTAATTTTTATGTCGCCTATGTCTGCTAACACTCGAATTGCAAATACAGATTTTTTAAGGCGTTTCTGCAGTTCTGTGGTGTGCTCCTCCCAACTGAATTTATTATCAAGTTGTAATCCCAGGGCCGGCCGAAGTGGCCGCGCGGTTCTGGCGCTGCAGTCTGGAACCGCGAGACCGCTACGGTCGCAGGTTCGAATCCTGCCTCGGGCATGGATGTGTGTGATGTCCTTAGGTTAGTTAGGTTTAACTAGTTCTAAGTTCTAGGGGACTAATGACCTCAGCAGTTGAGTCCCATAGTGCTCAGAGCCATTTTGTAATCCCAGGAATTTAAGACTGTCAACCTCTTCTATCTGCTCTTCTTCATACTTTATGCATATGCTGGGTCAAAACCTCTTACAGGTTCTGAATTGCATATAGTGAGTCTTTTCGAAGTTTAATGTCAGTGAGTCAGCTTTAAACCATTTATTAATATCCATGAAAATGTCATTAGCAGAGCTTTCTAGAACTACACTCGACATAGTATTTATTGCAATACTTGTGTCATCTACAAACAAAACGAACTCTGGTTTTGGCAGTGTAACTGATGAGAGATCATTAATGTACACAAGAAAAAGCAATGGCCCTAAGATGGATCCTTGTGGGACACCACATGTAATTTCTTCCCATTCTGATGATGACTGATGACTTAATTCACTAGTCCCTTGCACTGACACCCTTTGTTTCCTGTTAGCGAGGTATGACTTGAACCATTTTGCAATACTGCCTGTGACACTATAGAATTTCAATTTATTTAAAAGGATGTTGTGATTCACACAGTCGAATGCCTTTGACAAATCACAGAAAATACCTGCTGCTTGTAACTTGTTTTTTAATGATTTAAGTACATTTTCACTGTAGGTGTAAATAGCCTTCTCGATATCAGAACCCTTCAGAAATCCAAACTGTGTTCTTGATAATATGTTATTTGTGGTCAGATGGTTGAGAATCTGTCTGTACATTACTTTTTCTAAAATTTTTGAGAATACTGGCAAAAGTGAAATCGGTCTGTAGTTTGATGGTATCTCTTTATCCCCTTTCTTGAATAGAGGTTTAACATCTGCATATTTTAGCCAGTCAGGAAATGTCCCAGTTATAATTGACTGGTTACACAAGTAACTTAGAATTATACTAAACTCACAAGAACATGCCTTAATTAACTTTGTTGATATTTCATCGTGACCACTAGAATGCATGCACAATAGATGCTAGAAATCGGAAAGAAAAAGAATTCAGAGGACGCGAAATCAGAGAAGGACATAATATGCATTCCGTAGGAAATGAATACTCTTGTTTAACATCTGATCTCTTCATAGCTTTGTTTATCGCCATCGCAAGGTCATTAAGACGTTGCGCCGTGCGCTGCGGAGCTCGCACACTACCACCGTCGCCTTCTGCCGTTCCGCGCGGCAGCCAGCCCCCTTGCATCAACTAGCAGCATGCCAGCCTGGCGGCATTCGAGACATGCGTTGCGCCTCGTGGGACACGCCTACCTGACGCCCCCCGACCAGCTGCAGGCCTTTTATCATGAAAGCTGTCACACCACGCGAGCTCTTAACTCTCAGGCGGCCTAACGACACAACCGCAACACGTGCGCCAGATGGCTACGTGTCCGGTGTTCTACTGGGTCTTCCCCAACAGCTCTGTCCTAAGGGAAAGTCAGACTCTCCACCTGTCTCAGATTGAACAAAGAGTGTTTTTCCAAAGCTGGCAGCTGCATCCAATTTTTCCATCCACTTGCCGGCGAAAACAGGGTGTTTTCGGAAAGGGGCCTCTGCTTGTTTCCCAGAATTTTTTTTGTCTCCCACAGCAACTACCGCCCCGGTAGCTGAGTGGTCAGCGTGACAGACTGTCAATCCTAAGGGCCCGGGTTCGATTCCCGGCTGGGTCGGAAATTTTCTCCGCTCAGGGACTGGGTGTTGTGTTGTCCTAATCATCATCATTTCATCCCCATCGACGCGCAGGTCGCCGAAGTGGCGTCAAATCGAAAGACCTGCACCAGGCGAACGGTCTACCCGACGGGAGGCCCTAGCCACACGACATTTCCTATTTTACCTGCACCAACAAGAAAAAGAACGCAAAGTTAGTGTCTTCCACCACAGCTCTGTCCTAAGGAAAACATCGACATATATTTCGAGGGTTTCAGCTGGCATTGGGCGTGTCAGACAATCCATCTGTCTCAGAATGAACAAAGCTAAGACAGTCAATGATTTTTTTCCTGATTTTACGCAGGGTGGGCATGTCTCTGCTGACCATTTGTGATCGGTGGTGGTACACTTTGCTGGACGTCACAAAATAACGAGATGTGGCGGCAGTCGAACGTAAAAACTATACCGCTTTTGCTCATAAATCTAAAAGAAAACGGACTTTTCCTATTTTCGTGGAAAGAGGACATTTATCATGGCCGAAAACATGTTTTACTTTCTTTAATAGATGCTTGATTATAGACGCATTGACGTCAAGTACAATTGTTCTCCATCACCGAACAGCAGGCTGCTGCACGCGAGTGGGTGAGGGGGCGCGTCTGCTGTGGTGGTCGCCGGACACAGCCGCTCTCTGTCCAGGGGGTCGGCGTGTGGAGGCTCTGTCGCTATATTTTAGATGAACAAGTTGCACTTGAGGCGTCCGTCCTTTTATCTCCTTTTGTTTAGTTGACTATACATGCTACTGTGTTTTGATATAGGAGCGTCGCCTTAAGGCGGCGTCCAGATGGTGGAAACCCAAGTGCTGGTCTGGACCGTTCTCCCGATGGGTGGGGCTATGCCTGTAAATTGCGCTTTTATGCTAATGGGCGCCACATCAAAGGCATGCCGCATATCGTGAGGACCCATTGGGGTCTGCAGCCGTACACGGGTCAGCAGAAAAACAGCAAAGGGTGCGACTTTTGAAATAGCTGTCTGGAGGGTCCTCTGGATGGGCTGGGTTATGCTACTTAATTTCCCTTTTGTGTTGTCTACGACCGCCGCCTTAAGGCGGGCAGGTAACGGAAATCCAGGTGTGGCCAGCGACCACAGAGGGTGGCAGCAAAAGGCAAACAGCAGCCTTCCCGTGCCACAAGGCGGTCAGCAGAGCAGGTGGATGGAGGGAAGGAGAGGTGAAGGGAGGGAGGAAGGGGACCTCGATTTTCAGCAGTTATTGGACGCCTATTTAGGAGAACGCACCTTCAACTACCGCCTCCTCTGCATTCTCTTAGGACGACGATTTTCCCTCGTACATGTGCTGCGTTATGAACCATTCATTACGAGTGATGTTTTTTCATGACAATTTCGAAGTGTAATTAGAAGTGTGACGCATTTTTTTTTCTATCATTTGTGGCAGAGTTATTCGCCTCGATTACCTGGGCTGCAGGATGGTTTTTGAGCAGACATCTGTAGCGAACTCTGACGTCAAACAACGATAGATCTGTATGCTTACAGGTAATACACTTTTTAAAGTCCTCTCTGTCCAATACCAGAATCTCATCAGTTAAACGTCTTTCCTGCCAAAAAGAATAAAGATAGTGCCTTACACCCCAGCCTTTTCCCCACCAGCATGTAGGTGTAGGGTAGAGTTTGAATGTATCTGTCGCTAGTTTCAAGTGGTGTTGTGAAATAACACCAGTTGTGTGGTATCATCAGTTTTTGAGTTGTATTGCGATTTTATGCCATCCTTGTGTAGCACTATGCATATGGTTGTGTGATTAAATCCGACCAAAATAAATAATGTTCACTAACCTAACCTTCCTCTCCCACATCTGGACAGTTTCCATGTGTTGGGGGTGCACTTGGGCTTTCCATCTTTTAGAATCAGGGTTCAAGTCCCAGAAAGGGCAAAGCCATTTTTAATTTCCTGTCAATTCCAAGTGCCCCTAGTGGTTTAATTGTGTTTGGGGGTGCAGTTGGTCTTTCAGCCCAGGAGGACCAGGGTTCGAGTCTGGGAAAGGGAACTGCCAATTTTAATTTCCCGCCAATTTCTAAGTGAGAGGTGGGGTGGGATGTCAGCACAGTTCTGGGTCAAAGAAATTCCGAGAAAAATTCCAAATTCCCGCCGAAATTCGAAATTCCCTCCAAAATTCGAAATTCTCACCAATAGGGTAGGTTGGCGGGAAGGAGGTGGGAAGGGCAGGGGAGGAGGGGGCTGGGGCACACGTGCAGCTGAGAAAAATACGTGACGTCTTCTGGGGGAAGGGGTGGGCGTGGTTGGAGGTGATTGATTGATCAACTTAATTAATTTGCATATCAATTTGATATCAAAATTGCGCTACAAATGCCCTTACTCTACTATTTGCCTAATATAGTGTAGATTTCTCTTATTTTATTACGCTGACATTTCTTCCTATGTAGGTGGGCGCCTACAAAATATTTATAGGCAGATTAACTGCACCTCTGCTATGCGCTTCCCAGTGGAGTATCAATGTAGATGTAGACATGCCCCAATTTTATGAACTGTGACTTTTCTTGCCTAACGGAAAAGTAAACGTCATATGATTACGTGGTTTATAAGCCACTCTCGCCACAAAATCGTAGACTTCTTGTCACACCAATTCATTGACACTCAGACCTTCCTGCCCTGGTTAAGGACCGGAAGTTCCTACTAACTACGGCCTCTCTGAGAACATGTCTTTACCGCGATACCGAACACATCTGATTGTCGGAAATATGAGGACATTCAGAAAAGTGATGCCTCCAGATTTTATAGGTGAAAACTCTTAAGGCTTTTTATGTAAAAAAAAAAAAAAACATTACCAACATTCTACGTCTTTATTCATGTTTGCAGATTTATTTCTCAACATAGTGACCCTAGCGACGAACACATTCCTTCCAACGAGAGACAAGTTTGTTGATACCTTCACTTTAGAATGTTTGACATTTTTAACATAGCCACAACCTCACCTCTGCTCGCAGCGTTTCATCACTATCAAAGTGAAGTCCTCGAAGGAGCTCTTTAAGTTCTAGAAACATTGAAAATTGGATGGAGCCAAGTTGGGACTGTATGGAGGATGATCGATAATAGTCAAACCAACGTGTCTGATTCTTGCAGATGTCGTAGCGCTCGGGTGTGGTCTGGCATCGTCATGTTGAAGGAGAGGATGCTCCATAACTGGACGAACTCTTCGAATTCGAAACTCGATTACAGCACGCACTTTCTCAAGCACGGACGTAGTTACGTCGCACACCACCGTGTTGCACGTTACAATTCGGAACCCTCCAGCGGCAAAGGACTGCAAATATGTAGACATGAAAAATAAAATGTTCATAACATTTATATTACTTAAAAAGCTTGAAGAGTTATCATGTACAAAATTCGAAGGCATTACTTTTCAGCATGCTCTGGTAAGAATGAGCTAAAAGGTAAAGAAACGAATAACCTAAATCTGTTTGACTCTTTTGTGGCTTTCAACAGAATGAAAAAAGTTGGGCTCAAAAATACGATTGTGCCTTACCAGATATTAAGAATAACCGTCCATCATTTTGAAGAGCTAAGAATTCCTTGAATATTAGTTACGCTCTATTTTCAGAATCTTCAGTTTGCTTTGAAAACTGAGTAATTGTCATATACAACGGATACTAAAATCAATGCCTTTGTATTACACTCTCATTAGCAATATGTAACACTGTCATGAGGCTCTTATTGCTTTTCGGGATAAATATATTTCATTAGACCTAGAAGAAGAAGATGATGATAATGATTTTGGTTTGTGGGACGCTCAACGTCGTGGTTATCAGCTCCCGTACAAATTCCCAATCTTATCACTATCTAGTCTCGCCAGATTCCTGAATGATGATGAAATGATGAGGACAACACAAACACCCACTCCCCGGACGGAGAAAACCCCAACACAGCTGGGAATCTAACCCAGGACCCCGTGATCCAGAGGCAGCAACGCTAACCACTAAACCCCCAGCTGCGGACTAGGAGACCTAGAAGAGATGCTTTGCATTGCATTCGTAGTGGCTGCTCCGGAGATTGTCATTGTTTGCTTGTCATTGTAGAATATTCATTCGCTCCGTGACAGTTAGACGCATCCTTTCCCACGCACTTCACAATGGCTTACAGAGTATAGAAGTAGACATGGATATGTCAGAATTTTATGAATTATGACTTTTCCTGCCTAACGGAAAAGTTTACATGGATTATAAGCCCCTTTCGTCTCAAAATCGTATGCTTCTCATCGCAAAGATTTACTGACACTCTGCTCTTCCTTCTCTTGTTAGGGACTGTGTACCGGTATATTCATAACATAAACTTGTGTAAAAGAAATTGGGATATTTATTACTCACTCCAACTTACGTATGTTCTTGAACTGACGAGAAGTATTGCTTGCATATTCTTAAAGTGTCGCTGTAAGTAAGCGACGTTCTGTTCCCGCGTAGGTGCTGCACAGACACAAGCAGCGCGGGAAGACCACCAAGAAGCCGTAAACTGAATGAAATGACCTGCCGCTTCCGCTAGAGATAAGATAAAGCTTTAGCCGCTCGTGAGAGGTTAATGAAAGGCAACGCTGTTGTGCTTGCAGTTGCGGGAATTTTATTTCTGTGATAGCGTCCTCAAGCGTTAAGAAGGAGCACATTAAATTCTAAGTTTCACGTCTTGTTTTTTTCCTGAATGTACTCCGTTCAAACCGAAAAGTCAAATCTGAAAAATAATAACTGCAGCATATTCCTTAAGCGAATAAATAAACAATCACTGGAAATGTGTACCACCGGACGAGGTGGAGCAGTGATATCACAAGAAGACATACAGAAAACATGCTCTTTTGTCGAAAACTGACATTCTGAGCCCGTGGCTATGTACAAAGTATAAGTTGACTGAAAGACGTGCACTTCATTCACCATTCAGTGCTCGCATTTCATATTTCTAATCCACGCATTCTGGTATTCGGTAAACTAATGTTGTTGTTGTGGTCTTCAGTCCTGAGACTGGTTTGATGCAGCTCTCCATGCTACCCTATCCTGTGCAAGCTTCTTCATTTCCCAGTACCTACTGCAACCTACATCCTTCTGAATCTGCTTAGTGTATTCATTTCTTGGTCTCCCTCTACGATTTTTACCCTCCAATGCTAAATTTATGATCCCTTGATGCCTCAGAACGTGTCCTACCAACCGGTCCCTTCTCCTCGTCAAGTTGTGCCACAAACTCCTCTTCTCCCCAATTCTATTCAATACGTCTTCATTAGTTATGTGATCTACCCATCTAATCTTCAGCATTCTTCTGTAGCACCACATTTCTAAAGCTTCTGTTCTCTTCCTGCTCAAACTATTTATCGTCCATGTTTCACTTCCATACATGGCTACACTCCATACAAATACTTTCAGAAACGACTTCCTGACAGTTAAATCTATACTCGATGTTAACAAATTTCTCTTCTTCAGAAACGCTTTCCTTGCCATTGCCAGTCTACATTTTATATCCTCTCTACTTCGACCATAATCAGTTATTTTGCTCCCCTAATAACAAAACTCCTTTACTACTTTAAGTGTCTCATTTGCTAATCTAATTCCCTCAGCATCACGCGACTTAATTCGACTACATTCCATTATCCTCGTTTTGCATTTGTTGATGTTCATCTTATATCCTCCTTTCAAGACAATGTCCATTCCATTCAACTGCTCTTCCAAGTCCTTTATCTGTCTCTGACAGAATTACAATGTCATCGGCGAACCTCAAAGTTTTAATTTCTTCTCCATGGATTTTAATACCTACTCTGAATTTTTCTTTTGTTTCCTTTACTGCTTGCTCAATATACAGATTGAATAACATTGGGGAGAGGCTACAACCCTGTCTCACTCCCTTCCCACCACTGCTTCCCTTTCACGTCCCTCGACTCTTATAACGGCCATCTGGTTTCTGTATAAATTGTAAATAGCCTTTCGCTCCCTGTATTTACCCCTGCCACCTTTAGAATTTGGAAGAGAGTATTCCAGTCAACATTGTCAAAAGCTTTTTCCAAGTCTACAAATGCTAGAAACGTAGGTTTGCCTTTCCTTAATCTTTCTTCTAAGATAAGTCGTAAGGTCAGTATTGCCTCACGTGTTCCAATATTTCTACGGAATCCAAACTGATCTTCCCCGAGGTCCGCTTCTACCAGTCTTTCCATTCGTCTGTACCGAATACGCGTTAGTATTTTGCAGCTGTGACTTATTAAACTGATTGTTCGGTAATTTACACATCTGTCAACACCTGCTTTCTTTGGGATTGGGATTATTATTTTCTTCTTGAAGTCTGAGGGTACTTCGCCTGTCTCATACATCTTCCTCACCAGATGGTAGAGTTTTGTTCGGACTGGCTCTCCCAAGGCCGTCAGTAGTTCTAATGGAATGTTGTCTACTCCCGGAGCCTTGTTTCGGCTCAGGTCTTTCAATGCTCTGTCAAACTCTTCACGCAGTATCGCATCTCCCATTTCATCTTCATCTACATTCTCTTCCATTTCTATAATATTGTCCTCGAGTACATCGCCCTTGTATAGACCCTCTATATACTCCTTCCACCTTTCTGCTTTCCCTTCTTTGGTTAGAACTGGGTTTCCATCTGAGCTCTTGATATTCATGCAAGTGGTTCTCTTTTCTCCAAAGGTCTCTCTAATTTTCCTGTAGGCAGTATCTATCTTACCCCTAGTGAGATAAGCCTCTACATCCTTACATTTGTCCTCTAGCCATCCATGCTTAGCCATTTTGCACTTCCTGCCGATCTCATTTTTGAGACGTTTGTGACCCTTTTTGCCTGCTTCATTTACTGCATTTTTATATTTTCTCCTTTCATCAATTAAATTCAATATTTCACCTGTTACCCAAGGTTTTCTACTAGCTCTCGTCTTTTTACCTACTTGATCCTCTGCTGCCTTCACTACTTCACCCCTCAGAGCTACCCATTCTTCTTCTACTGTATTTCTTTCCCCCACTGCTGTCAATTGTTCCCTTATGCTCTCCCTGAATCTCTGCACAACCTCTGGTTTAGTCAGCTTGTCCAGGTCCCATCTCCTTAAATTCCCACATTTTTGCAGTTTCTTCAATTTTAATCTGCAGTTCATAACCAATAGATTGTGGTCAGAGTCCACATCTACCCCTGGAAATGTCTTACAATTTAAAACCTTGTTCCTAAATCTCTGTCTTACTATTATGTAATCTATCTGATACCTTTTAATGTCTCCGGGATTTTTCCATGTATACAACCTTCTTTTATGATTCTCGAACCAAGTGTTAGCTATGATTAAGTTATGCTCTGTGCATAATTCTACCAGACGGCTTCCTCTTTCATTTCTTAGCCCCAATCCATATTCACCTACTATGTTTCCTTCTCTCCCTTTTCCTACACTCGCATTCCAGTCACCCATGACTATTAAATTTTCGTCTCCCTTCACTATCTGAAAAATTTCTTATATCTCATCATACATTTCATCAATTTCTTCATCACCTGCAGAGCTGGTTGGCATATAAACTTGTACTACTGTAGTAGGCGTGGGCTTCGTGTCTATCTTGGCCACAATAATGCGTTCAATATGTTGTTTGTAGTAGCTTACCCGCACGCCTATTTTTTATCCATTATTATACCTACTCCTGCATTACCTCTATTTGATTTTGTATTTATAACCCTGTATTCACCTGACCAAAAGTCTTGTTCCTCCTGCCACCGAACTTCACTAATTGCCACTATATCTAACTTTAACCTATCCATTTCCCTTTTTAAATTTTCTAACCTACCTGCTCGATTAAGGGATCTGACATTCCACGCTCCGATTCGTAGAACGCCAGTTTTCTTTCTCCTGATAACAACGTCCTCTTGAATAGTCCCCGCCCGGAGATCCGAATGGGGGACTATTTTACCTCCGGAATATTTTACCCAAGTGGACGCCATCATCATTTAACCATACAGTAAAGCTGCATGCCCTCGGGAAAAATTACGGCTGTAGTTTCCCCTTGCTTTCAGCCGTTCGCAGTACCAGCACAGCAAGACCGTTTTGGTTATTGTTACAAGGCCAGATCAGCCAATCATCCAGACTGTTGCCCCTGCAACTACTGAAAAGGCTGCTGCCCCTGTTCAGGAACCACACGTTTGTCTGGCCTCTCAACAGATACCCCTCCGTTGTGGTTGCACCTACGGTACGGCCATCTGTATCGCTGAGGCACGCAAGCCTCCCCACCAGCGGCAAGGTCCATGGTTCATGGGGGGGGGGGGGGCAAACTAATAATTCAGATAATATTAATAATTTCTATGGGTTGCCTGATTTATTTGACGATTTCTACAGCTTGTCTCACACTGATCTGTGAGAGGAGCTTGGCGCCAGGAATTTTCTTTATTTATGGGCGAGGGCAGCAGTCTTCCTAGCAGCCATGATGGCTCCTCTTTTCCTATCCCTTTTCCGATCGCCAGGGTAGCACGTGGTGGCGTTTGAAAGTTCAGTAGTGGCTAAAGTTTCTCCTGCTCTCAGTTCCCCAACCTGCCTTACCAACCTTGTAACTGATATTTCTTCTCAACTTTAACGTCGCGAGGTCGCCTCCCTGTGAAATTCCGGTCCTATGATTGGCCAGTTCAGGTGCGCGCCCGTTTTTCGCGGGCGGGCGCCAACCAGGAGATGAAGTTCGGTAAGCATGAGCGCCGACGTGCACTGCAGATTCGCGCCCTGCGGCCCAGAGGGAACCTTATAGGTCATTGTACTGTTGTGCGCTCCTTGAATTACGGTTTATGCAATGTTTTCCGTGTTATAAGACTGTAGGGTTTCCCTTATACAGTCGGGCATAATGTGCGAGACGTGTTGGTTAGTCACAGAAGCTTGCAGTACGGCACTAAAGTGCATACAATCATGCTCACTTTTCCACTTCGTGCGACAGTAGCTCTTTCAGTTCTCCTGTGTAAAATTCGACTCAGAATTTATGTCTTCCTAACTTGAAAACTTGTGCCCTTTGTCCTACGCCACGTGGTGTCTGGCGCCCCTTCATGTTTCATTAACGTAGACGGACCGCGAGCCAAAGTTATATGAATAGTTTCGCGTCTTGCTGGTTGTATTCCTTTAGTACAGGAGGCTACCTAGCGATTCACCCACAGTAGCATCCTTCTTAGTCTTTGGATGATTCGTGGTGGTGGTCGTTGCATGCCTGCAACCCCTTCCTTTAGTAAATTGGACCCCATTTGATAATACGGCGATCGTCCCTAAAATTCCTTGTCTCCTGCTATCGTGGCTTATTATGAACGAGCGTTGGGGCAAGCTGCTGAACTCAATTCTTTATTCCCCCACCCCCATTTGATTGTATAATTGTTCAGTATTCAACTGTTAAATAAATGAGTCCTTTAAACTGTACATCCTTCCTTTCATTGCGTGAAACCATCTTTACTGTCACAGTAGAATAATGAAGAACTATAACGGTTTCTACAAGGTCGTGCTGGTCTCGCGCCATTAATGATAGGATCAAGATTCAATATCGCGCGCTTGGCACGACCATTGCACGCATGGCACCGATAATAGTAATAATAATTTTTAATTATCCCCCATTGATAAACTGGGAAGTGTTCACGGCTCAGTGTGAGTACGTGAGCACTAAATCCACTTGATGTGGTGGAAGTAGTGGCCTCTGTTTTACCTTGCTGGATAAAAAAAAGAAAAAAAAATATCAAAAATTACAGCCCCTACACAGAGGGATAGTAACCTGTAAAATAAAACGAGCCACCGCTTTTATGACTCTTAAAGAGAAGATAACAGCAACCAGCCACTTTTTATAATTCTATTTCTTTATTTAAATAGCGTCGTTTGCGGTTTCGAACCGATAGGTTCATCTTCAGACGGCTCGTTCACGTTAAGATATGTTTGACATTAGCTTTCACTTTTTGTTTTCCCAAATGATGAAATTTTCTTTGGGGTGGTGGCACACTACAACCAAAATAAGATGTGAGACAATGTCTGTTTAACACTAATTATGCCTCGCAACGATTTTAAACGATGCAAACAAATTAAACTGAAGATGTTTGAACATAAGTAAGCACGTCCGACGTTACCTGAATGACACCATTCCAGGACGTTAGACTGGAAGAGGAGGAGCAGAAGATGAACATCGCCTGTTGCCTTCCAGGTTTCCAGACCTCACAAGTTGTGACTTCTACCTGAGGGGTTATGTAAAAGACCGCGTTTTTATCCCACCTATGCCTGACACAGCTGAAAGTGTGCGACATCTCATAGTTGAATCTGTGAATTCGATACCGAGAGACCGGCTGCTTCGTGTGTGGCAGGAAATGAGCCGACGTTTTGATATTTTTCGTGGAACTCATGGTGCTCGCATTGAATGCACAAAAATTTTATATGTTCTCTTTCCAGGAACGTTGGAATTGTGTTTCTATCATTTGTAGTTTGAAAGCAATAAATGTTTGAAATCTGTTCCTTTTCTTGTTCAAAAAATGTCTGTGAAATCCTATGGGATTTAACTGCTAAGGTCTTCAGTCCCTAAGCTTACACACTACTTAACCTAAATTATCCTAAGGAGAAACACACACACCCATGCCCGAGGGAGGACTCGACACTCGCCGGGACCAGCCGCACAGTCCATGACTGCAGCGCCTCAGACCGCTCGGCTAATCCCGCACGGCTCCTTTTCTTGAATATACCTTTTATTCATATGGAGTATGGAGGACGAAACAAAAATAGAGAAAAAAGAAACACACACATGTTCGTGGAATAAACAAAGGATCATACCGCCTTTAAAAAACCGTATTGCGTCTACATTTACGACTGCGTCTAAAACATGTCTTCATATTCTTGCGTCGCAACAGAAATATGAGAAAGTGTGCGACATGAATACTTTGAAACAAGAAAGCAGACGTCATAAACATTCAGCTCAGCCATAACACACCGTGCAGAGTGTAGCGTTGATGGAATACTGGACTCGTACTCAGGGGGACTGTGGTTCAATTTCCTGTTAAGACCTCCAGAGCTAAGTTTTCCATGATGCTCTTTGAAAGTACATGGGCGCTTACTTCACAACCTTTCCCTACACTGCGCTTGTGTTCCGTCTATAACGACCTCTTAATCGATAGTACATTAAACGCTAATTTATCTTCCGTCCTTGCTTCCTTCCTGCAGGCGCAACACAATTAGATAGGGAATAGAGACTTTATCTTCTGCGGCCCCACTCGAACGAATGAAAAAACTAGTATCACTTCACAACCCAAATTATTGAAAACCGTATCTCTGGTTATCTACGAGAGTTTGTATGTGGAGTACGACAGACTGACTGCACTTTTTATGTCCAAGTTGATATTTTTCAATTACTGGACTGACACGGGCAATCACATTCACTGGGAACTGAGATCTCGAAATCTCATTCGACATTTTTCTGTGGGGGCCCATCACAATTTTAACGTGCGAATTTTCAGTCACGATCGAAAAAGGTCTCTTTAATAGCTATAATTTCTGGCTACTTGTGCAATAAAGAGTAATTCTGGAAAGCCACAGGCAAAATTTGAAACAGCAGTAAACTGCATGTTGCAAGATTGGTGGCTGCAGTTTTGAACAGTTGCGCTAAGTTGTACACTGTGTGTTTGAAAAAGCACAATACGATATTTATGGTTGATACATAAACTACACACTCAAGACTCGTCAAATGTTCTGAGAAAGTGACTTGTGTGATTTCTGGCTCTGATGAGTTTAAAGCGGACATGAGTTTAAAGGCCATACGTTTTGGCATTTCATTACGGAGATTTCACTAAAAGTTGTGTGTTCACGTGTCTACTGCTGACGATGTCGCTGTAATAGATCTAAAAAATTAATTGATGGCGATGGCGTTGTTCTAAAGAGTACAATGCGAACTGATTTTCGCACTAACTTGCCAGTTACTTTAGAAAGTTTCTATTGCAGCTCAGCTACAGAGGTGAGTTGCAGAACGGTCTGTTGAAAGGCGATGTGATCAGACTTCGTGGGCGTCCAGAAGTCAAGAAATCGTTGATAGCAAGAAGTGCTATGCGACGTCGCTTATAGTAATGGAAACAACGTCGTCGTTCCTCTGTGGAGCAGTGAAAGGAGGTGGTCAAGAATGATGAGTACACTAAGTGGCGTGAGATTCAGTTGGGGGCTCGTTGATGTGCAAAATGTCTTATGATCCAAGTTTTCATTCGCGACGGTGCAGGCAGTATGGTGCTCTGCGCATCTTTAACTCCAGTAAGATGAACATAGATATTACCGGAAACATATTGGCTTGTGGAATACTTTCAACGCTAGGGCGACAGTTTTGGACTGGATCTTGCCGGTATAAGCTTAATAACTCCCTCTTCAACAAAGTCAGTATTACTGCATCGTAACTGTAAGAAAAATCTCGTAAATTTGTTTCACTACCATGCTCAAAGTTACAACCTGGGTGCTATCGAATACATTGTTAGTTATCTAGAATTTCGTTTGCGTGCTAATTAACTTCACCCATAACGTGGTGTCAGGAACCGTGATAATATCTTCATGGCATCATAACTTATTAAGAAACCATCTTCGTAGGCTAAGTGCAGTAACTGTGCTTGAAACGAAAAGCAATGATACTTCGATCACATATTCGACATATAATGAATCCATGTTATAGTTCTTTAAGTAAATTAAAGTGATTACACCAGGGACAACAACGCTTTTTGTTGTGGAGAATAAAGCCTCTAACGTAACCATATCGGTATATTCGTTTCTGCTACCACCCTTCCCACGGCCAATCATGTTGCGTTTTTGAAAAGATGTTGAAACTAACGACAGTAGTTACAAATGACATGTATATCAGTCGTAAGCAATCTAAATTTTAAGTTCGTAACAGTGACTACACTACTGGCCATTAAAATTGTTACACTAAGAAGAAATGCAGATGATAAACGGGTTTTCATTGGACAAATATATTATACTACAACTGACATTTGATTAGATTTTCACGCAATTTGGGTGCATAGATCCTGAGAAATCAGTACCGAGAACAACTACCTCTGGCCGTAATAACGGCCTTGATACGCCTGGGCATTGAGTCAAACAGAACTTGGATGGCGCGTACAGGTACAGCTGCCCATGCAGCTTCAACACGATACCACAGTTCATCAAGAGTAGTGACTGACGTATTGTGACGAGCCAGTTGCTCGGCCACCATTGACCAGACGTTTTCAGTTGGTGAGAGATCTGGAGAATGTGCTGGCCAGGACAGCAGTCGAACATTTTCTGTATCCAGAAAGGCCCGTACAGGACCTGCAACATGCGGTCGTTCATTATCCTGCTGAAATGTAGGGTTTCGCAGGGATCGAATGAAGGGTAATGCCACAGATCGTAACATACCTGAAATGTAACGTTCACTGTTCAAAATACCGTCAGTGCGAACAAGAGGTGACCGAGACATGTAACCAATTGCACCCCATACCATCACGCCGGGTGATACGCCAGTATGGCTATGACGAATACACGCTTCCAATGTGCGTTTACAGCGATGTCGCCAAACACGGATGCGACCAACCTGATGCTGTAAACAGAATCTGGATTCATCCGAAAAAAATGACGTTTTGCCATTCGTTCACCCAGGTTCGTCGTTGAGTACACCATCGCAGGCGCTCCTGTCTGTGAGGCAGCGTCAAGGGTAACCGCAGCCATGGTCTCCAAGCTGATAGTCCATGCTGCTGCAAACGTCGTGGAACTGTTCGTGCAGATGGTTGTTGTCTTGTAAACGTCCCCATCTGTTGACTCAGGGATCGAGACGTGCCTGCTTGATCCGTTACAGCCATGCGGATAAGATGCCTGTCATCTCGACTGCTAGTGATACGAGGCCGTTGGGATCCAGCACGGCGTTCCGTATTACCCTCCTGAACACACCGATTCCATATTCTGCTAACAGTCATTGGATCTCGACCAACGCGAGCAGCAATGTCGCGATACGATAAACCACAATCGCGATAGGCTACAATCCGACCTTTATCAAAGTTGGAAACGTGATGCTACGCATTTCTCCTCCTTACACGCGGCATCACAACAACATTTCACAGGGCAATGCCGGTCAACTGCTGTTTGTGTATGAGAAATCGGTTGGAAACTTTCCTCATGTCAGCACGTTGTAGGTGTCGCCACCGGCGCCAAACTTGTGTGAATGCTCTGAAAAGCTGATCATTTGCATATCACAGCATCTTCTTCCTGTCTGTTAAATTTCGCGTCTGTAGCACGTCATCTTCGTGGTGTAGCAATTTTAATGGCCATAGTGTATATCTGCATTATCAGTTACGAAAGCAACAACACCAAACGCTTCTGAGGATTTTTTAACTGGAGTTTGTACTACTGTGAATGGTCTCTTACAGAAATAGCCGTAATATCACTCTTGAACTCAAGGGAAGTAATCTGCACAACAGGACGTGTGGACTTAATAGCAATCCGATCCACGGTTGTGACTCTAAGGCGAATCACGTCTGTGGGACGTGGATTATGCGAAACTCGACGATGGGAGTACCCTATCAGAGCTTGAGGAATGCCAGTTAGCTGCAAAGATTCCAATGAGTTCTCTGACACTTAGTCGGAAATGTTATTCGTGCTTTAGCTACAAAGGAGGCGTACAAGGCTACATAAATATGTTACAGTAGCATTCTCACTTTAATGGATATTCAGAGTGGTATGCGTTCTTCATTTGTTGCATTCATTTTTTGTGGACGTAGAATCATTTCAGGTACAAATGTCAATTAGATACTACTGTCAGAAGGGCATAACATACTTCAACCAAACGGTAGTTCCTAATTTACGAAAACGTACATTCGTTTGGAGCGCCTACTGGGCAACGCATGATAGGTTATAAAAGCCCAAATTCTGTCCTCCTCTTTCTAATTATCAATACCATATCACTGTAGAGAGCAGTATTTATGTCTTCACCAAACATACAAACTAAATTTTTTCTGTCCTAGGTTCTCTAAAATGAATTAAATTCTAACACATTATGTTTAATCTTATTACTGTTATTGTTTTTATTTTCTTTCTGGAATTTCTTAGTTTCGTGCTTTTATTCTTCTATTTTCTCTTTTAATAAACTCTGTGTATTGTCTGATGTATTCTATGACACTGTGTAAAATAAATGAAAAAAATAAGGCTTCCCAAATGCGATCATGACGCCTGAATTCATCTTAATGACAGCTGTGACTTCTGCCTAATCCTCCAGTGACGATGAATACTTATAACCGTCGACTACCTGACGCTCGTGACTTAACTTTAACTGCAGCAACTGTATGAATTACCGTCGCCAGTTGCACTTTTATCGTAAGAAATGCTAAATAGAAAGTATTAATTAGCCATATCATTGTGGTTTTCTAGGGGAACTAATACCCAACCATGGAAGGAAATACGACATACTTTAATTTAACTTATTGATTTTACCGCTAGATTGTCCAGTTCCACTTAATCTAATTCCTGTCTTCCTTCATCGAATACTCCAAATAAAATTCTACTTGACCGTTATTTTAAAACACATAGCCACATCATACGTCTGTATTAGATCCATATTTTCTACAATTGAAATATTCTGTTATCTCCTCGCAGTTCTAGCGGACTCCATTATATAGGTGTTGCGTAGGAATTCCTTCATAGTTGTAGAAAACGACAGAATTACCTACGTAGGTGTATGATAACTGAAAATGTGAAAAAAACGAGATGTCCGAAACGTCAAAACCGATGAGTTGTCTGTAGCTGGTTTCAAATCTATTGACAAGCAATTGAAGAGAAATCTCGTAAATACTTCTTGCTTTGGATCGAAATCGATAGACTGACAACAATTTTTTGACCATAGACCGTACTTAAAGATACAAATTCTACTAAGTCGATAATTTACCCTGGATACTATAAACGAATACGTTGAAGAAATACCTCTCTTCCGTTTGCGGCGCCTTGCCGCTCAGCTTCCCTGGACCGTCGCCGTCGAATGCCCGCGCAGATCTGCTCTGAATCACAGCCTCCAGATACTCCAGATCTTGCTGGTGTCTAAAGTTCACAGGAGAAAGACTCTTGCTGATTGGTTAGCGGAGTCGTGGAACCAAAGCCCACGTCCTATTGGCCGTTCTTTTCCCATTCCACCCGTCCGCGTAGGCGCACTAGCGCAGCTCAAGGCCAGTGGCAGACCTGGAAGTTATATCCGCTGCAAAATCTGTCGCCTGCGTCCATTTCATGCCTTCTGCTTACCAAGCTTGCGATGCCCACCGTCCACATCTCACCCCAAATCGGTTTATAGGCTGTCATGTTGGTTGTGATTTCTGTAGGGGTTTTCTTACTGCAGCATGCAAAACAATGACCTATCGCAACAACACCTGCCCCATAAATCTTAATGCTCAAAAACAGGAATTGTATGTATGCCACCACTCTGAAACCAATCACATTTGTTTTCGCACACTGGTCGCTTTTTAAATTACTTACCGCCCTTTTTTTTAATATTCATAATAAATTTTCTTTTCTAGCCTCTCTTCAGTTGGCGTTAAACAATGACTCCTCCATATAATGAACTGCTACGTCGTAAAGAAAATTTAATTAACTTGACCTTTGACACGGATAGGACAGGTACTGCGTTTAAACTCTCTTTTGATTTTTTGCCTACATACATAGATATTTTAAAATTTTAACCTGTCTAATATAAAAATCTATGAAAAAATTTGCCTGTAGATCAATATATTTTCTTCGTGACTGCTGTAAGGAGAGAATGGGTTAGGTGCAGGATGAGCTGGTGGTCGGAGGTTTTCGTTTCTCCACTTCTCAGAGAACGCCAGACAAAGTCGGAGAAAACTGCTACAACTCTGTCTCTCGTGGCAGCTAAAGTACTCACAGTCGCCATAAAATTTCCTGGAAACACTTTCAGAATGAAAAGATTGAACAACAGTGGCAGTATAATATCTTTTGACTAACAAACTGGTCGCCTAGAGAACGTCTTTAACACACAAGCTGACGACAAAATATTGCGCGTCGCTCGGACCGTGATAGCAGATTCGCCCAGTATTGTTAATTTGCGGAGAAATCACTAAGCACTGGATTGCTAAACACACTAATCTTTTTATGAAGATCCGGGGATCCAACGTCGAATAGAAGTTCGTAGACGATATTTACCTTCTTTTTCACAAGATAAATTTTTTTATTCTTGATAATTGCGATTACAAGTTGTATCTCCTCTGCACTTAAAATTGCGTCTATATGCGAACTACGTATCTGAACCTCCAAAAAACACCGTCCAATAGGCATTCCCCATCTCCAAAATTACAAAAGGCATAGATGCTCTTTTTCACAGCAAAGAGCGTTGTTGTCTCAATTACAGTAGCGCTTCTTCGCAGGTAGTCGCAACCGGAATATTACAATAATATTAGTTAAGAGCTCCGCTGCGTTATTAAATGGTTCAAATGGCTCTGAGCACTATGGGACTCAACTGCTGAGGTCATTAGTCCCCTAGAACTTAGAACTAGTTAAACCTAACTAACCTAAGGACATCACACACATCCATGCCCGAGGCAGGATTCGAACCTGCGACCGTAGCGGTCTCGCGGTTCCAGACTGCAGCGCCAGAACCGCGCGGCCACTTCGGCCGGCTGCGTTATTAAGATTTAGTCAGTCTTGCACACGCAAATTCAATAAATAAAGCATCCTTTTCACTTCTCATAACAGATATGACGCAAATAACATAAGCACATTACTGTATACCATAGAACCGTTAGTTCATATTACGTAGGGACATTACATCCATCAACTCGCACTGTTTTAGTAATAATCAACGCAATATTTATGTATTACAACGCAAAATATCTGGCTGAAGACGCGCTGCACTAAAGAACTGAAAAAAACAATACCAAGGAAAATGAACTAATGCCAATGAAACTGTATTTTAATTATTTTACGTGCTGTTAATATTCAAGTAAATAAGTTAGACAACGTCCAGCTTCGATGATTCGTTTTACTGGGTAATATTCAGAGCAGGGCCTCTCCGGGATTGCTGTGAGACACACACTCCTCCTCCCACCGACGCAACTGTACCAGTTTAAACGTTCCAGAGATGGCTGAGATTCTAAGAATAGTAACATTGGCTAGTACTCGCATTCAGAATACAGAAATGCTTTGTTAGAAGTTGAATGCAAATTTTCTGTTCCAGACCGGTTCTGTCCCATTGTTGTGTCTTCCATTATTCTCTGCGCGACTGGCGGCAGTAAACCGAATGAAACGACCCGCTGTTTCCGCTGGCCCTGAGATAAGTGTGTGTGTGTGTGTGTGTGTGTGTGCGCGCGCGCGCGCGTGTGTGTGTGTGTGTGTGTGTGTGTGTGTGTGTGTGTGAGGACGGGGGGGGGGGGGGTGAGAGAGGGGGAGGAACATGTGGTAAGATATGAAAAAAGGTTAACGCTGCATCTTCAGGTATACAGACAACGACGAAAAGGAACAAACGAAGATGCAAGTATTTCATCGTGATGCTACTGAATAGCTCTGCTTCGACACGATTCCAGGAATCAAACCGGAAGAACAAGAATATGAAAAATGTGCATTTTAAAAAACGAAGAAATCATAATTGAAAATATCTGTATATTAATTTAACCACGTGTCACAAACAATGGTATAATAACTACACTACTGGCCATCAAAATTGCTACACCACGAAGATGGTGACCATGGCTGCGGTTACCCTTGAGGCTGCATCACAGACAGGAGCGCCTGCGATGGTGTACTCAACGACGAACCTGGGTGCACGAATGGTAAAACGTAATTTTTTTGGATGAATCCAGGTTCTGTTTACAGCATCATGATGGTGGCATCCGCATTTGACGACATCGCGGTGAACGCACATTGGAAGCGTGTATTCGTCATCGCCATACTGGTGTTATCACCCGGCGTGATGGTTTGGGATGCCATTGGTTACACGTCTCGGTCACCTCTTGTTCGCATTGACGGCACTTTGAACAGTGGACGTTACATTTCAGATGTGTTAAGACCCGTGGCTCTACCCTTTCGATCCCTGCGAAACCCTACATTTCAGCAGGATAATGCACGACCGCATGTTGCAGGTCCTGAACGGGCCTTTCTGGATACCGAAAATGTTCGACTGCTGACCTGGCCAGCACATTCTCCAGGTCTCTCACCAATTGAAACCGTCTGGTCAATGGGGCCGAGCAACTGGCTCGTCACAATACGCCAGTCACTACTCTTGATGAACTGTGGTATCGTGTTGAAGCTGCATGGACAGCTGTACCTGTGCACGCCATCCAAGTTCTGTTTGACTCAATGCCCAGTCGTATCAAGGCCGTTATTACGGCCAGAGGTGGTTGTTCTGGGCACTGATTTCTCAGGATCTATGCACCCAAATTGCGTGAAAATGTAATCACATGTCAGTTCTAGTATAATATATTTGTCTAATGAATACCCGTTTATCATCTGCATTTCTTCTTGGTGTAGCAATTTTAATGGCCAGTAGTGTATATAGTTTATTACTTTGGCTTAGCAAGGAAGCCACAGTCCCCTTGTTTCATTGGTACTGGTTGTCTGCATGAGCTCTGTGTACTTAATTTTTTATAAGTGTTGTTAGCATAGTAACGCTTTCCTACACTTATGGAAAGAGTTGGAGTAGTCAGCATGAAGCATTATACTCTGTCTCGATTCGAGGATTTTAGAGCGTGTTGAGTTTTAAGGAATGAGTGAAAGAGGGAATAATAAACTGAACAAATATGGTGATGGTACACATACCTTCAAGTATCCACATTTAGGTTACAGGAGCGAAGTTGATACATTTTAAATGTATGTTAGGTCAGATGTATTCTACAAGAGCGCTGAAGCGGACAGTCACACTTGTAATCTGTGGCATTCAAAACAGCTTTTCGTCGCAAAATCTTTCTTTTATTTTACGGCCGGTTTAGCGTGAAAGATCTGTTTTATAAATTCTGAAGTCGCTGACTTGCGCTTTGGCGGCGTTGCCCCTGAAAACGTTTGTTTAGTTCATCGCAGGTCATAGTTATATCTTGTGAATGGTGAGACCGCAGGTTACAGAGGGCTCCACCTTCTCTTTGAAAAGTGGATACAGGGTTCGAAGCCTCTGGGAAACGTTGCTGCGTATTTGTCGTACTTGTTGCTGCCACGTCAGTGTTCTGTCTATCGTCACGCCGAGGTACATCGCGGCCGTGGACTTCTGGATGACTTCTCCAAAGAGGCTGACCCCTGGGACATGTGGCTTATGGCCCTTGATGTGAATTATCGCCTGGCTCTTCTTGACGCTGACTCAAACAATTCGATGCCATTCTTCTGGCATTGGCATGCATCCTGCAGTCGCTGGTTGGGAGCCTGGGGCTATCTACTTTTTATAACTATGGCTGTGTCGTCTGCATAGGCAGCTCTCACGACTATTGGCATCTATTACAGGTCTGTGGTATACAGGGTGGTCCATTAATAGTGACCGGGCCAAATATCTCACAAAATAAGCATCAAACGAAAAAACTACGAAGAACGAAACTCGTCTAGCTTGAAGGAGGAAACCAGATGGCGCTATGGTTGGCCCGATAGATGGCACTGCCATAGGCCAAATGGATATCAACTGCGTTTTTTTAAAATAGGAACCCCCATTTTTATTACATATTCGTGCAGTACGTAAAGAAATATGAATGTTTAATTGGACCACTTTTTTCGCTTTGTGATAGACGGCGCTGTAATAGTCACAAACGTATAAGTACGTGGTACCACGTAACATTCTGCTTCGTGATACATTACCCGTATTAAAATGGAGCGTTTACCAATTCCGGGAAAGGTCGATATCGTGTTGATGTATAGCTATTGTGATCAAAATGCCCAACGGGCGTGTGCTATGTATGCTGCTTGGTATCCTGGACGACTTCATCCAAGTGTCCGGACCGTTCGCGGGATAGTTACGTTATTTAAGGAAACAGGAAGTGTTCAGCCACATGTGAAACGTCACCCACGGCCTTCAACAAATGATGAAGCCCAAGTAGGTGTTTTAGCTGCTGTCGCGGCTAATCCGCACATCAGTAGCAGACAAATTGCGCGAGAATCGGGAATCTCAAAACGTCGGTGTTGAGAATGCTACATCAACATCGATTGCACCCGTACCATATTTCTATGCACCAGGAATTGCATGGCGACGACTTTGAACGTCGTGTACAGTTCTGCCACTGGGCACAAGAGAAATTGCGGGCCGGTGACATATTTTTTGCACGCGTTCTATTTAGCGACGAAGCGTCATTCACCAACAGCGGTAACGTAAACCGGCATAATATGCACTATTGGACAACGGAAAATCCACGATGGCTGCGACAAGTGAAACATCGGCGACCTTGGCGAGTTAATGTACGGCGCGACATTATGGGAGGAAGGATAATTGGCCCCCATTTTATCGATGGCAATCTAAGTGGTGCAATGTATGCTGATTCCCTACGTAATGTTCTACCGATGTTACTACAAGATGCTTCACTGCATGACAGAATGGCGATGTACTTCCAACATGATGGATGTCCGGCACATAGCTCGCGTGCGGTCGAAACGGTATTGAATAGCATGTTTCATAACAGGTGGATTGGTCGTCGAAGCATCATACAATGGCCCGCACGTTCACCGGATCTGACGTCCCCGGGTTTCTTTCTGTGGGGAAAGTTGAAGGATATTTGCTATCATGATCCAGCGACAACGCCTGACAACATGCGTCAGCGCATTGTCAATGCATCTGCGAACATTACGGAAGGCGAACTACTCGCTGTTGAGAGGAATGTCGTTACACGTATTGCCAGATTCACTGAGGTTGACGGACATCATTTTGAGCATTTATTGCATTAATGTGGTATTTACAGGTAATCACGCTGCAACAGCATGCGTTCTCAGAAATGATAAGTTGACAAAGGTACATGTAACACATTGGAACAACCGAAATAAAATGGTCAAATGTCCCTACGTTCTGTAGTTTAATTTAAAAAATCTACCCGTTACCAACTGTTCGTCTAAAATTGTGAGCCATATGTTTGTGACTTACAGCGGCATCTATCACAAAGCGAAAAAAGTGGTCTAACTAAAACATTCATATTTCTTTACGTACTACACGAATATTTAATATAAAATGGGGGTTCCTATTTTTAAAAAAAAGCAGTTGATATCCGTTTGGCCTATGGCAGCGCCATCTAGCGGGCCAACCATAGCGCCATCTGGTTTCCCCCTTCAAGCTAGACGAGTTTCGTTCTTTGTAATTTTTTCGTTTGACGCTTATTTCGTGAGATATTTGGCCTGGTCACGATCAATGGACCTCCCTGTATACTGAATGAGGGACTGGACCCAGCACAGATCCTTGTGATACTCTGGCTTGATGGCTCGCAGTGCCCATGTGCCTTCACCGACTCTAACGATGAACGTTCGCTGTTGGAGGTAGGCTGCTATGAGTTAGACGTAAGACGAGGAGAATCCTAGCACGTAGAGCTTATAAATAAGCCCTATGTGACAGATGCTATCGGAGACACAAGACGAGTCCAGGAAGACTGCCTACAGAACTATTTGCAGTTGAATGTTAGGATCGCTTCCTCCACAACACGAAGTAATTACTGTTCTTCTATTGGTTGGAAATTTACCGCAAAAACTTTACAAAACGCGTTCACCTTATACTCCGGTGTGTAGATTCCTTCTGGCGTCTGTAACGGTGGGAGACGAGGGCGGTTTTTCGCGGAGCAGTGGACAACATCCCATGTAGAAGCATCAGACTGCATGGTGGCGAGATTGTCTTGCCATCTCTTGTTTCGATGTTCTGTGATTGTAGTCTTAACTTGGTGTCTTAGAGGGTTGGTCCTCCTTTTTTGCAGTGGGTCCCTGGTATGTCGCCAGTCCTTGTTGATCCTATTCGTCTCCAGCATCCAGGAAAGACTTCAAGTGGTAGCGATGGGGCTGCACGTTCGTTGAAGCTTCGTGGCGTCGTGGCGATGTTGAGGAAATCAGGCAGTCAATTATGCAAGCGCTGAGGCTCTCAGCAGCATCTTCTATGTCGGAGAGTTTGTCTTCTTGATGTTCTTATAGACGGCTTGCAATATCCATTCTGAACTTGCTCCAATCGGTTGTCTTGGCGTTGAGAGGATTAAATCCTTTGCAGATCGCAATGTCTAGGACACATGGCTGACCCCCGTTCTGCAGGAAGATCGTCGGTTCTGCCGATCCGCAGACGTTTGCATGCCCCTTTTCAGCTGCTTGGAGAAAGTGGCGTCTATTGATGGGTTGCTGTTCTGGTGTTCCAGACTATACATTTGGCACTGAAGTCTCCTGCCACAAACAGTTTATCTGGACGTCTGTGCAGTGTCTGTGCGCTTCTAGGTCAGGATAATTTCTTGGCGACCGTATGTTGCCATGGGCGGCATGGTCCCTTGTGTTGTTTCAACCTTCGTAGATGTTGACTCCATAGTGCAGAGAGGTAGTGCGTAATGTCGAAGTGAACCTCAGACGTATGCTGACGTACCACCTCCAGCTGCAGTCCGTAGTTTCTGTGCCCTACGTGATTTCCCACGTTTGCCCGCACGGCAGGCTTCAGGTGGATTCCAGCCGTTGCACTCCAGCAGGTGACGAAAAATGTCATTGGCATTCCACGTCCCTACGGTGATCTCTTCTGAGCGTCTACTTCTGGAGATAAACGGTCGTCAACTGCTTGCAGATTGCAGCTAGACTGCTGCTGAGGGTGCCTTGACGGTGGCGGCGACTGTGTGTGGTTAATTCTCTACGATGGTGTTTATTTCCTTGAAGGTCTGCACTATCACTACCAACGCCATAGCAATGTCAGGCTGTTCCGGAGGTGTCTGCTGGGTTCGATTTCTGTTCTTTTCTGCTGGATAGTTCCATGATTTACCGAATGGGTTACAAATATGTATTTCTACCCCTGCTGCACGGTTAGCAACTTTTAATCAGGTTAAAACAAGATGGTAGCATTCAGATGAAACAAGAAGGAAATTAATCAATAATTAAACGTCTTATAAACGAAAGAAATCATACTTAACTGACTATAACTGGAATCACGAGAATAAATTACAACGGCAAGATCAGCCGCATAGATAGTATCAAAGCAAGTCGCTAGATCGCAGAGTGATCGACAGATCAAGCTGTAACGCACATTGCTTGAGCCCTGTTCAAATGCAGCACTAGTATCACAAAAACGATAAAGAGATATAAAATTCTGACTCTACACATCGGATCCTTTATGATTATCACAGTGTTATTACGTTTTTACATATTTTAATGGTGCCTATGATGGCTTCAAGTATTTTGTTTACTAGTTTAGAAACACAGGTATGTTAAATTTTAGCTGTTTCTCAGGTCACGTATTTTAACTCAAATACCAACACTGTTGTATACACCGAGCGGGGTGGCGCAGTGGTTAGACACTGGACTCGCATTCGGGAGGACGACGGTTCAATCCCGCGTCCGGCCGTCCTGATTTAGGTTTTCCGTGATTTCCCTAAATCACTCCAGGCAAATGCCGGGATGGTTCCTCTGAAAGGGCACGGCCGACTTCCTTCCCAATCCTTTCCTAATCCGATGAGACCGATGACCACGCTGTCTGGTCTCCTTCCCCAAACCAACCAACCAACTGTTGTATACTAGCACTATTGTATACTAGCTATCAATGATAAACTATTCAGTCTTTTTGTCTTTTCTAGATGCATCTGCTCATGATCTCAAGGATGTGAACCAGTCATTAAGCATAGGAATAAATTTCTGATCGGTGACTGTTCTCAATTCACAAATTTTCAAACATTGGGTCGCTGTATACAGCACTCTTCATCTAATCGGTGGTGCATGTTTATATGAAAATTGAGACTGCCGGCAAACGAATGGATTCTTTTACAAGGTTGTAATTCCCAATAACGGTTTAGTTGGAAAACGGTGAGCCATATTTTAGGAATAGCATTCCAGTGTGCGCCATGTACAAACTTTTAAACTATGCTAAAATGTAATTCATGCTATATTTGTTTGAGAATATTGTAGACAAGGAAGACAGAAGCGAGGAGCACAGCATTTTTATGATGAGTATTAATACCTGCCTAATACACATAATGAGTCTGTGCGGCACGTTACCGATGGGCAGTTGTCATTCCTTCGTAGATTTGGAAAATTAGTGAGAATTGGTGGCTACATGTCAGAGCATATTTGTAAAGTCTCCATATCAAAAGTTCGGCATCTAAAGATTTACTGAAAAATGACTAGGTGGCCCATTCCTATTGGACACTGTGATAAATTAACACTGGTTAATGTAATAGAGGAGGAAGAAAATGAGCCCATCACACGCGTAGAAATACAGTCTGGTAGTATGGCAGCCTAGGAAACAGAAAGGGATACTGCTGTTTGATAATCTGAGATGTGGAGAACAGATCTTGTGTGGTACTCATAAACGAGTGTCAGTATGTTGAATTCCTTGAGCATCCCACTAAGCAAGTTTCGGTACTAACAAGCAACAGCTTCCTTAGTAGGTTATCAAGTGTTTGCCACCCTTTGAGGAGAAGCTTAAGTATACTGGGATCGCTAAGACGAAGTACAGACGTCCATAAACCTGCTCCTTCATTTTTAGTTGCATGCATATTTTATAAATACAGGGTGACAATTATTGAACTATATGAAACAAAACACAAATTAGTTACAAATTATGCCGTGCATACACTTTATTCAACATATAAACGTCACTGCAGATATTCGGATCTAGATTATGACATGTTCAATATGGCTACCATCATTGGCGATGATGTGGCGCAGACGAATAGCGAAATTCTGCAAGACCCGCTGAAGTGGCGAAACATCGATGCTGTCAGTGACCTCCAGATTGGCTGTCTTCCACTCAGCGATGGTTATGGAGTACACCTTGTCTTTAATATAGCCCCACAAAAAGGAGTTGCATGTGTTTAGATCCGGAGAATATGGCGGTCAATCGAGGCCCATGCAAGTGACCTCTGGGTACTCCAGAGCCAAAATGCGGTACCCAAAGTGCTTCTCCAGGACATCAGCACTCTCCTGCTACGATGGGCCCGAGCTCTGTCTTACATGAACTACATCTAGTCGAAATCAGCGTCACTTTCGATAATGGGGATGATATCATCTTTCAAAACGTTCACGTACCGTTCGGTAGTCAAATGATGAATACTACTTGAAAGACACATTCCGAGATACAGAAAAATTTGGTCAGCCATACACAGAGGGCGACATGATAGCAAATTACTTGCCTCTTTATGAAACCAAATACTAGATGGACACTGAGTTTTAGGGCGACTAAAATACATTGATAATAAATTCCTATTTGTTTCCATAGTTACGGCAGGCAGCGTTACTATTTTCATAACACTTTACTCCAACTGTACAACGCCATTCCCTCAGATCCAGACAACTGCGTAGCAGACGTCTGAGCCATATATAGAAAGACCTTAATCTTTATGAAGCGACTCGTCGTTTCCGCAGGCGTTAAGATAAGATCCGGTGGCAGCGCGCAGAAGGTTACAGGTCAGCGCTGCTGCAGCTCAACTGCAGGCCTCCAGGTCTGCGACATCTTTCGAAACTGCTTCAGTAAGGACATGCTCCACACAAAGCCTTGCGAAATAGATAAGAAAACGTACAGTTGAAGGCGTTCTTTTCTCCAGAATACGTTATTGCGTTTTCATGAGCTCTTCTGTTATCAGCGGCCTCTTTCTTCATAAACGCAGTGTTAAGATTTTAGAAACTCATGGCTCCACGTGTGTGGCATCACGTTTTTGCGTATATGCTGCAGCATAAAGGAATGTCTGGCGGGAGACAGTTATCTTAATGAAACGACTTGCCGCTTCCGGAGCCATTAAGATAAGGATGCGGCTGCGCGAAGAACGTTAAAACAAGAATAGCGATGCCGCGTCTCCACGTGTGCGGAACATTTTGAAAGAAAAGCAGCATCGCCTCTCGTTATCCTGACGGCTCTGAACATCACTGCTCGGAAACGGCTCAAGGAATGAAACTTCAAGAATAAGTAATTCTAAAAATAAGCATTTTCAAACAATGAAGACTTCACTACTGAAAATATATTTCAGTAGTGTTGTATCGGAACGATACAAACGTCAAAGCAATGCAGTAACATGATTTACATGCACAATGTCTTTCTTCTCTTTATACCGTTACGGGGTATCTGTTACTTACAAAAAGAACTATGATAGACGGAAATAGAAGAGCTGTATGTATTTTATTGTATCAAATGTTATTAGCGCAGCTATCTTTTCTAACAGAATGAAAAGAAATAATGGAATCAGAGTGAAGCGTTTTACTCTGCGCCGATCCGAGAATTGTATAGCTTCTTCTATTACCATGAACTACTGAAATGAGGAATAAAACACAATAGAAATGTGATAAAATAGATAATTTTCTGTTTTGGTTTTAGATGACAGGAGTGAAGTGGATCTGTTTTCAATCTCTACTAAATTCGGCAGATTCTAGAAGGGCGTTGATGTAAACAGTAAATACTTGAAACGTATAGTTATCTGAAAAAATACTGCTAGGACAAAAATCGAATTTTCCTCCAAGTCTTAGTGAATCGGTATATTGTGTAAACGGTCAGTTTTTTTAGAGTTATATTTAGGGATAATCTTAAATTTCACCTAAATCTAAAAAGTTTTCTGCAGAGTCTACATCCAAAGTTTTCGATTTATTAATTAAATGATTTTTTCTGAATTTCTTACAAAAGATCACATACTACGGAAATAATGCACAATTTATTATAAGAGATGCAACTTCCAAGTGTTCGTACCGGGTTTGTTTTCAGGTTTTTCGGAAGTGGTAGTGATACGGACGTCTATAATTCGTCAACTGTAGACTGTCGCAGGGATATATATGTCTCTGGTAAGATGTAAGATATAATGACCAGTTGAATGTAAATTCTCCGGACATCCCGAGTACTTGCGCCCTGAAACCTCATCCTTCATTTCTAGTTTTGCTATCTCTTCGATAGATTTAAAAGGTTTATAGACGAACACGTGTAGAAACTATGATAAAACAGTAAACTATTAGCACGTGATTAAACATGTAATTGGTCACAAGCGAAAATGCTTCCTATGGGAAAGAAAGTATTCTTGGGCCAACCGAGAAAATCCAAAATCACGCAACGCCAAGCGACTTAAGTCTCGAGCTGGTAAAGTCATGTCCATAGGACTGTGAAGAGTAAGTAAAACGAGAGTTCAGGAGCAACAAGGTCAGTTGAAGGTCACAAGGAGGTGAACACCCTAGCTGAACACGTAAAATCTCCCCACAGGTTTTTCCAAATTAGCATATTTATCAGTCTTCACCATTTTTCGTTTTACATACTCTGTTACTGATTTTCATAAACGCGCATGTTCCTATCAGATTTTTCATACTTATTCATTATTTTGTGATTTTTAACGTCTCAGCTCTTCTTAATGCATTCATGATTTGCGACCACAGAACAGCTGATTTCGTTTAAGAGTTCTACTTCGTATTTTTTTTTTTAGCATTTGCCTCTTCACGAACTTCAAGAACTTTCCTAACACGTGTCTATTTGAGAAGCAAAGGGCACTCGTATGCCCCTATAAAGAGACATGTTAGCAGTTATAACACAGATAAAAGGATAGTTTGTCATAGACTTCATGTTCTATCGCGGCAAAAGACTCACAATGTACTCATGATGTCAGATATCAGGTTGTAGACACTGACACTGACCTAGAAAGACGAATGCATTAAAACAGGGTAGCATAGTGTGTCCTACATTTTTCACACTCAGAACCATTTTCACACATCGAGAAAAATTATTTATTTATAAGTTAGAATGTATTCATATAACTGAGCGTGCATGACGTACGCTCAACACGACCTCCGCTAGTAAAAGCTTAACGGTCCGTCGATCATTTCTGATTCTGGCGAGTGTATTATGCGGCACTGGCATAAGTAACTCCGCAGCGTGCCGTCTGATAGCTCCGTGACGGAATGTTGAGGAGCCCTGTCCTGTCATTTAATTCGCAGAACATCATTTTAATGCCGTTGATATTGTTTCTCTAAACTTCTTGTTGCTCTAAGACCTTTACATTTTTATGAAGGGCCATATTAAAAAAATTAAACGAAGTTAAATCGGAATAACAGTATTATCTTCTGCTGTACAGCCGGCCGGAGTGGCCGTGCGGTTCTAGGCGCTACAGTCTGGAGCCGAGCGACCGCTACGGTCGCAGGTTCGAATCCTGCCTCGGGCATGGATGTGTGTGATGTCCTTAGGTTAGTTAGGTTTAATTAGTTCTAAGTTCTAGGCGACTGATGACCTCAGAAGTTAAGTCGCTTAGTGTTCAGGGCCATTTGAACCATTTTTTTCTGCTGTACAACTGCCAGGATGATAATTATCATTTTGTTGCAGGACCGTCATACAAATATTTTGTCGTAGATTACGCTTGAAAACTTGTCACGTTGCAATTCGAACAAAAGGAAACTTCTGATCTTATTTCATACGATATGTACGCTGCCTTACAAAAAATAAAAAAATAAAAAAGAGGAACTAAATGAAACTTCAAAAGCTGCGAGCGTATGTGGCACTATTCCAGTGATTACAAATTCGAGTAAAATTTACACAGAGCTTAGCAGTATGAGCACACTTATCAGTAAGGTGTTCCATCTCCTCTGCCCCAAATGTATGTACTGATTCGGTTAGTACGAATTTCATAAAGCCATTGTTTCCTCTCCTAAAGCAAGTTAGCCCACAACTGTTGTAACTGAGCCGGCCGGTGTGACCGTGCGGTTCTAGGCGCGACAGTCTGGAACCGCGTGACCGCTACGGTCACAGGTTCGAATCCTGCCTCGGGCATGGATGTGTGTGATGTCCTTAGGTTAGTTAGGTTTAAGTAGTTCTAAGTTCTAGGGGACTGATGACCACAGATGTTAAGTCCCATAGTGTTCAAAGCCATTTGAACCATTTTTTGTTGTAATTGATCCTTGATATTCTGGATACTGCCACTGGAACGAAATTGACTTCCGAGTTGGTCCCACACGTGTCCTATCGAGGACTGATCTGGGGATCTTGCTGGTGGCAGGAGTACCTCAGCATTATGCAGACAGTTCATAGAGACACGTTCCATGTGCGGATGGGCACTGTTCTGTTGAGAAATGGCACCACGATACTGAGAGATAACAGCTGAGGAAGCTACCGTGGCGTACCACTGTACCGTCCAAGTTCCCTCAGTGAATAGCATCTGCGACCTGAAGTCATACCCGATGGCTCCCCACACCATGACTCCACGAGCAACATCGCCGTGCCTCTGCACAATACTGTAAGTATTGCCTGTCACAAGGTCACCACCATATTAGTCGGCGGTAGTCGTACGGTGTAGCGCAAAACCACGATCACCACTGAACACAATTCGACGCCATTTGTCAACACTCCATGCTTCCCAGTCGCGACACCTTCATTGCAGAAACAGCCATTAATGTTGCGGTATTAAGAGCAGTCCATGCGTGGATGCGACGTTAGCTCCCTGGTACGACTGTTGCCAGCCTCCAACTAATGGGGTGGGATGATTATGAATGTTGCAGGGTAGGGAACCCATTACTTCTTCTCGGATCTCATGCTGTTTGCGCTGCTTATATACCCTACCCGGCCTGGTAACAATACTGAAACAAACAAGACTACTGTACTCTGGTGACCGTTCTACCTGTCACAGAGAATTGAGACGCTAACCAGTTACGTACACTATGTAATAAAAAGTATCCGGACACCCCCAAAAACATACGCTTTTCGTATTAGGTGTATTGTGCTGCCACCTACTGCCAGGTACTCCATATCACCGACCTCAGTAGTCATTAGACGTCGTGAGAAAGCAGGATGGGGCGCTCCGCAGAACTCACGGACTTCGAACGTGGTCAGGTGACTGGGTGTCACTTGTGTCATACGTCTGTACGCCAGATTTCCACACTCCTAAACATCCCTAGGTCCATTGTTTCCGATATGATACTGAAGTGGAAACGTGAAGGGACAGGTACAGCACAAAAGCGTACAGGCCGACCTCGTCTGTTGACTGACAGATGGTTCAAATGGCTCTGAGCACTATGGGACTTAACTTCGGAGGTGATCAGTCCCCTAGAACTTAGAACTACTTAAACCTAACTAACCTAAGGACATCACACACATCCATGCCCGAAGCAGGATTCGAACCTGAGACCGGAGCGGTCGCGCGGTTCCAGACCGTAGCGCCTAGAACCTCACGGCCACCCCGGCCGGCTGACTGACAGAGACCGCCGAAGTTTGAAGAGGGTTGTAATGTGTAAAAGTCAGGCATCAATCCAGACCATCACAAAGTAATCCCAACCTGCATCAGGATCCACTGCAAGTACTATGACAGTTAGGCGGGAGGTGAGGGAACAGATTTCATGGTCGAGCGGCTGCCCATAAGCCACACATCACGCCGGTAAATGCCAAACGACGCCTCGCTTGCTGTAAGGAGCGTAAACATTAGACGACTGAACAGTGGAAAAACGTTGTGTGGAGTAACGAATCACGGTACACAATGTGGCGATCCGATGCCAGGATGTTGGTATGGCGAATGCACGGTGAACGTCATCTGCGTGTGTAGTGCCAACAGTAAAATTCGGAGGCGGTGGTGTTATGCTGTGGTCGTGTTTTTCATGGAGGGGCTTGTTGTTTTGCGTGGCACTATCACAGTACAAAAAATGGTTCAAATGGCTCTGAGCACTATGGGACTCAACTGCTGAGGTCATTAGTCCCCTAGAACTTAGAACTAGTTAAACCTAACTAACCTAAGGACATCACAAACATCCATGCCCGAGGCAGGATTCGAACCTGCGACCGTAGCGGTCTTGCGGTTCCAGACTGCAGCGCCTTTAACCGCACGGCCACTTCGGCCGGCTATCACAGTACAGGCCTACACTGATGTTTTAAGGACCTTTTTGCTTCCCACTGTTGAAGAGCAATTCGGGAATGGCGATTGCATCTTTCAATACGATCGAGCACCTGTTCATAATGCGCGGCCTGTGGCGGAATTGTTACACGACAATAACATCCCTGTAATGGTCTTGCCTGCACAGAGTCCTGATCTGAATCCTTTAGAAGACCTTTGGGATATTTTGGAGCGCCCACTTCGTGCCAGGCCTCAGCGACCGACATCAATACCTGTCCTCAGCGCAGCACTCCTTGAAGAGTTTCCCATTTCCCAAGAAACGTGATTGAACGTATGCCTGCGAGAGTGGAATCTGTCATCAAGGCTAAGGGTGGGCCAACACCATATTGAATTCCAGCATTACCGATGGAGGGCGCCACGAACTTGTAAGTCATTTTCATCAAGTGTCCAGGTACTTTTGATTACATAGTGTAGCAGCCCATGGCATGTACGCGTGCGAAGACACACTGATTTCCGACGATGTCTTATGGGTGCTTAACATGTTTTCTCAGGACAGCATGAATACAAACAGCACTGCCAAAATTTTGGAGGGTATTCCAGGATGTTTTCTGAGTATTTTGATGTTACAGAGTAATTACATTTCTTCTGAATCCTTACCCCCATTTATTTTTGTTTCTGTATTGCACTGTAAATATAAGCACAATAACGCAGATGTCGAATGTGCGCCCTGTGTGTCATGTTTCGAAGCAAACGTGTTCCATTCTGTCAGCGTACTTGCTGTTGACATCAGTAATGCCCACTTTGACCTTCGCCCTCAAGCTTGCTGTAAGTATTGTTCGATTCTGTCTCGGGTTTGTTTTTTCCAGCAGTGTTAGTTATACGTTCACTGTGATAAACATCAGTAGCGTATGGATAGGTTTAGTGATGAAATTTTGGCCGATACACGTCTCGTGTATGGATTCAGTGGAACACCAGAACAACGGCTCTATGCTGAACTATTCACAAAGTGTAGGCAACCATGTCACAGTACTTTTGCGTCTGAGGGTTGTTGCATTACTCTATCTTTCGTGATGTACGTTTTGATAATTCCACGTTACAGGTTATTTAACTTTCATGGAAGTTTTTCACAGAAAAAAGGGTGATTGCGGTAACGAATCGAGTACGTCATAATTATATCATTACTCTGTAACGAGCCACCGGAGGCCAGGAGCCCTTTATACCAAAATACTCATTGTTGTTGTTGTTGTTGTTGTTGTTGCTGTCTTCAGTCCTGAGACTGGTTTGATGCAGCTCTCCATGCTACTCTACCTTGTGCAAGCTTCTTCATCTCCCAGTACTTACTGCAACCTACATCCTTCTGAATCTGCTTCGTGTATTCATCTCTTGGTCTCCCTCTACGATTTTTACCCTCCACGCTGCCCTTCAACGCTAAATTTGTGATCCCTCGATGCCTCAGAAGATGTCCTACCAACCGGTCCCTTCTTCTTGTCAAGTTGTGCGACAAACTAATCTTCTCCCCAATTCTATTCAATACCTCCTCATAAGTTATGTGATCTAACCATCTAATCTTCAGCATTCTTCTGTAGCACAACATTTCGAAAGCTTCTATTCTCTTTTTGTCCAAACTATTTATCGTCCATGTTTCAATTCCATACATGGCTACACTCCATACAAATACTTTCAGAAACGACTTCCTGACACTTAAATCTATACTCGATGTTAACAAATTTCTCTTCTTCAGAAACGCTTTCCTTGCCATTGCCAGTCTACATTTTATATCCTCTCTACTCCGACCATCATCAGTTATTTTGCTCCCCAAATAACAAAACTCCTTTACTACTTTAAGTGTCTCATTTCCTAATCTAATTCCCTCAGCATCACGCGACTTAATTCGACTACATTCCATTATCCTCGTTTTGCTTTTGTTGATGTTCATCTTATATCCTCCTTTCAAGACACTGTCCATTCCGTTCAACTGCTCTTCCAAGTCCTTTGCTGTCTCTGACAGAATTACAATGACATCGGTGAACCTCAACGTTTTTATTTCTTCTCCATGGACTTTAATACCTACTCCGAATTTTTCTTTTGTTTCCTTTACTGCTTGCTCAATATACAGATTGAATAACATCGGGGACAGGCTACAACCCTGTCTCACTCCCTTCCCAACCACTCCTTCCCTTTCATGCCCCTCGACTCTTATAACTGCCGTCTGGTTTCTGTACAAATTGTAAATCGCCCTTCGCTCCCTGTATTTTACCCCTGCCACCTTTAGAATTTGAAATGTAGGTTTACCTTTCCTTAACCTATTTTCTAAGATAAGTCGTAGGGTCAGTATTGCATCACGTACTCCAAAATTTCTGCGGGATCCAAACTGATCCTCGCCAAGGTCGGCTTCTACCAGTTTTTCCATTCGTCTGTAAAGAATTCGCGTTAGTATTTTGCAGTTGTGACTTATTAAACTGATAGTTCGGTAATTTTCCCATCTGTCAACACCTGCTTTCTTTGGGATTGGAATTATTGTATTCTTCTTGAAGTCTGAGGGTATTTCACCTGTCTCATACATCTTCCTCACCAGATGGTAGAGTTTTGTTAGTACTGGCTCTCCCAAGGCCGTCAGTAGTTCCAATGGAATGTTGTCTACTCCCGGGGCCTTGTTTCGACTCATGTCTTTCAGTGCTCTGTCAAACTCTTGACGCAGTATTGTATCTCCCATTTCATCTTCATCTACATCCTCTTCCATTTCTATATACTCCTTCCACCTTTCTGCTTTCCCTTCTTTGCTTAGAACTAGGTTTCCATCTGAGCTCTTGATACTCATACAAGTGGCTGTCTTTTCTTCAAAGGTCTCTTTAATTTTCCTTTAGGCAGTATCTATCTTACCCCTAGTGAAATAAGCCTCTACATCCTTACATTTGTCCTCTAGCCATGCCTGCTTAGCCATTTTGCACTTCCTGTCGATCTCATTTTTGAGACATTTGTATTCCTTATTGCCTGCTTCATTTACTGCGTTTTTATATTTTCTCCCTTCATCAATTAAATTCAATATTTCTTCTGTTACCCAAGGATTTCTACTAGCCCTCGTCTTTTTACCTACTTGATCCTCTGCTCCTTTCACTACTTCTCCCTCAGAGCTACCCATTCTTCTTCTACTGTATTTCTTTCCCGCACTGCTGTCAATTGTTCCCTTACGCTCTCCTTGAAACTCTGTACAACCTCTGGTTTAGTCAGTTTATCCAGGTCCCATCTCCTTAAATTCCCACATTTTTGCAGTTTCTTCAGTTTTAATCTACAGTTCATAACCAACAGATTGTGGTCAGAGTCCACATCTGCCCCTGGAAATGTCTTACAATTTAGTACTTGGTTCCTAAATGTCTGTCTTACCATCATATAATCTATCTGATACCTTTTAGTATCTCCAGGATTCTTCCATGTATACAACCTTCTTTTATGATTCTTGAACCAAGTGTTAGCTATGATTAAGTTGTGCTCTGTACAAAATTCTACCAGGAGGCTTCCTCTTTCATTTCTTCCCCCCAATTCATATTCACCTACTACGTTTCCTTCTCTCCCTTTCCCTACTACCGAATTCCAGTCACCCATGACTATTAAATTTTCTTCTCCCCTCACTATCTGAATAATTTATTTTATTTCATCATACATTTCTTCAATTTCTTCGTCATCTGCGGAGCTAGTTGGCATATAAACTTGTACTACTGTAGCAGGCGTGATCTTCGTGTCTATCTTGGCCACAATAATGCGTTCACTATGCTGTTTGTAGTAGCTTACCCCCACTCCTATTTTTTTATTCATTATTAAACCTACTCCTGCATTACCCCTATTTGATTTTGTATTTATAACCCTGTATTCACCTTACCAAAAGTCTTGTTCCTCCTGCCGCCGAAGTTCACTAATTCCCACTATATCTAACTTTAACCTATCCATTTCCCTTTTTAAATTTTCCAACCTACCTGCTCGATTAAGGGATCTAACATTCCACGCTCCGATCCGCAGAACGCCAGTTTTCTTTCTCCTGATAACGACGTCCTCCTGAGTAGTCCCCGCCCGGAGATGCGAATGGGGGACTATTTTACCTCCGGAATATTTTACCCATGAGGACGCCATCATCATTTAACCATACAGTAAAGCTGCATGCCCTCGGTAAAAATTACGGCCGTAGTTTCCCCTTGCTTTCAGCCGTTCGCAGTACCAGCACAGCAAGGCCGTTTTGGTTAGTGTTGCAAGGCCAGATCAGTCAATCATCCAGACTGTTGCCCCTGCAACTACTGAAAAGGCTGCTGCCCCTCTTCAGGAACCATACGTTTGTCTGGACTCTCAACAGATACCCCTCCGTTGTGGTTGCACCTACGGTACGGCCATCTGTATCGCTGAGGCACGCAAGCCTCCCCACCAATGCAAGGTCCATGGATCATGGTTAACAACTTCCGAAATTTTGTCACACGCTTAAGTGACTGATCTCACGGTATATATTTCTGACGCCGTCCTATTCGTATAGTGTTGTAGCAGGTTAGTAGTAAAGAATTCTGTTCAGATAAAAATCCATTCGCATGAATTGTCCGTTTAGTAACATCAAAAGTTCTGTAATGAAATGCCCCTCCTATGAAACACTGCAAAAGACTTTCGTATTGGAGAAGACAAGCTGTTGCACTCTGCTATACATATGATGAAAGTTGCTCACATGGGACGTGCACCAGTTCTAACGGCTTAAGCAAAATATTTTTTTTAAGATACCAATGCATCTGTTCCAACATCTACCAAGGTAACTTATACGTAAAACTCTACATTTGTGTACAATCGAGGTTTGAATGTCAACGAACCTAATGGCTACAGAAGCAGACAGTTGTGATCAGCAGAAACATAATTGTCATACTACTCTCCTGAACTCAAATTTAGCAGTCTTGATAATCTGATTAGAATTTACATCTAAAACAAGGAGCTGCACGTCATGATCTGATAGTCGATTTATAACAGGTTTTATTATATGATTTTGTTCCTTTGATTTGTCTATAAAAATGTTATCAATGGCTGTCCTTGAGGATTTAGTGATCCAAGAAGCCCAACATAACCATTTCCACTCAATGATCGGCTCACTTGGGCCAGTGGACTCAGTCCATTCCACTTAAACACAGCTCACACCATTATGGAGCCACCACCACCTTGAACGGTGTCTCGACAACTTGGGTCTGCGCCACACCCCAACACTACCATCAGCTCTTACCAATGAAATCGGGGCTCATATGACCAGGTCACGGTTTTCCAGTCGTCTAGGGTCCAACCGATATGGCCACATCTGCATATGTGCATATCGCTGCCCCATTACTTCTGTCACCTGAGTGTAAGTTAAACAACCTACTTAGTTCACTACCGCTGTTTTAACTATTACACATGCAGTTTTATTTACCACGAATACATGAAGTTTCTCTAGTCATTAGGTATGTTATTGTCCAGTTACAGAGAGTTACGTGAAACCAACAGTGGATTGTCGACAGGAAATGTGTTATACGAGCTGCTCGTCCAGGCTGTGAAGGCCCAATGGATGTCTACCGGCCGCCGTGTCATGCTCTGCCTTGTGGTCTCATGCGAAGGCAGTATAGTGGTCAGCACATCGCTCTCCCGGCCGTTTGGCAGACATTCCAGTCCGTAGAACCGCTACTGTTCAGTCAAGTAGCTCCTCAGTTGGTATCCCGAGGCTGAGTACGACGCATACCAGTCCCTACCAAGGAAAAACTCCTTGGCTCCGCCGGGAATCGAACCCTTGTCCTCCGCATGGCAGCCACTCAGTTACGGAGGCGGACAAATGTGTTATATTTCTGCCTAGGCCTGAATGATGCGAATGATCGTAGTCATTATAAAGTTCACGAGGCCTTGCGACAGGTAAACATACAAGTAATAGTACTGATTGGTACAGAGTGGGTACGATTTGCTGTGAATGAATTATTCAGATGGAAATGGATCTTTTGGGTAAGGTGAAACGTACCTTGAATCACTACGGCCAACCGGGGTGCTGAAGAACTAAGTTTTCTCGTTCGCTCGTCATCTGAACGAAGAATGTGACGTTATAAGGTTGGTTGACAGGCTAAACATAGTGCTGGAATTGAAACTGCCATGAAAAACGTCCAAGAGAAATAATATATCATGACTGGTTCACCACGTATTCTAATTCGAACCACGATGAAAATCTTTAGGAACAGATCGAACAACGCGCCAAATGTCAGAGGCAGAACCTACAGAGAATGATCCGCTATTGGGGTGGAGGTGACCTTTTTGTGTGTGCTTTAGCGAATCTCTACATAGTGAGGCTCCAAAGATAGGAAACAGCACACCTCTCCAGCCAGTGAGAAATTCTCTTGAGAGCTGAGGTTCGAAACGTTGGAAACGCTAGTAGAAACAAAAGGGGACACAGCATTTCGAAAGAAGGCAGATGCAGGAAAGAAATATCTGTCAAATGAAAGATCGATACAGAATGCCATTAAGGTAACATTTTTGACAAGTGTATCTAGCAACACAATGAGGACCTTATCCAAGAGAAACAAATGCTGTAACTACAATTTCATTGTTAGGAGTTTAAACCTCAGATGAAAAGTCGAACATAAGAACAAACCCAGAGGGGTTGTATTAAGTGTCACAGGAGGAAAGAAAGAGGAATCTTGTTTACTCCTGTTGTGGAGTGATTGGCTTCTATTCCTGATGTCAGACGTTGTGACCCCTACTTTTGCCGAGAGAAACTCCAGTTTGAAAGGTCATGTGCAAAACTTCTGCTATAGGTCACTGAAGTCCTCGGTCGTGAGCATAAGTAATGACTATCAGTGAGGGTTTCTGCAGCTAGAAGTGCTTACCACGTCTTAAGATAGAGTATGCAGGGGCAATTTTGACATCTCTCAACCTCAGCTCTGTCCGATGCCTGTTACAGTGGTTGTGCTTTTTTTTTTCCTTTATTGGACTTCGATTTCCCCCGAAAGGGGCGGGCTGGCAGCAGCTTAGAATGCTGCTCTTCACCCTAAAATTTTTTTAAAACATAAGAAGATAACAAACAATAAAAACAGGCGATAAAACGGTGACATAAAATGTAAAACGGCGGAAAGTTGTAGAAAGTTAAAACATAAAGCTAATTGTGGGTGATGATAATAAAATGCACAGGAAGCAGACAGGGAAAAAGCAGACAGACAATTAAAAAAACACGGCTACAGTCTGCACTCTGTTCGTAAGAGATATAAAAAAATAATCACACCCTGCGACAGCATGATGTCCGTTCACAACACTTCATAAAAGATGCACAACACTTAACAATCACTAGGAACACTGCACTAAAAGGTCAGCATGAAAATGACACTCCACAGGCAAGGGCAGATGGGAGGGGGGACCTGGACAGAGGAGGGGGAAGAAAAAGCGGGGAGGAGAGGGAAAACTGAAAGGCAGGGAGGGTGGAACGACGAAGGGAGAGGACTCAGAAGGGGGGAGCAGGGTAGACAATAGAGGGAATGGGGAAAGGCAGAGGAAGGAAAACACAAAAGGACTCAGGGGAGAGAAGGGAGGCAGAGAGGGGGTAAGTGGGAAAAAGCAGGATGGAGGGGGGGAGAGGGGGAAGGGGGAGGGGGAGCCTGGGAAAAGGACAAAGGAAAGGAGGGGGGTGAGGATCAGAGTTGATAGGAGGGATAAATGGAGGGACAGAGGGCATCATCTGCATCATCTGAGACGGGGAGTTGACGGAAGCCACCTTGGGAAAGGAGATGAAGGATGTAGAGATGGAGGGTAGGGGGGACACAACAGTGAAGGCATGGCAGAGGGCATGGGTTGGAGAGGAGAGGAGCAACCAGGGGATGAGGGGGAGGTGTAGAGTATGCGGATATGTTCAAGGAATAGGTTCAAAATGGTTCAAATGGCTCTGAGCACTATGGGACTTAACTTCTGAGGTCATCAGTCCCCTAGAACTTAGAACTACTTAAACCTAACTAACCAAAGGACATGACGCACATCCATGCCCGAGGCAGGATTCGAACCTGTGATAGTAGCAGTCGTGCGGCTCCAGACTGTAGCACCTAGAACCACTCGGCCACTCCGGCCAGCCGAGGAATAGGAGCTTATGAGGGAAAGCAATGAGGTCGTTGAGAATCTGCGTGGGGGACGGGAGATGTATACAGAAGGTGAGGCGGAGTGCATGGCACTTGAGGATCTGGAGAGACTTATAGAATTTGGGGGGGGGGGGTGGATATCCAGGCAGGACTGGCATAACAGAGGATGGGAAGGATTAAGGATTTGTAGGTGTGGAGGATGGTAGAGGGGTGCAACCCCCATGTCCGGTCATAGAGGATTTTGAGGAGTCAGAGGCGGTTGTGGGCTTTGGATTGGATGGAGCAGAGGTGAGGGATCCAGGTGAGGTGACGGTCAATGGTGACGCTAAGGTAGGTGAGGGTGGGGGAGAGGCGGACAGGACGGGCGCAGATGGTAAGGGAGAAATCCAGGAGTCGGAAGGAGCGAGTGGTACGACTTACAATGGTTGCCTGGGTCTTGGAAGGACTGATTTTCAGGAGCCACTGGTTACACCATGCGGCAAAAAGGTCAAGGTGATTCTGGAGAAGGCGTTGGGACCGTTGGAGGGTAGGAGCGAGGGCATGAATGCAGTGTCATCGGCATACTGCAGGTGGTGTACTAGAGGTGGGGGGGGGGGGGGGTTGGGGCATACCTACCGTGTACAGGAGGTAGAGGAGAGGGGAGAGGACAGAGCCCTGGGGCACACCTGCAGAGGGGTAGAAGGTGTGGGAATCGGCATTATGGATGGTAACGTAGGAGAGGCGGCGGGAGAGGAAGGAGGCCATCAGACGGATGTAGTTGACAGGAAGGGCGTAGGTTTGGAGTTTAAACAGGAGACCAGGATGCCAGACACAGTCGTAGGCCTTTGGTTGGTTGTGCGTTCTGTATGTGGTTTCTTTATATTAGCCTGCAAAACGATTACCTACAGTCGCAATGCTTTTCCTATAAGCATTGTAGAAACTGTCCTGTCAATTTAGGTTCTCAGAATGATAATTACAAACGCACCTACTCTTTCAAAAGAATCGTATATGTTTTTCCACTCTGACTGTTCATAGTCCATTGAAAGTCTAATTTCTACACTTCTTAATTAATATGCTGCTTGCTTTCTCGTCATAACACGTTCCACAACGACGCCATCTATCAATTTTGCAACTGATTCAGTATTAAACCAATCACACTATGTATAAGTCTTTGCGACACAAATTAAATGTAAAATAACTGCTTGAAGAGCTGCTAAATGCCGCCGTACGAGTACAACTCCATTACGGAACCGGCCTAACAAAAGTGGAAAGAACGCTTCATAGGCTCTATAGTCGTAGAAACTGTATTACAGTCATTTGAAGTACCTTCATTATTCAATCAAAAAGTTTGCACAACCTTCTGCTACAACACTACTCAATAGCGGATAGTATTCCTACGTAAGATACAGATATTCTTTATTAGAACTTCGTAAATTTTCTGTTCTAATTCTTAACCATAGAAACACTTTCCGTCGTGCAGTTGCAGTGCTTCGCGGAATGAATAAGTGGGCGTTGCTGTGAAATGCATTTTCTCCAGAGAGGACTGTTCTGTTTTCATCAGCTCGTTAATTTTTAGTAGTCACATAATGTTTGAACTGTGTGTTAGGATTTACGAAACATATGCCTCCCAGTGTATGGCGTCACGTTTTTGCGTACGTGCCACAGTGACAGCGGGAGACACTTAACTAAATGTAATGATGCGCCGTTTCCGTAGACGTTAAGATAACATGGAAGCGGCGAGTGGAAGGTTAAAAAGAGGTCAACGCTACTGCGTCTGTACGTCTGTAGCAAACACTAAAAAGGCATAATGGTAAAAATGACCTACACGTCTCGCGTCCTGATATTTCTGCTCCGAAACGAGTCCCGGAATCAATGCAGAAGAACATGCTATTAAAAGATACATAAAACTTCAAAGAACGACGAAACACTAAAAATAAGTACAGGTAAAATTATATACATGTTACCAGCCATAGTGTTATATTGGAGTGATTTATACGTCTCGCTTCCCACGCACGGGTTCCCGGGTTCGATTCCCGGCGGGGTCAGGGATTTTCTCTACCTCGTGATGGCTGGGTGTTGTGTGCTGTCCTTAGGTTAGTTAGGTTTAAGTAGTTCTAAGTTCTAGGGGACTTATGACCACAGCAGTTGAGTCCCATAGTGCTCAGAGCCATTTGAACCATTTTTTTTTTATACGTCTTTATAAGGAAGTGCTCTGTATTCGAAAGTAAGTATTATTTTTTTGTTATTACATCGCTCCTCGTTATCTGTGTAAGGGAAGAACCTGGAATGGTTGCAAAACAATCAGGAAAGAGAGTTTTATATATTTCATTTTACGAACTATTGTTACCGTAGCTTTCAGATGTGTTAATGTGAAGCATTCCATTCTGCTTCGGTTCGGAAATTGTAGTGGAGGCTGCATTCTCAAGAGCTACTGAAAGAGGGGCTAAATTAGGTGAAGAAAATAATACATTCATGTTATTCTCTTTTAGACGACAGAAGTGAAGGAATACTTTTTAAATGGCTGTCAAATCAGGCAGATTTTGAAAGTGGGCTCACATGGACAGGCAAGCTTGTATACTCAAAACTGAGACTTCTGGCAGATCAGATAACGTTTCTTTCAAGGTCATTGCCTTGTAAAAACGTAACATATTCGAACACTTCGTATAAAGTGCCATTAGGAATAAGTTTCACAGGCAGTCCAAAAATACATTGCCAGAGACTTAGTCTGCAGTTTTTGTTGTGTGGCTATGTTTTAGTCAGGTAAAATTATATGAGGAAATATAAATGATCTCCGAGGAAAAAAACTTGTTTTGAAAATCTACTAAAAAAATATTTTGTTAGCATTTAAATACACATGTGACCCGTTAGGGTGAAAATGGTTCATATTAAAAAGGATCACTCCGTGGTGTAGTCAGTAAGTCGCAGTCACAAGTGTAATGAAATACCTGCATTTCAATGTCTCAGCGTTTCTATCCCTTCTATCGAGATGATGTTTTTACGTTTTTGAAGAATAAGTGAAGCAAGAGATCATTAACAACCACCTCCGATGAAGATTTTATATACAGGGTGCAACAAAAATGTACAGCACAAATTGCAAGGCACATTTCTCACACGAAGACAAAAAAGTTATGTTGTATGAACATGGGTCTGGAAACGCTTTTTTTTCCATGTTACAACTCATTTTCTCCAGCTCATTCACCATGGGAAACACACAAGAACAGAGCATTAGAATCATGGGGAACAAGAACTCCAGGTGACTTCTTGTAACGTTGTGCACCGTCAGTTTTTTGTTTTACATGTCCCCGTTGCCGTGCGAAGTGCGCCATTGGTTTTTTACAGGTAACGTCAACAGTTCCAGCTATCGGTTCGACCATGGCAAGCACACAGGTTACTACGTGGAGTCAATCATAGACTTGGCTCGTGCAGTGGTAGTGTACACAAATGCACAGATGGCATATGTCCATTTGATGTACGGAATAGCTGACGCGAATGGCGCACGCGTTCAACGTGTGTACCCGGAAAGGTTTCCAGGACGAAGGTGCCCCGACGAGAAAACGTTTGAAGCCATTGATCGTCGTCTTAGGGAACATGGGCCATTTAAGCCCTGATTCTCACGACCGCGCGCGCGCGGGGGGGAGGGGGAGGGGGAAGGGGGGCTAGGAGCTAGAAAGAGGAGGACACCGCCACGGGAGGCGGAAATTCTTCATGCAGTTGACGACGACCCTAGTATCAATACAAGACATGTAGCTGCAACACTGAATGAATGTTGACCACATGACGCGAGTGTTACACGAGGACCAGCTGTATCCATGTCATCTACAGTGTGTGCAGGCACTTATCAGCAGCTGATTTTCCTGCATTGGTGCTCTTCTGCGAATGGTTTATTCAACAAAGCTTCAGTCCCAATTTTAGTGCAACGGTACTGTTCACAGATGAAGCGTCGTTTCACCGAGATCAGACTGTAAACTTTCACAATCGGCATTTATGGGCAGACGTCAGTCACACGCCACTACTGAAGCAAGTCATCATCAAAGATTTTGTGTCAGTGTTTGGACCGGCATTGTTGGTGACTAGGGCCTCACTTTCTTCCACCCAGACTCAACGGACAAAGCTATCCAAAATTCATAGAGAATGTTCTACCTGATGTGTTGGCAGCTGTGCCATTAGCTGTGCGAAAAAACATGTACTTCATGCATGCTGGAGCATCTCCTCCTTTAAGTGTTAGTGCCCATCGGCTTCTAAATAAAAGATTCAGTGACAGATGGATGGGTAAACATGGACTAATGGCATGGCTCTATGAACCTAAGCCAACTGGATTACTATTTGCGATGGAATTTGTAAGATATTCAGTATGGAACCTAAGTAAAAAATGTTCAAAGTCTCCATGCCTGTATTATTGAAGGCAGCAAAACCATAAGCAGCAGTAGAACAAAGTTCTTCTGGCCCATTTTGTTAGTACGGATTGACTACAACAGAGCACGTATGAACTCAGAGGCAAACCTATTGTTCTCCTTTGATTGACAGGTCATTAACCTATTGTTCTCCTTTGATTGGCAGGTCCTTAACATATTGTTCTGCTAAAAGGATCCTTCCTTTTGATTGACAGGTACCTAACCTATTGATTTCCTCTGATTGAGAGGGTACTTATCCTATTGTTCTGCTAAAAGGATCCTTCCTTTTCATTGACTGGTCCATAATCTATTGTTCCCCCACCCCCTCCCCCTCCCTCTTCCAGCACCAACCCTCCCGCCCCTCAGGAAGCCCACCCCCCTCGCTGCTACAGGTACACTTTCAGGTCTGAGTTAATGGAATACCCCCACTCACTCTTATCAATTTGATTGACTACTTAATTAAGTTGATTAATTAATGTATCTCTCCTCCTCTGGTAAACCCCCTCCCCTCCCACACTCCCTCCCGAAAATTGGCTGCTTCGTGGTGGAGAGGAAGGATCTCATGACAGGAAATTCAAGGGCATTTGGTTTATTCATAAAAATTCCGTTTGCGGGCATTGGATTTCTGTTGCCTATCATTCTCTGCTGTTTGGAGAGATGTAGGTCTTGTAAAAAGTCATTACACCGATCGCCTTTCTTTTTTTTCTTCCGATGGCGCAAGAAATACCGTCATGATAGATAGTGTCGGAAGTTCCATGCTGCTTTTCGCGGATGATGCTGTAGTATACAGAGAAGTTGCAGCATTAAAAAATTGCAGCGAAATGCAGGAACATCTTCAGCGGATTGGCACTTAATGCATGGAGTGGCAACTGACCCTTAACATAGACAAATGTAATGTACTGCGAATACATAGAAAGAAGGATCCTTTATTGTATGATTATATGATAGCGGAACAAACACTGGTAGCAGTTGCTTCTGTAAAATATCAGGGAGTATGCGTGCGGAACGATTTGAAGTGGAATGATCATATAAAATTAGTTATTGGTAAGGCGGGTGCCAGGTTGAGATTCATTGGGAGAGTCCTTAGAAAATGTAGTCCATCAACAAAGCAGGTGGCTTACAAAACAATCGTTCGACCTATACTTGAGTATTTCTCATCAGTGTGGGACCCGTACCAGGTCCGGTTGACAGAGGAGATAGAGAAGATCCAAAGAAGAGCGGCGCGTTTCGTCACAGGGTATTTGGTAAGCGTGATAGCGTTACGGAGATGTTTAGCAAACTCAAGTGGCAGACTCTGCAAGAGAGGAGCTCTGCATCGCGGTGTAGCTTGCTTTCCAGGGTTCGAGAGGGTGCGTTTCTGGATGAGGTATCGAATATATTGCTTCCCCCTACTTATACCTCCCGAGGAGATCACGAATGTAAAATTAGAGAGATACGATCGGGCATGGAGGCTTTCCGGCAGTCGTTCTTCCCGCGAACCATACGCGACTGGAACAGGAGTGGGAGGTAATGACAGTGGCACGTAAAGTGCCCTCCTCCACACACCGTTGGGTGGCTTGCGGAGTATAAATGTAGATGTACATGAAGCTCCTATGATACGTAATTACACTCGTAAATCTTTCGATCGCGAAACACGCACGGACATGCCCGAAAGAACAGAAACCATATCCTTACAAGTATAATGCTTGGAAAGACATCACCGATGCAGGTTGGTGTACTGTAACCAACTTCACTGTCGATAGGACAACTAGGAAAATGCTAGGGTACACTTAGGGGTGCCGATGATAGGACGTATTGTTATCGCCGTAATGCCCGTCTTGTTTGTGCTCTATACCAGGTCCGGTTGAACACTTACGTTGCTTTATTGTGCATCTGTTTGCGAAATTAATCTATCACCACTTACGTTCGGATATACTCCTCGGTGCATTGACCATATACGATGTTGAACATGGAAGCGATGGAAATATAATACTCTCTCGTCCTACTCTTGTGGCATTTTCTGAGATATTTTGGTTTTGGTTCGATAAGCTCCTGACGCTTCATAAACCTGTAGCACCAACCAACTCCACGCTTAAAGTCTGTTAAGTCCCACAGTAGCGCTACCTTACGAGCGTGTATTTGAATCAATTTTTGCACTAATTCCAATCCCATTTTGACGGTGTCCTTGAATCCATTTCAATACGTCGTCTTCTAGTTTTGGCCATTTTGTATTCAGTCCTCTAACTGCACATTTAGACTTCTACTTTTTTTCCAGTTCTTTTTTGCTACCTCATATACGGCCATTTTTAAGACTGGCGGCAAATTTAAATCAAACACTGGACATTTTTGTATTAACTTCGAGTATAAGACGCACCTGAATTTTGGAGCCAATTTTTCGAAGAAAAAATTGCGCCTTTTAGTCCGTAAAATATGGTATGCTGAGAACTGACATAAACGTATGGTATCACTGTTTTCACACAGCACTGACATACGACGTTGGCACTAGGCGGGTAGCAGGATCTGGACAGCTCGTTCGGTGGAAAGGGGGCGGGGCCTCTCCTATCAACGGCTGCGTCCGCTGCCTCTCGACGTGAGCGTTGTCACGTCCATCAACCCTCTCAATCTGCATGTTTCCGAGGCGTTGTAGGCCTTTATTTTCTATGCCGCTTCAAGGTTGTCACAGGGACAAGGATGGCAGATTCTCATCCGTTGCACCCAGCTTCATTTGTGAGGTACTGCACGTTTTACACCACCAGGGACCGACAGGGCAGTTGGCTCTATCCAGGGGTGTAAATAACTCGGGAAGGGCGTCCAAATCCCTCTCCCCAGCTCCATGAGGGTTTTTTTTTTTTTTTTTTAAAGTGGATTTACATGTTTAAAGTGTAAGTAGGCTGTTTATGTTTTCTTATTGGCAACGTTACGTAGCGCTCTGTATGAAAATCACTGGCTGTGCTGTGTGCAGTCTATGGCTATTTTGCATTGTTGGAATTTGCTATTGTAGTGTTGGGCAGCTGGATGTGAACAGCGTGTAGCGTTGGAGGTGAGCCGCCAGCAGTGGTGGATGTGGGGAGAGAAATGGCGGAGTTTTGAAATTTGGAAGACTGTATGTCATGAACTACTATGTATATTATTATTTTTCAACACAATTAAGGTAAATACATTGTTTGTCCTCTATTAAAATCTTTCATTTGCTAACTATGCCTATCAGTAGTTAGTGCCTTCCGTAGTTTGAATCTTTTATTTAGCTGGCAGTAGTGGCGCTTGCTGTATTGCAGTAGTTCGAGTAACCAAGATTTTTGTAAGGTAAGTGATTTGTGAAACGTATAGGTTAATGTTAGTCAGGGCCATTCTTTTGTAGGGATTTTTGAAAGTCAGATTGCGTTGCGCTAAAAATATTGTGTGTCAATTTAAGCCCAGTCACGTGTACAATTGTTCAAAGGGGACGTTTCATATGTCGACCCTTAGCCGAGGCTACCTCACTGGAATCTTCTGATTTTTTCTTGTAGTTTGTGTAATTAGTGTACCTTTTGTTTATTGCTAGCGCGTAATTATAGAGAGAATTTCCTTTGTAGTTGTAGTTTTCATTGTTGTACAGTAAAACAGTTGTGGCATGCATGTAGATTTGCAGCACGTATTTCGCAGCTGCGCTTGCAATTAACGAGATATTATTTTCAGTGCTACGTTAATTTGTTCTCTTATTTTTGCTCTTCAAATTGTGCTTTTCTGTGTTGTCGTGTGAAATATTGTGACAATAATGGCGTGTGAAAAACGTAATACTAGGCTCCAAGGTGAACTGAGAAATGACAGTGAAGACGAAAGCAGTGTGTTAGCGCCACCGAGTAATGAATTAACTAATGTTCAAAGTAGTAATTTGGTAATTGTGCATAGGGAAATGGAGCGGGCTGCAAACAATGGTGTAGGCAGTGAAACAATTAGTGAACAGGGAAGCGTTATCGATCGATCGGTCGGCAACAGCTCGCCTCAGGATTCCGAAATGAAAGGACACAATCTTGCAAATACTGTAGATTCAGGTTTTGCGTCCTCTCCGTTTTCTCAAATAAATCAAGACACATTTTCTGCTTTTCAAAATACGAATATTGCCGGTTCAAAAGCACTGCCGAATAGCACTGAGGAACATGTTTCAGACACCAGTGCACTGTTATTACAGGTAATGCAACAAATGGGACACAACGCTTGAACAAAATCAGAAACAAATGGGACAAAATCTTCAAAAGTTAGACACAATGGAACAAAATCTTCAAAAGTTAGACACAATGGAACAAAATCTTCAAAAGTTAGACACAATGGAACAACACCAGAGACAAAAACAGCAACAGTTAGACACAATGGAACAAAATCTTCAAATGTTAGACTCAATGGAACAAAATCAGAGACAAACACTAAAAGCTTCAAAAGTTAGACACAATGGAACAAAATCTTCGGAAGCTAGACACCACGCTTGAACAAACACCTGAAGATTTAACTACTGAGTTACATAACATTGAATCGAAATGTCAAAAAGTCTGTAATGACGTAAAAACACAAATTTGAGAGCATTTTCAACCTATTTTTTCGCGGCATGAAAATGCATTACAGAATCACGAAGCAGCCATAAAAGAACTGCAAACTACTGTTCATGAAAATCATGAGACCTTGCAAGCTAAAATTGACTCAGTTGCATCTACCGATTCGGTTACGCAACTTGCAAAAAACTCAAGAAAACTTAAAGGACACAGTAGATACTCTGAAAATTGGTTCAGAAAGACACATGGAGGAAATTAGTTCATTATCGGAGAAAGTAGTTGAACTTTCGGATCAGCTAAATAATTTATCTACGAAGGTAGATGATAATCTGAATGACACAAAACCGGTAGTCTTTAATGACACAGAAGAGTGCGAACAAATTAGGAAATTCAAACAAATTCAGAATCAAATTAATACGCAACACCAAAGAGAAATCCGGGAAGTACAAGATCAGCTGACACAGGTAATACAACAATTACGTATTTCAGAGGACACTCGCGCCCCAATACGGGAAGAGGGACATAGAAATACGGAACAGCCACAAAATAATAACACAGGGCACTTCAGAAATTATGAAAGAAATTGGCAAGGTACACCGAATTTTGAGATGGAACCGCCGAAACGACGTAACAATGACCGACATGCGACTCGCCGACATGATGATTTTGATTATAAGCTGTTCATTACTACACGTAAATTCAAAACATTTAAGAATTCTGATAACGACATTCATCCACAAGCATGGCTTCATCAATTCTCTCATTGTTTTCCTCCCAACTGGTCATTGGAGCACAGGTTAGAATTTATGCGTGGCTACTTGGAGAATGAACCAGCTGTAAGAATGCGATCGGTCATTCACGATTGTCACAGTGAAGGAGAATTTTATCATGCCTTCCTCTCAGCGTATTGGTCTCAAGGTACACAAGACCGAGTAAAACATAGCATCATAATGATGAAACGTTTCGAACAATCTGAATTTTCCAGTCTTATGAAATATTTTGAAGACATGTTGCATAAGAATCAGTATCTTTCAAACCCATACAGCCCCTCAGAACTCATCCGCATTTGCTTAATCAAGTTGCCTGAACATTTACGACGTATTATTTTGGCAGGACGTTGCAAAGACGACATTGAAGCTTTTCAGGGACTCTTACAAGAATTAGAAATTGACACTGACAATCGCGGAACGCGAAAACAGGAACACAAAGATTACAGGTTACATCCGTCGGAATTCCGCGATGAAAGAAATAAAAACTGGACGCGACAAGGCTATTCTCACAACACAAATCGTGACCAAAACAGACACCACCCGTATGACAACCGTTGGCAGAGTAGTATCAATTACAGGGAAAGATCACCTCTCCACGGTAATGACTATCACACAGACAATCAGAGAAACAGCCAATATGGGAACCAAAATAATTATTATCAAGGGAGACAGAATAACTTTAGATGCAACGGTCCAGCGTGCAGCTACGATTCAGGGAGAAATTCTCCACCACGTGACCGACAAGAAAGAAAATATGGAATCTACCGACATGACGACAGACGATATGATCGTAACGACAGACCTGAATTGCATCATAACTGGCGGGATTCAAACAGAGCAGGGCCCTCTCGACAAGGTGAGTTTGTAGAAGGTGCCAGAGTGAAAGGACGTAATCGGAGACTGGAATGCTATCTCCGAAACAGCTTCATGTGTTATGTGGTTGAGTATAAGGGAGCAAAGGTATGGTATGTTGTCGTGAGTGTCGTGGGGTTAAGGTTAGCTGACTTCTAGACCTATTCTGTTAGGGTATTAATGGATTGAATGAGAAGGAAAATGTGATGTCTGGTGAGTGAGAGTCGTAGAGTAGTGTGATCAATGCGCACACTCCTCTAAAGGGGATGCTGCCGATCCATAACTAAAACATTATTGTGTTTTATTGTTTGATTGGGATGAACCTCGATGGCAGGGCAGGATCTGACATGTGGATGGTACATACGTGTCCTAGAAATGTTGTTATATATAATAAAATGTAAAATATATAAAGAGATACTAATTTCAGTCTGTCACAAGCACAAAGGTGCATTGTATGTTGTAGATTTAGAGTCACCAGTTTCTAAAATGTTTATTGTGTTAGGATGTTAAAGTAGTTTACTATTTAATAACATGTGGTAGGTAATTGTGAGCTGTGTAGATTATTTCTTATTTTTTTGTTAGAACACTTTCAAGGGGTATTAATTTCAGTCTGTCACAAGCACAAATGTGTGTTGTATATTGTAGTTTTAGGATCAACAGTTTCTAATATTTTCACTGTGATAGGATGTTAAAGTAGTCTACTATTTGATATTGTAATTATGAGCTGTATAGATTGTTTCTTATTCCTTTTTTTTTAACACTTTCATGTTTTGTATGAGAGACGACAGGTACAATCAGTAGCACAAGTATGGGCTGTATATCGAAAAGGGATAAATGTTGATGTTGTATGTGTAGAAAACTAGGGTGTATAATTTTATTTTTTTTAGAACAAAGATTCTTTTATTACCAATGTATCTAATAGATCATACATGTAATCAATGAATATTTAAATACTGTAAGAATATCCTTTTGTCTGTAATGTTGCGAGATGCACCGAAGGGTCTGACTGATTGGGTGTCATAACGCCCATACCGCTAGCGGGGCGAAGCTGACGTCGCCCTGGGAGAGGTGACAAAGCCGCGGCACTCCCCACTCCACTGCTGGTCGGGATACACTCCACGCGCCCGTTACAGCAGGTCAACGGCCTGGGGCGACACGCACGGGTCATTCATAAGTTCCGCCACCCTTACGACTGGGGAAAGCATCCCGCGGAGGCAACAGCGGGTGGTTTCTTCTGCTCAACGGCGGAGAGACGGCAGAATGAACGACGCGCGGCAGAGTCCAGCGGGCATTTGTTACCAGCAACTATTAACTAGTACTGGACTGTGGAGCCGTGAAGCAAGATGACTGCTCGTATGTCTCCATAAGGTGGAAAGTGAAGGACTGGTGTTTCCACGTTGTGAGTCGTGGAAAAGATTTTGTCTTTAGAAGACAGGACGATTGTTTTGTTTTGTCTTGACCACTGAACGGTGGGATCCATAAACTTTTGGCAGTGACTTGATAAGTGTGCTTTGTGAATTGCATGTGGGACGCTTGGTATACTTAAAGAGGACAGTTGTCGTTTGGTGACTAATTATTGTATGAACGCAAGAAACTAAAGTGGGACATTGACATTTGCATTTGTAGTAGGAGACATTTCTTTAATTGGTGCGGGAATAAGTGCTGTTTGTTCGAACTTACGACTTTTAATTACACCATGAACTGAAAGGACAGAACCGTGGGTAATAGTAGTTGTAGGGCCATTTCTGGACGACCAGATTCGTGTGGATGGTACTCTGAGAGTGACTATGACATTTGTGTTTAATGTGAGATACAGTTTACTGTTCAGAGCGTGTTCAAAATGCCGATTTGAGTGACTTAAAGACTTTCGTCCGGGTAACCATGGGAGAGCTTTGACATTGAGAAAGTGTTTCTAGGGAACCTGTCAGCAACTTTTTTGACCCCAAGAAAATCACAGAATGAAATGATTCCGTGTGACTCGCAAGATAGGGAATAATGCATTTGTACTTGTAATTGTGTAAAAAAAAATTTTATATGTTTCATTCCTGAAGGGACAGCAAGTGTAATTGTATTTCATTAACATTTGTGTTTAGAATAATTAGTGTGTTTTTTTGTTTGTTCTGGATTATCAAGTTCACGTAGCATGTTTATTAGAAAATTTGGTACAATGATGCTTTAATTATTAGCCAGTGGCGTAATACTAACGTAGCGGCTCCTGTTGCATAGGTCAGTAAGGTTGTCACAGGGGACAAGAGTTTGCATTGCACAACAAATATCGGAATTAACTGACGCATTTTGGTGTCGTGGACGGTAATGATCTTGTTGGTGTGTTGCATTATTGCAGTGGTGATATTTCACATTAAAGTGTAACGAAGGCTAGTCGAAATGCAAGTTCTTGTCATCTAAATGCGTAACAACAGAGAAATGAGCAGTAGAGTAAGATGCGAGAGCTACTGGTGGATTCAAGCACTTATTGCTAAACTATTTACTGCGTGTATTGATCAAAGTTGATGGACTGACTGGCTCAGCAGCAGGTATTTGTACTGGTGGACAAGGATAAGGTTAAACTCACAGTCGAGTAGTGGTGGCAATTGCTTAAGTGATGATAGTTAACGAGGTATGACATGATGTTTTAGGTTGACTATATTACGTAACCAGTATGTAACTTGTGGTATATTACATTGTTTTTCTTCTCAGTTTTATTTCTCTGTAGGTTTGATGTATATTTTAGAGTACTGATATGGAGCCTGACTTCTACGTGTAACTAGTGTACAAAATTTTTTTCTTTTGTTGATTTTCTTTTGTATTTAGATATTGCCGTGTAAAGATTATTACAACGCAATTTATGAATGTCAGATTACTTGTTCTGTGTTTGGATGGTGAGCTATTTAAAATTTCATGAGTACAATTAGTATTTTTTTTATTTGTCATAGAATTAGTGAAGTTTGGATTACTCATAAAAATAACGAAGATCCCAGTAACTAAGCAAATTTTTATCTCAACGTTATTTTTTATTTGTATGATGTAATGTTTTATTTGTCATGTGGATTGTTGTAAATTTGTATGTGTACGTTACTCCGGATTGTGGAGAGTACAATAATGGAACAACTGTGTCAATAATTTGGTAAAGTAACAGCATTTGGTCATCTATTTGAGGTCACCAGGGGCTAAGGTCTCCTCCTGGTTATTTTGATGACTTGCTACGTTTGTTCTAATACAGTTTTCTTAAAAAAATGTTCGGAACTACCCTCGCATTGCAAGGATAGTACCGTGCCATTTTTTTCTGCATGGGTAGCCGGTGGTGAAAGGCTACAGTACCGCCCAACATTGAAAATAGGTACAACATACTTCATTATTTTTGTCAGAACAACACATTTTTTTTTGTAAAATAACTCAATTTCAATTAATACAGCGAAGCCGGATACCAGTGTGGGAAAGAATGACAATTTATTTATTTAATTGATCACATGTGCACTCCCACAAAGTAAATCCCTACATCCAGTTTGGTGAGATCTGTGAAATGAATGAATGTATGGTCGTCTGATAACCACAGATAGTGAATATGAATATATGATCATCTTTGAGACGATCCTTTGGCCACCTTTGGTGGGACCAAAGAGATGAAACTTACTGGAGCTTTGAGCGCCTGAAATGTGGCTGACCAATACGGTAGCATGGTCTTCCCCCACCTCGACCGAGGTGCGAGATGACCTGAAGACCGGCCATGTTTCAGCACTCTGCCGCTGGATCTTGTGCTGTTAAGACCTGTCTTAGTTGTGCTCCGTAAAGACAAAAGAGTGGAGACATGGTATGCATGTGGAATATTTAAGAGTAGTTTGAAATAATAATTTCTCTATTTCAGGAACTTTTTGTGGGGAGAATTAAATGTCAGGCAGGTAATATTAATGGGATCGTAGTAATCTTCGGAAGTGACCAACGGTCACAATGAAACCACATGTAGCAATAAGTTGAAATACTTCCGTGTGCTTAAGTTAAGCGGAATTACTAGCGTGTGTACAATAAGTTGAAATATTTGAGAAATAGCGTGTGTACCATAAGTTGAAATATTTCAGAAATGGCGTGTGCAGGACTTGAAATTAGAGACGAGTCCTTCCACGTGGTGAGTACTGTGTGAGTCTCAATCTGTGTATGAGACAAAGGATAAAGAGAAGTACTCGTCCATGGTATCAGTTGAGGACTCGCGTGTGTGATGAATATGTTCTTAATATTACTTTGCGTGATATGATTCAGTGTGACGCTAGATTCAAACTCTGAGAGAGAAGCAAGGTGAGTCGGCCGTCTATCCAGTAACGCCACTTGGCTTGCATTGCATAGGAAGACGTGCATATATCTCCAGAGTTCATAGTAGGAAAGTAGAATTACAAAGTAGGGCAGTGTCGTCTGAAACTGGGATAAATACTAATTGAAGTGGGAAAGCTGAAAGTCATAGTGTCGTGACTATGTATTGTATTGTATTCCATGTTGTAGTGTGGTGTATGTCATGTAATTCGGGTATGTGTGGTTTGCATGGCAGAGTAGCAAGGTAGTTTCAAAAGATTAGTGGGTTATGCTTGTACCTTTGGTACCGCTCGGTCTGGAGGAAAGTTTCGTGATGATGATTGTGAGAGTCGAAGTGTGAGGTATAATAAAAGATCCACCATCCTATCCAGAAAGTGCACTGTAGCGTTAAATAATTACGAGACCATAAGGTAGAGAATCACCAATGTAAAGCCATGCCCACTGGGCGGAATTTCTCATGTGTTATTGTTGTAGGTTATAGAATTTGTGTGTTTAGGTTATAGAATTTATCGGAATAAATAAGACAGTGAAAAGAAAAAAATTGGTGGACTTTTCCTTCGAATTGTATGTTGTCATGATGTCCTGAATTTATAATGTGTGCGCCATTCATATTCAGTGCGGTGGCCACGTGTTGATAAAAGCCGTTAAATAAAAGAAAAAAGAAAATGTGGTATTGCCAGTGCGTAGTGAACAGTCAGAGTTCTGTAAATTACTGATAGTCAGATGTGCGTTTCCGTTGCGTATTATTCATACAGGATAATTTGTAACTTAATTGTGAGTACGAGAGTTCATATTACTCGATAAATAAGAATCAATTCACTCGCTTGGCAGACCACTCATCTTGCAGGCCTGACTGCTTGATGCCACAGGATGAGCAAGGCATGTGGGTGCCTCTCAAAATAAATGGGACGAAAGGAGACATTGGGAGAGAAACATATATGGACAGTTCAGTGAAGTGAGGGTGCTGAGTATGAAAGCTTAATTACAAAGAGAGATTGGGTGAACGTATTTACAAAAAAATAGAATGTTCTGTGTTAATAGAGCCGGAAGTTTTGTGAGGAAGGTGGAATGAGGATTGATGTAGCTGGTTCCCCACTTTTCTGTCAGTCATTTAAAGAGGAATATTTTCGCCTCTTTTGTGCTCCGACAGGAGCATATTTCCGCTAGTTGTATTTTTGGCGTTGGCTTTTTTTCTAATCCCGTCTCTGATTAACTGGTAGCCATCCTTATTCCTAATGTTTTGCATATTAAGTATTTTTGGTGGCTTTATTTCGACTATACTGTGTTTCTTAAAAACGCTGGTGATTACTGTTTGAGGAATTTCTTTTATTTCTTTAAGGGCCTAACTGAATTTGAAATAATAATGTACATTATTTAATTTTTGTAAAAAGACAAATGTAAACGGCACCATACATCTCAGATTTCCCGGGTATTTTAATTGTGGCATTCGCAACTGGCCACTGTAACAACTCAGTTTGACAAATTTCTGTATAAGTAATAATGTTCTGAGTTTTCTTTTAATGTCCGTGTTTTGAGGTCATTATCAGCTGTGTATAGTATTGTATAGCTAACTGTGAAAGGAGTCTCTTGATTTTGATTTGTAAGTAAGATTTATGCGATTAACAAAAATATTTCCTGTATGCTGCTGCCCTGCTCTAAACCCGGGACTACCATTCACCACCACAGCAACAGAATTTTCAGTAGACGCAACCTGTGTTCCAATTCTAAAAGCTGAAATAGTTTATAACAGTTCAGCTGATATTTTGCGGTACTGATCTGAATAAACATCTTGCGCTCCAACAGAAATGAAGCCTCCCCACCCCTCTCCCGTTCAGAACAAAAAACGTATCTATACCTCTGCCTCTGTTAATTGAATGTAGACCAGGCAGCCAAGCAATTTCAAGGTAAAGGAATTAGCGACACCGGAGGGCCGCAACTCGGCGCTTTCCAGCAAAAACAGCGCTATGTGGAAGTGGAGATACCAGGCGTGGTGTTCCGTCTAATGCTTTCGACACCGTTCCTCACAAGCGTCTTCTAACCAAACTGCGTGCCTATGGAATATTGCCTCAGTTGTGCGACTAGATTCGTGATTTCCTGTCAGAAAGGTCACAGATCGTGGGAATAGACGGAAAGTAATCGAGTAAAACAGAAGTAATATCCGGCATCCCCCAAGGAACTGTCACAGGCCTTCTATTGTTCCTGATCTACGTATATTAACGACATAGGAGACAATCTGAGTAGCCCACTTAGACTGTTTGAAGATGATGCTGTCATTTACCGTCTTGTAAAGTCACCAGGTGACCAAACGCAATTGCAAAATGGTTTAGATAAGATATCTGTATGGTTCGAAAAGTGGCAGTTGACCCTGAATAAAGAAAAGTGTGAAGTTATTCACATGAGTACTAAAAGAAATCCGCTAAATATCGATTACGCGATAAGTCATGCAAATCTGAAATTCATCTAAATACTTAGAGATTACAATTACAAATAACCTAAATTGGAACAATCACGTAGATAATGTTGTGGGTAGAGCAAACCAAAGACTGCGATCATTGGCAGACCACTTGGAAGGTGCAATATGCCTACTAAAGAGACGGCTTACACCTCGCCTTTCCGCTCTATCCTGGAGTATTGCTGTGCGGTGCGGGATCCGCATCAGGTGGGACTGACGGATGACATGGAAAAAGTTCAAAGAAGGGCAGCTCGTTTTTAATCACGAAATAGGGGAGACAGTGCCATAGACATGATACGTGAATTGGAGTAGCAATCATTAAAACAGAGGCGTTTTTCGTTTCGACGGGATCTTCTCATGAAATTTCTATCACCAGTTTTCTCCTCCGATTGCGAAAACATTCTATTGGCACCCACCTACATAGAGAGAAATGATCATCACGATAAAATAAGAGAAGTCAGGGCTCGTATAGAAATATTTAGTGCTCGTTTTTCCCGCGCGCCGTTCGAGGGTGGAACGGTAGAGAAACAGCTTGAAAGTGGTTCATTGAACGCTCTGCCAGGCACTTTACTGTGAATAGCAGAGGAATGACGTCGTTGTAGATGTAGATGTAGATATATTAAACCTTTATGTAGTTAATCCGTTGACTCAGGATATTAATGTCGTGGCCAACAACTCAGGTACCTCATGAACATGAGCAAGCTCATATATTAATGTTCACGCTGCGCTAGATTGACTGATGAATAGTTGGCAGGGCGAAGATGCCCGTGTGCTGATTCTTCTGGCTCGTCTGTTTCACTTGGCTTGGCGCGTGGCGTAGCGGCAAACAGGTTGTGGACAGCCTCAGTCGGCCGCTGGGGCAAGATAGGCTGTCTCTGTGTTGACAACTGCCGGGACGCGTGACTACGCACCATGTAGCGCCACCCCTACGTAGACCGGTTTGGGCCGCAGTGGAGGGCGAGTCTCCGTTCACCCTCCCTCCCAGCCACGCGGCCAGCCTATTCATATCGTCGCAGCGCCACGTCCCCACGTATCGCCGCGTGCCGCCTCTGCTTACCCCTTCAGGTCGCTTGATCGCATACACCACGGCAAATGCGCTATTGCGATCGCGGGCGCCCGTGAGTGCTCGGTTGCTGTCAGGCAGCAGCTCTCCCTGCACCTCTCGCGCGTTTGTTACCGATGAGCGCGCGGCTTGGCGCGCCTGCTTACTTCTTGTCGTTAGCGTTGACGGTGTCGAAGTCTCTTTGTAGTTCCCAGCAGGACAAAATTAGTGATTGGAAAATGGCTGAGGAGGAGTTATGATCCCCACAACGAAACTTGCTCGAATCCCTACGCATCGATCCATAATGGGACGAGAATCACTTTTATATTGAAATACAAATCGGCACTCAGTTTGTTTGTAATGCTATTTTAACGGCATGGAAGAGGTAGAGTGTCAAGCGACGTTCTGAACTTCTTCATGACAAAATTCGTTATCACTTTGCCTACTGAGGAAGGGAAACACACCAACAGAAGTCAGTAGCCAGGGTAGAGCATACCAAGTTTTTGAATGCACATATAATGCGATTCTTAATTGAAAAATTCATATTCTGCAGCTCCTAAGGCGGCTAGGTTCAGCAACTTTTGTATTCATAATAACTGCTAATTTTGAGGATATAGAAATTAGCAAGCTAACATACTTTGCATACTTTCACTCTGATGTCATACGGTATATTTTGGGGTAACTCAACACTTAGGCAAAAAGTATCCACTGCTCAAAAGAAATTGATTAAAATAATGTATGGGACTCATACTCGCGCATCTTGTAGGCATCTGTTTACAAGGTTAGGAATTATTTCAACAGCCTGACACTACATTTACTCAGTAATGAAATTTGTTCTCAGCAACATGGACCAGTTTAAAAACAACAGTGACATTAATGATTATAATACCTGAAGAAGGATAGACTTACACTATCCTCTACTTAACCTGCCTTTGACAGAGAAAGGGATAAAATATGCTGCTGCAAAACTTTTCGATAAATTACCAGATGAACTAAAGTGTCTGACAGACAGCAGTAATAGTTTCAAAAATAAATTGAAATCATATCTCCTTGACAACACCTTCTATACCACAGATAAAGTCTTGAATAGGAATAAATAAATGTATAGGTATAATATATGCATTTTGAGCCATTTAAGGTAATGGGGTAGGTAATAAAAACTTTAAGCTTTTTTAAAAAAAAACTTGATTCATGTGTGCATTTCTTATGCACTTAACATGTTTCACGTCATAACGGTTTTCGTAGGACTGAGCAATAGAGACTAACTACCTAATGTGTGCGGTAGCGTTCTAGTTTCCCACGCCCGGGTTCCCGGGTTCGATTCCCGGCGGGGTCAGGGATTTTCTCTGCCTCGTGATGACTGGGTGTTGCGTGATGTCCTTAGGTTAGTTAGGTTTAAGTAGTTCTAAGTTCTAGGGGACTGATGACCATAGCTGTTAAGTCCCATAGTGCTCAGAGCCATTTGAACCATTTTTTTTAACTAATGTGGTTTTGTCCTCGATTTTGCCTCTTGCTTGTAACGTATCTACAGAAAGGAACCATGTCATCCACAATGATGGAGCAATGAGTGTGAGCTACCACATAGCTCTTGAAATAGCCAGAACAGAGCGTCTCTTCAGAATTGGAGAGCTTGTTAAAGAGTGTTTTGTTGTTGTCGCAAAGATTTTGTGTCCAGAGACTCTTCCGGTTTTTGTTCACAGAGAACAGTTTGCAGGCGCATCGAAGAAATGGCAAAAGACGTGGAAATGCTGCTGAAAGATGAGACAACACTTTGTTTGCCCTCCTGGGCTTTGGATGAAAGCATGGATGTAACAGATGTTACTCAGATTGCTGTATGAGTGACAGGTGTTGACGCTGTTTCGCCTCGATGGAGGAACTCCTTGAAGTGTCAATTTGTTATATAGGCGTAATTAAGGCCGACGACATATTTACTTGTTTAGGAAACATTACTGACAAAATGACCTTTGTTGGGAAAAACTTTCGTTGATTGTAACAGATGAAACTACTGCAATGATTAATCAAGAGTTTGATGTTGTTGTTATGATAAGGAAAATCGTAAAAACAGAACTTAGCACTTCTCAGCAAGATTACATGCATCAATTTAAAAGATGTTTAATAGAAAAGCATGCGTTCTTTGGTTATTACTTTGTCTGTATTCCTTGTGACCAGGAAATCTGCTATTTTTATTCCCTTTTCTTTGATCCCTGTATAGCCCTCCCTCCTTTACCTCCCACCCCCCTTCCACATCGCCCCATTCTCTGCGAAACTGAACGACAGAATTTGGGACGTTTACTGCTGTTTGCCAAAGTTCTCAAACTAAGCAATGTATTGCTTTGCCCTCGCTTCATGCTCCTTACAACATTAAGCAATGAAAAGGTTATTCTTTATTTCTTTCTTTGTCGCTGTATTGTGCTTTTATCGAACTGCAGACGGTCAGCCGCTTTTCTGTCGTCTGTTAGTGTCGTATTACCGTATGTACCTGACTTTTAGGTTTTCGAAGGAAGCTGGAACGATATATTTGCACTCAGAAGAAAGTGGAACGTGAAGTGAACCTGGTCGCAGGGAAAAAAATGAAAACTAAATTTCAGTCGCAGACGAATATAGGAAAACAACTCGACCCACGGTGTCTGCGGGCAGCCTCGCAGGCAGTTCACGCCCCCAACCAGGGGCGTCCGCTGGTTCATGTCTCAGCAGGAGCAAAACATTTTCATATATATAGGCAGATTTTATGTTTCTAAACCGTATGCCATCAATAAATTGTTTTATTAACATTAATAATTGTTTAAGCGCTTAAAAACAAATTTTAATATTTATTTTTGATAATGATTACTGCCCCCCAAGAACCATGGACCTTGCCGTTGGTGGGGAGGCTTGCGTGCCTCGGCGATACAGATAGTCGTACCGTAGGTGCAACCACAACGAAGGGGTATCTGTTGAGAGGCCAGACAAACGTGTGGTTCCTGAAGAGGGGCAGCAGCCTTTTCAGTAGTTGCAGGGGCAACAGTCTGGATCATTGACTGATCTGACCTTGTAACACTAACCAAAACGTCCTTGCTGTGCTGGTACTGCCAACGGCTGAAAGCAAGGGGAAACTACAGCCGTAATTTTTCCCGAGGGCATGCAGCTTTACTGTATGGTTGAATGATGATGGCGTCCCCTTGGGTATAATATTCCGGAGGTATAATAGTCCCCCATTCGGAACTCCGGGCGGGGACTACTCAAGAGGACGTCATTACCAGGGGAAAGAAAACTGGCGTTCTACGGATCGCAGAGTGGAGTGTCAGATCCATTAATTGAGCAGGTAGGTTGGAAAATTTAAAAAGGGAAATGGATGGGTTAAAGTAAGATATAGTTGGAATTAGAGAAGTTCGGTGGCAGGAGGAACAAGACTTTTGGTCAGGCGAATACAGGTTTATAAATACAAAATCAAATATTGGTGATGCAGGAGTCGCTTTAATAATGAATAAAAAAATAGGATTGCGGATAAGCTACTACAGACAGCATAGTGAACGCCTTATTGTGGCCAAGAGAGACACGAAGCCCACGCCTACTACAGTAGTACAAGTTTATATGAAAACTAGCTCTGCAGATGACGAAGAAATTGACGAAATGTATGATGAAATAAAAGAAATAATTCAGATAGTGAGGGGAGAAAAAAATTTAATAGTCATGGGGGGCTGGAATTCGGTAGTAGGAAAAGGGAGAGAAGGACACGTAGTAGGTGAATATGGATTGGGGGTAAGAAATGAAAGAGGAAGCCGCCTGGTCGAATTTTGCACAGAGCACAACTTATTCATAGCTAACACTTGGTTCAAGAATCATAAAAGAAGGTTGTATACATGGAAGAATCCTGAAGATACTAAAAGGTATCAGATAGATTATATGATGGTAAGACAGACATTTAAGAACCAAGTACTAAATTGTAAGACATTTCCAGGGGCAGATGTGGACTCTGACCACAATCTATTGGTTATGAACTGTAGATTAAAACTGAAGAAACTGCAAAAATGTGGGAATTTAAAGCGATGGGACCTGGATAAGCTGACTAAACCAGAGTTTGTACAGAGTTTCAGGGAGAGCATAATGGAGCAATTGAAAGGAATGGGGGAAAGAAATACCGTAGAAGAAGCATGGGTATCTTTGAGAGATGAAGTAGTGAAGGGAGCAGAGGATCAAGTAGGTAAAAAGACGAGGGCTAGTAGAAATCCTTGGGTAACAGAAGAAATATTGAATTTAATTGATGAAAGGAGAAAATATAGAAATGCAGTAAATGAAGCAGGCAAAAAGGAATAGAAACGTCTCAAAAATGAGATCGACGGGAAGTGCAAAATGGCTAAGCAGGGATAGCTAGAGGACAAATGCAAGAATGTAGAGGCTTATCTCAGTAGGGGTAAGATAGATACTGCCTACAGGAAAATTAAAGAGACCTTTGGAGAAAAGAAAACCATTTGTATGGATATCAAGAGCTCAGATGGAAACCCAGTACTAAGCAAAGATAGGAAAGCAGAAAGGTAGAAGGAGTATATAGAGGGTCTATACAAGGGCGATGTACTTGAGGACAATATTATGGAAATGGAAGAGGATGTAGATGAAGGTGAAATGGGAGATACGATACTGCGTGAAGAGTTTGACAGAGCACTGAAAGACCTGAGTCGAAACAAGGCCCCGGGAGTAGACAACATTCCATTAGAACTACTGACGGCCTTGGGAGAGCAAGTCCGAACAAAACTCTACCATCTGGTGAGCAAGATGTATGAGACAGGCGAAATATCCTCAGACTTCAAGAAGAAAATAATAATTCCAATCCCAAAGAAAGCAGGTGCTGGCAGATGTGAAAATTACCGAACAAACAGTTTAATAAGTCACGGATGCAAAATACTAACGCGAATTCTTTACAGACGAATGGAAAAACTGGTAGATAGCCAACCTCGGGGAAGGTCAGTTTGGATTCCGTAGAAATATTGGAACACGTGAGGCAATACTGACCCTACGACTTATCTTAGAAGCTAGATTAAGGAAAGGCAAACCTATGTTTCTAGCATTTGTAGACTTAGAGAAAGCTTTTGACAATGTTGACTGGAATACCCTCTTTCAAATTCTGAAGGTGGCAGGGGTAAAATAGAGGGAGCGAAAGGCTATTTTCAATTTGTATAGTAACCAGACGGCAGTTATAAGAGTCGAGGGACATGAAAGGGAAGCAATGGTTGGGAAGGGAGTGAGACAGGGTTGTAGCCTCTCCCCGATGTTATTCAATCTACAATTTTGGTAAACATTTTTGGAAGACAGTGATCAATAGGTTATTATATTTTGATTAAAGTTCAGTCTTGATCACACCATTTATGTTTCAATGACGTAGGTAACCGGTTTCGGTTATTTTTACATAACCATCATCAGACCCATGGCTCCCTTGGGATGGTAGGCAGAGCTCTCCTCAGCTGCTACGAAGTCAACTGATCAGCAGCTGATCGTAGCAGCTGAGGAGAGCTCCGCCTACCATCCAAAGGGAGCCATGGGTCTGATGATGGTTATGTAAAAATAACCGAAACCGGTTACCTACGTCACTGAAACATAAATGGTGTGATCAAGACTGAACTTTAGTCGTCCGCAGCTCGTGGTCGTGCGGTAGCGTTCTCGCTTCCCGCATCCGGGTTTCCGAGTTCGATTCCCGGCGGGGTCAGGGATTTTCTCTGCCTCGTGATAACTGGGTGTTGTGTGATGTCCTTAGGTTAGTTAGGTTTAAGTAGTTCTAAGTTCTAGGGGACTGATGACCATAGATGTTAAGTCCCAAAGTCTCAGAGCCATTTGAACCATTTTGAACTTTAGTCAAAATATGTTATTCAGTCTGTATACTGAGCAAACAGTGAAGGAAACAAAAGAAAAATTCGGAGTAGGTATTAAAATCCATGGAGAAGAAATAAAAACTTTGAGGTTCGCCGATGACATCGGAATTCTGTCAGAGACAGCAAAGGACTTGGAAGAGCAGTTGAACGGAATGGATAGTGTCTTGAAAGGAGGATATAAGATGAACATCAACAAAAGCAAAACGAGGATAATGGAATGTAGTCGAATTAAGTCGGGTGATGCTGAGGGAATTAGATTAGGAAATGAGACACTTAAAGTAGTAAAGGAGTTTTGCTATTTGGGGAGCAAAATAACTCATGATGGTCAAAGTAGAGAGGATATAAAATGTAGACTGGCAATGGCAAGGAAAGTGTTTCTGAAGAAGAGAAATTTGTTAACATCGAGTATAGATTTAAGAGTCAGGAAGTCGTTTCTGAAAGTATTTGTATGGAGTGTAGCCATGTATGGAAGTGAAACATGGACGATAACTAGTTTGGACAAGAAGAGAATAGAAGCTTTCGAAATGTGGTGCTACAGAAGAATGCTGAAGATTAGCTGGGTAGATCATATAACTAATGAGGAGGTATTGAACAGAATTGGAGAGAAGAGAAATTTGTGGCACAACTTGACTAGAAGAAGGGATCGGTTGGTACGACATGTTCTGAGGCATCAAGGGATCATCAATTTGGTATTGGAGGGTAGCGTGGAGGGTAAAAATCGTAGAGGGAGACCAAGAGATGAATACACTAAACAGATACAGAAGGATATAGCTTGCACTAGGTACTGGGAGATGAAGAAGCCTGCACAGGATAGAGTAGCATGGAGAGCTGTGTCAAACCAGTCTCAAGACTGAAGCCCACAACAACAACAACAACAATGTTTACTGCCCACGCAGTGGACGGCCTTACACACAACTATGTAATGTTACTCATATTCACTTACATTTCAGTGAAAGCTTCTTTTATGCACTTAAAAATAGTGCTGTGCAGCTACGTAGTGTAGTAACTAAGAGCTATTGTTTTTATCTGATACAGCTCTATATTGGAGTAGGCCTGCGCTCTGTAATATGCTTACTGAACTACTATTGTTCACTGAAGGGTATTTATAGCTTCATAGTAAGCCAGATGTTTTCCCCTTCATGCAATTTAGAAATTCTGATTAATTGTTATCTCCTCATCATTTTCTCCTGTTAGTTTGTGGAATACACTTTTAGTACCACGCCAGAGTTCTAAACATAAAAAACTAACAATGTAACTATAGTAAATTCTTGATTTGTGCGGCCATATTGTCAATAGTTACCTTACAATTCCTGAGGCTATTTTCGTTCAGTCGTTACAACTAGAAGAAAATGCGTGTTTTTTTTCATCAGACAAGTTTCGCTTTATTAAGGTAAAGCATAGTCAGTGGTCTGTAATGAAAGATACTTGCAATTTCATTTGTTTTCAAGATGTAAAAACAGTTTGTTAACAGTATATTGGTTTTTACTTACTGATTTCTGCTTGGTTTCTCGCCTACGTCGGAAAATGGCGTCTGCTCGCACATAGCATACACCACATAGCTGACAGCATTCCCCGATTTAGGCGAGAAACCAAACAGAAATCACCGCAAGTAAAAACCAACATATTGTTAACAAAGTGCTTTTCGATCTTAAAAACAAATCAAATTGTAAATATATTTGATTGCAGACCACTGATGATGCTTTACATCAATAAAGCGAAACTTGCCTGGTGGAAGAAAACACGAATTTTGTTGTAGTTGTAACGACAGAACGAAAATAGCTTCAGGAACTATAGTAAAACCTGTTTTTACATTCGATGACTGCACATTTTTCCGCCATTTCCGTTATGTTTGGTTGGTCCTGTCGTAGGCTTTATCTCTTGAACTGTTTTTCTGCTATTAAAAATTTGATATGGATAGCGTTTCTCACATTTTGCGCTTTTGAACCACTCTCAAAAGATTCAACATCGATTTTCATATTGAGTTATATGGAAATTACATAGAGTTCCCGCTCACGCAAAACTGTTGAATAACGCAAAACATGAAATTATACAGTTTGTTCCAGATTAATTTCCAGTTGGAGCGCGAGCGGAGGAGGAAGAGGAGGAGCGAGAGGGGGAATGTTGTCTTGTTTGCCTTAGAATGCTGACATCTCAGGCCAGAACACGTTTCGTACGGATCAGCAGCTTTGGTATAAGTTACACACGGAAGTTATGAGGATCAGCGAAAGCGTATTGTGGAGACGTTCGCATTAATCTCTTTAGTGCTGAGATACATGTGTGTACATCAGGTCTTTGCTGTGTAGTCAAGACGGGAGAAATTTTTTTCTGAACTGACTTGTGTCGCGATCATTCGTAGGTGTAACGTTACGTTGTACACAATCGTACAATTCAAGTCTCACTTCGGAGTAACGTCTCTTGCAATGACTGCACTGCAAAACCCTCATGTGCACATCTGTGTACCTCGAGACTGAAGGCAACTCAAGACATTACGTTGATTATTTCTCAGTTGACACATGTTAACAGACTAAGACTTAGCCTCGGTACTATGGTGTCGCAACCGTTACATCGCTGACGTTGACAGCACTTGAGAACAGAACCAAGTCCTGTCAAAATATAACGAAGAGAACTCCATGGCCATCGCCCAACTAATCTGACACGAACTGTAGCTGACTTTGCCCAAAACGTTGTTGTCTGTAGCGAAACCTAGAAAATCGGTAATAGGTTAGGACGTGTTTTGTTTCACAGAAAAGAATTACGATTGCTGTAAAGAAGTGTTTTCATTTATATTTTACATGTGACATGACGTAAGATATTATGACTTGGACTTTCCCATACGTTTCTCAGTGCACTATCTGACACAGTTCTCAGTTATATAAAACGCAAAGGGTACACTTTCTTACAGCAATTATACTTTTTTATTTAAAATCATAAAACATTCTAACCAAGTACCGATTACCCTAGTTACGTATCAAATGAGAGGTACAGTAACCAACATTTTCGATGCCACTAGGTTAGCAATGGCGATCGACGAATTACGCATATCTCAGCGGCAGTTGAAATGTTTCCATTCGCTAATTTTTTTTCTGCATCTGCCGGCCGAGGTGACCCAGCGGTTCTAGGCGCTGCAGTCTGGAACCGCGCGACCGCTACGGTCGCAGGTTCGAATCCTGCCTCGGGCATGGATGTGTGTGATGTCCTTCGGTTAGTTAGGTTTAAGTAGTTCTAAGTTTGAGATGCAGAAATTTTAACGGAACAATGATCAATCTTAAAATAAATGTCCAAATATAAACTGATTTTATTTCTTTTTATTTAAATTGTCTTTATATATATCGCCGGTTATCGTAAGATGAGTACTAAAAGATTATAATTAATGTTAGTCTGGTTGGGAATTTGGTAAGCTAGACTGGATACCTGGTGAAACAGTTGCGCAGTAATGCGAGGTTAACTTCCTCAGATAGCTCACAGCTTTTAACCCACTTTTATGGTCTTGAATATCAGCACCACTTTCAGAACAAATTAATGCAACAACATTACACCATATATAAATGCTACTATGTTAAATTTGAGGTGAGGGACTTAACGGATAACACATCGTCCACAGTTAGCTGTGCATCTTCTTCTTTACATACAAATCAACACTTTGTCATACTCATTAGTCCAAGTTACCGACGAAGTTTATCAACAAAATATTAGTAGTTACCTTCCAAAAACGATAATACATGATAAGACAGGTTCAAAACCTTCTACTTATGTTTCAAATCTAGACTTGAATAATAAAATGGGCAAGTATTGTTAATCAGAACGTTCGGCGACTGAAGTCATGGACGGCCGCAATCTGTTATTAATGGCGCGCGCCCGAAAAATGCAAGTACGCAGTCTAGCGTTCGGTTAATTCGGAACGCAGGTACTTTCCTATGAGCCTCTGAAACCCCGGTGGATTCCAGTGTGCAGGTGGACCTATTTGCTGGTCTGCCAAACCAATTTGACTCTGTGCCACGACTATGCGTGACGGAATATGTCAAATGTTTAGACGGCTGACTCAGGACAAATATGTGCACCCACGCATCACTCATTGTGTGCATGATGCTAGAAGCAGTACCTCTGATGGTTCAGAAGGTGACTGGCACAGGCTCTAAGTGGCACTCTAGCAAAGGACACAAGTCTCACTATTTAGGTAGAGACCTGCAGTTCTATACTAGCGAAGCAGCAGTACAAGAGTGAGCTCTTCGCTTTCTGTCCACTTCCTCCTCAGCTCGGTAGCAAAGCACATTTTCATCTTACACTTCCCCCACTTTAACACGAGCCAATCACAAGGTGGAGCCCGGCATTCGAAGCTGGGAGAGGGGCCTTTGCTCTGCACACACTGATTTTACCAATCAGAGACTTTAAAGTTAATTTCGAGAAAAGGAAAAAAAATTCAGCTTCGTGGACTCTTTCCCACGCGTTTGCCGTGTCTTTTGCTAACAACATGACCGGGATAGAACTACATCCATCCACAAAAGCTTGTTATCTGCCCTGTTGCGTCCATTTCAAAGTTTCTAAAGAATGGCCATAACCTCGCTAAAAGCCTCATGCTTTCACCAATATGTTTTGTAACAGAGTCTGGACTCCTGGGCACCAGTGCCCCTGTTCCACAGAATTTCGCAGAACGCTCAAAGTTGTTTTGTCGGCTTCCTGCCTAACAAGGGCCCATCCTCTGCTTTATTGCTGGTCTTCAATGCGCTGGCCGTTGCAGGGGCGACTTCTCGGCACTAGTCAGTCTACCTGGACGCAGCTGCCTCCCAACTGGCGCCAACCAATGTGCCTGCACAATGAGACTGCAGAACTCAGCCGTCCGGAAATGTCTACCCCAGGTTCTGCAGAGGAAACGCGTTTCCCTCGGCCCACCATCGCCGTGTGCTTTTGCTGCAGTTGTTTAACTCGGCACCCTGTTCCTTTGAACACAGATAAAGGCTACCGTTATTCCTTCCCTACAGCATGCAAGCAAGAGTATTAACTACTGCTCACCATTTCATTATCATGTATGAAGTCAAAATCGCAATAAAGATCATATTCCCTAAGAACATGAAGCGGCATAACACCGAATCAGAAATGAGAGTGCCCTGCAATCTCTCACAACCATCCCGTTCCTCTCAAATTTATACATGGGGAGTGTCCCAGTTTAATAGGTTAGTGTGACATGGAACAGAATAAATTGACACTTTAGTTGGGTCATTATCAAAGAATTAAACATGAACCAATCTTTGTACACCATAAATCCCAGCACAGTGTTATACCCTGTCTTTACCACATTCAACCAGGGGCCATCCATTCCCTCTCCATTGCATGCCCACAAAATTAAATGAGAAATAAAATGTGATGGGCGTACCATCAGGTCATATTCTTGAAGATCAAGATGTAAATAACAATTACTAAACGGTTACAGGGCCATGCAGGCATTTACCTACTCATTCATCCTGAAATTGGGCCAGAGAAGGTTATTCCCTAACCTGAATGTAATATTGTGGTCTTGAGAGTTCTCTGCCCCATGGAAAAATTACTACCGCTGCTCAATTATACTCATGGCTGCATTCATTTCATGACAGAACATTGATTACAAATGCTCTCACATTTATCCAAAAAGAAACTATTACTAGGTTTAATTTTGCAAGATATCTGTGCATCTTATTTCTCTGAAATGTGTAAGTCTGTCCCTTAAATGCAAAGATATAAGTGTCAACACAACAAAACAACATATGATTGTCATAAAATAAGTGAATCTTTACACTAAACGAAAAAAATAATACATGAGTCCATTAAGAAAAAATAAAACTTGATTGTAAAAAATAGAGAATACATGTAATCTTGTAAAATGAAAATGGCAAGGCATGTAAAAGAAACATACATAAAGCAATAATCAGAACAAAGCTTCCTACAGATCCCTTCTCAAAGGTCTTTATGTAGTACATTTTTTTAAGTTTATAATTGTCAGACGAAAACACCACACTACACATGTCATGTAACAGTTTGGATGTGGCAGTTATGTGGGATGAGTTTGCCAAGGTGGGTTACAGCTTTTTCTCGGCATGTACAGTACAGGCAGCACTTCCAGTGTAGCAGGACCTTGTCTCTGGCAGCAATCATTGGCATCTAGTTTACTGACCATCTTGGATGACGTGGTGGTCGGCAATGTGTTGCCGCTGCTAAAGATGTTCAAGGGAAGACCCATGCAGCATATGGTTTGAGCTGAATCACCTCCAGCCATGGCCATCAACCATGTCTCCAGACACATAATGCCCCCAGTCAGCGGTCCCCAAGAGCGCCCCGCAGGCCCCAGCCTCGGACTTCCATTCATCGGCAGGTCCCTCAGAACCTTGAAGTGGCAGCAGCAGCGAAAGTGCCCCAGTGTCGGCCACACCAGCCCCTGTTGACAGTTGGAGGCGCGAAGGGGCTTGACCTCTCCTACCCCCATTCATACAGCCGATGACGTCACGTCGACCAGCTGCCCTGCAGTCGGTAAGTCGGTCACCGCCTGCAGCGTCTCCCCTGCTCACTGGGCTGGCATATGGCCTTGACCGTCTTGTCTGAGTGGCGGCCCAGCTGCTACAGTCGCTCCGGTGTCAGCAATCTCTCCAAAACGCCTGACACGTCGCCATCAACTCAGCCGCTAATAGCCTGCACAATCCTTACAAGGAAACCCAGTGCCGTGTTTTTACAAATACCTTTACAGCAAAAAAACAGTGAAATATACTGAATGATTACTCCAAGAATAAAAACAATAAAAGGGTTTACAGTTCTTAAAAAAATATAATCCACTTCTATTACAGAAATAATTTGATATTATTACAGCAATCATTTAAAATGATTAATTTTCTTTATAATTTTAAGCAGTGGTGAGGTGTTGTACTGTATGATTGTGTAGTGTTAATTTCTCACACCCGTACATGCACTCAAAGTACTAAGCTGGCTTAGACTACACGTTCACTTCAGTCATTCTCATTCCATCTAAGCATACTAGTTATTCCTGCAACGCAACTACTATAAAAGTTATGAGATACGCAGACTACTATACTCCCATTTTGTTGTCGTTATGGTGGCACCAACGCTGGTGTATGACGTGAATCTCGATGAGAACCGACGTCACCAATCTGCTCGCTGTTCTAAGTGGGATAAAAAAACGCGAAATTCTCTTTTTGCTGCAACTGACACAAAATTTTCTCAGGTTGGTGTACACATTCTTTTTTTCACTCCAGCAACTGAAACAAACATAAAAAGCACAAGGTATTAGCGACATTTGACTGCAAAGCTACATATCTTCCGTTCTTCTATTTCTCACAAATTGATGGTGTGCCTCGCTCACTTTGCAAAAACATACCAAATTGACTCGCACATTCCGTGCTCACGCCACATAGTACAAACTATCGCCCAAGATCAACCACTCAGGCGCTCGTGAATTACTCACGAAAGCCTACACGAATATCATCGCACAATAGTGCGGAAACCCACATACGAAAACCACAATCGAATAACCACAGTGAACAACAACCGCATTAGACGCGATAGCTCATCTGTGTAACCACACTCGAATAAAATATCCAATTCGCAAGGAACATCGCAGCAAAGGTGACATCCACAGACAAAAAACACACCACAAATACATCGCGCCACTGGCGATAACAATAATCACCCCGCAACAAATACACATTGCACTTGGCACTAGTCTCAAACCCACAGCGAAACACACAAGAACGTCAACAAGCCTTTTGTGTGGACAATGCACGAACATCCTGTAAAATACCTCCAAGAATCTCGCAAACTAATCTCAACGACGCCCCTCTCACATACAATACTAGGAATTATATACCGGATCGTACAAGGGCGTGTACTGCGATGCACGCACAATAAACAGAAGAAACATGATTGTAGCTGATCTCTAAGATGTTACGAGAAGAATTCCGTCCCCAATATTCGTGTACTTGTTTCGTACTCGAAGATATAAAATTCTATCGTTGTTGTGACACCTGATACTGTCGTTCTGTGCAAACTGCAAAACTGCCAAACTGCCATGAGAACATATTAACTCGCGCGAAATAGGACTCAAATAAACAACGAAATTTCTGTCGTGAAATCGGCACATTTCTACGTCCAACAACTGTAATTTATTCATCTCTGGGATGACCAACTGCACGTCTATACACTTGATACATGTTACGAAGAAATACTTGTACAGTGATATTCTAGCAATGCCAACTCTTACGACTAGCAGTAATGGGAGACGTTCCTATGCTAATTACCATAGTGAATCCAAAAAAGATCTAAAGAAATGATTCTTATTTTTAAAATTATTATAACTAAACAAACTTATGCTACAATCTTATGTTCGGCTGTCACCGACCATTAAACTATCTGTGGCTTGTTCAGAAGGTCAGTGGCGTTCTTTAGCATTTCCTCACTCCCCTCGACCTGGGTTCGGTCCCCGAATCTCAATTTCCTCAATCAGAACTCAATTCCCGTTTCCCCCATTGTTCAACTGCGCCCATCTTCTGTTGTCATTGAAAACAGAGCCATGGTTTCGCCATCCGTTGTTTTGTGGTCCGTAGCCTTCATTCCTCCTTTCATTCCACCCTCTGTTGCGTAGTACATAATTATTGCGGTTCCCATTCCAGTCTCTTCAATGTTCAACTTCATTACTCCCGAAATTTCCCGACCATGAATGATTTCCGTAAGGCGCTCCATTCCGTGCATTTCCGTTCCTTTTATTGTAATGGTTATATTGTGGACGCGACACAGGGCCTGCGACGTATCTGTCAGACTTTCCTCTGTGTCCTCTGAATTTCGAATTTTCGGACTTGTAAGAAGTGTTGAAAATCAAATGGCGTTTCATCGACAACTTCCGCTCTTCGGAAAATATTAGACTTTTGTAGGTCCTCGTTCGACATCCCCTCATTTGTGCTCCCTCCTCGGCTTCGAGAAAATGCGACGTTCATCTCACCATATCCTCTGCTTGCTGCTAACGGTGTAGTTATCCGCACCGACTGAATTTGTTTCAGGTGCTATTGCGTTCGCGCTTGGCCGCATTTGAATTTGTTTCCTTAGCGCCTCCTCCAATTTCTTCTCCATGCACGTGTTGATTGCTTCCTATTGCGCTTTGAATGAAAGGAGAGTCCGGACCTCTTCAGTCTCGCTCACTGGAGCTGCAGTTGTTGCCTCCGCACCGGTCCCAAATTTGCGCAGCTCACATTCTAATTTGTTCATGGCCGCTGACTCGTCATTGCGCCGCTTTTCCGCGCATTCAACCTTCTTGCTCAAACTGATCACCGCCTCTCGTCCTTGCAATCCTATGCGTTTACTCATTTTCGATGCTTCAGCTGCTATGCGTCTGGCGACACTTGCTACTTTCTGGGCGTTCTCACCTGAGCACCGATATTTTTGATGTTCGTACTCGTCTGGTTATCATCTAGTACTAACTCATTAATTTTTTCCTCCATTCCTTCTAGTCTATTAATCTTTTCCTCCGTACCTCTTAGTCTATGAAGCTTCTTGTCTACTCCCATTAAAAATGCCTCTAGATTGAAGTCCTCTTCATTTGCCTCAGTATCGTGGTCATACATGATTTCTGTGGTGTTGTGTCCGCATCATTGGGTTCTGACACTACCTGTCTTCTCTGTCCGGATCTTTAATAAACACATACCTCGATATGTTTTGATACGCTCATATCTTCTATGACACGCGATCTGACACTGCCTGTCCCCTCAAGAAAAGCCATATCGATTTCGTCTCCTTGATTTCCTTGTTATGCGACTCCGTTGTTGCTAACACCGTTCAACAGCAACGCCTTCCTACGTTCAAACTGTGCCTCAACCGTTTTGTTGCGCTCTTCCTCCATGGCGTATGCTTTATTTTTCCGCTCCCAGTCTATTTGTCTAGCCCTACTTCTCGTTACCATTCAAATTCTCTATCAACAACAACTTTGATTACCCGCGCAACACGTGAAAAACCGTATTATCTAACTCACATGATATACGCAGTACAATACAGTGACAAAAGTACACGCGATTCAGAATCAAAAACAACTAAATACAGAGCAAATATTGAGAGGCACCCGCATGCCTTGCTCATACTGTGGCATCAAGCAGTCAGGCCTGCAAGATGAGTGGTCTGCCAAGCGAGTGGATTCATTTTTTATTTATCAAGTAACATGAACTCTAGTACTCACAATTAAGTTAAAAGTTATTTTCCTGCTTGGATATTGCGCAACGGAAACGCACATCTGACTATTAGTAATTTACACAACTCTGACTGTTCACTACACACTGGCAATACCACATTTTCGTTCCTATTCAACGGCTTTGATCAACACGTGGCCATCGCACTGCATATGAATGGCACACACGTTATTAATTCTGGGTATCATGGCAACACACTATTCGAAGGAAAAGGCCACCAATCTTTTTATTTTCACTATCTTATTTATTCCGATAAATTCTAGAACCTAAACACACAAAGTCTATAACCTACAACAATAACACATGAGAAATTCCGCCCAGTGGGCATGGCTTTACATTGGTGACTCTCTATCTTATGGTCTCGTAATTATTTAACGCTACAGTGCACTTTGTGGACAGGATGGTGGATCTTTTGCAATATCTCACACTTCGATTCTCACAACCATCATCACGAAACTTTCCTCCAGACCGAGCGATACAAAAGGAATATGCATAACCCACTACCTCTGAAACTACACTGCTACTCTCCCATGCAAACCACACATACTTAAATCACATGACATACACCACACTGCAACATGGAATACAACACAAGGAATAGTCCCAACATTATCACTTTCAGCTTTCCCACTTCAATTAGTATTTATCCCAGTTTCACACGACACTGCCCCACTTCGTAATTTTTCTTTCCTACTATGAACTCTGGAGGATATATGCACGTCTTCCTGTGCAATGCAAGTCAAGTGGTGTTGCTGGATAGACGGCTGACTCGCCTTGCTTCTCTCTCAGAGTATTATAGTTTGAATCAAGCGTCACACGGAAACATAACACGCAAAGTAATATTAAGAACATATTCATAACACACGCGAGTCCTCAACTGATACCATGGACGAGTATTTCTCTTTATCCTTTGTCTCATACACAGATTGAGACTCACACAGTACTCACCACGTGGAAGGACTCGTCTCTAATTTCAAGTCCTGCACACGCCATTTCTTAAATATTTCCAACTTATAGTACACACGCTAGTAATTCAGCCAAACTTAAGCGCTCAAAGCTCAGGTAAATTTCATCTCTTTGGTCCCACCAAAGGTGACCGAAGTACCGTCTCAAAGATGATCATATATTCACATTCACTATCTGCGCTTAGCAGACGACCATACATTCATTCATTTCACAGATCTCACCAAACTGGATGTAGGGATTTATTTTGTGGGAGTGCACATGTGATCAATTAAATAAATAAATTGTCATTCTTTCCCACACTGGTATCCGGCTTCGCTGTATTAATTGAAATTGAGTTATTATTAGAAAAAATATGTTGTTCTGACAAGAATAACGAATAGTGTTGTACCTATTTTCAATGTCGGGCGGTACTGTACCCTTTCAATATAATAGTAAACACCACAAAATAATACGACAGTGCCGTTAGCAACGATGGGAAATTGGTGAACAAATAACACAGAAGTCGCTGACACAAATGCACTATAAATAAAACAAATAAATACATAAGCAACACAATCAGAGCATTAAATATCTACAGTATACTAATGAACCATATTTTTCTTAAGAGTATGCACCTATTCGGGAAGTACGCAAACTGACAGCATCACAGAAGTGCCAAGGACCAAGATCCTGCCAGCGGTTCGCCAATTGAAAGCCTTCTACTAACATTTCTAATCTAGACTTTAATAATAAAATGAGAAGGTACTATTAATTAGAACTCAGGGAGAAGTTGTGATCTAATGACAATAGATTTATTCATCCGTAACATCAGAAGACAACAAAAAATGACTAAAGAAACGTCATACAAACATTTTTATATGACAAACGTTTTCAATATCATAGGTTCTATGGTGGACAAAGTGATCAGCTAGGGATCGACACACAACACTAACCGGAACACTAATCACTTTATCTGACTTCATACACGTGAATCCGGGTTATGGCACAAAACTACGCCACCATAAAACATCTATATTCTACCAAACTCAGCTCGCCCTTCTATCACTTGATACCCTGCGAACCACGGATGACGGGCAACAGATTCCGTATTGCTAGTTTTCCGAAAAGCATTTGACATTGTGCCCCATTGCAGACTGTTAAAATAGGTACGAGCATATGCAGTACGTTTCGAGATACGTGAGTGGCTCGAATACTTCTTAAATAACTGAACCCAGTACGATATTCTCGATGGCGTGAGTTCGTCAGAGGTAAGGGTATCGTCAGGAGTACCCAGGGAAGTGCCATAGGACCGCTGTTATTGTCTAGATACATAAATGACTTGGCGGATGCGATGAGCAGCAACCTGCAGCTCTTTGCTGATAATGTTGGGATGTATGGGATGGTGTTGTCGTTGAGTGACTGTAGGAGAAATCAAGATGACTTAGAAAAAGAATTTACTAATTGGTGTGATGAATGACAGCTAGCTCTAAATGTAGAAAAATCTAAGTTAACGCAGATGAATAAGAAAAACAAACTGGTGTTGTTCGAATACAGGACGAGTAGTGTGCTACTTGACAGAAAATACGTAAGTGTAACAAAGCAAAGTGATATGAAAGGTAATGAGCATGTAAGAATTGAAGTTGGGGAGCGAATGGTCGACTCCAGTGTATTGGAAGAATTTTAGGAAATTGTGATTCATCTGCAAAGGATTCTGAAGTACAGAGAGACTGTTAGGAATCCGCAAGAGGTCGGATTAATCAGTGGAGTGTTGTCCATGATGCATACTACCTTTAATTCGCCGCGACGAACTCCCACAGTTTGCGAAAAAGGGGCCGCATCGAGTGGCGTCCCTGTCGAATACCTTACTAGAGACTCTGTTGCCCACTGAAGGCCGCACAACACTCGTGTGAAATTTCGGTTACCCGAAAACTATTATTTCAGTCGTCTGACTTGCTTGCCTCTTTCACCCGTTAAGAGGAGTATCAATTAATAATTTGCACACAGAATGAGAGGCGTACAGTCAGGTAGGATATTTATAGGCCACCTAAATTTCTTCTGCGTCGGCTAAGAGAAGTGTATTGGAATCTAGTCTTCACTTCTTCGTGTTTCTTCTTTTTACTATGTTTGTGTTCTTACTCTTCTGTTCTTCATGTCACTTCTTTCGGTTGATATAAATATTGTATTTTGGATAAGGATATCAGTAATTGTGGACAGGTAGGTTATCTGTTTGGTGACATTATACATGGAACTTGAGTCATTGTGTGTGTCTCAGATTCCTCAGAAGTCAGTGCCAGGTGACTGACTGCTACAAATTATGATGTGTATCAGTCTCTGTCTGGCAGAGAACAGCAGAAGAGAAAGCAAATAGAGTTCACAGTTCCGTACAGCTATCAGCAGTTGCGCTGTAGGATTAACTGACTGTATCGTGTGTACAATTTGCTTACCTCATCTCCATCGTCTAATACAACAGTGAAGACATTAGTGGCCTTTTAAGCAGCCACCTTGACCTGACCCAGCAGGTCTGCCGCAGATTGCTGCATAACACCTGCTCAATCGCCTTCTGCCACTCGAAGTCTTCTGGTAGCCGCATTTGAATAGGCCTTTGTTTGCCCATGACCGCGAGATGGCTTTGGCTTACTGACGGCATCCCTTGCTTCCGGTTTTCTCTGCAGCTGTGCCGTTAGCCTCCCGTTCCATCTGCCCATCACGTTTTTGCTTCCAGTGTGTCTCGCAGGCCGGCCGGAGTGGCCGAGCGGTTAAAGGCGCTACAGTCTGGAACCGCACGACCGCTACGGTCGCAGGTTCGAATCCTGCCTCGGGCATGGATGTGTGTGATGTCCTTAGGCTAGTTAGGTTTAAGTAGTTCTAAGTTCTAGGGGACTTATGACCATAGCAGTTGAGTCCCATAGTGCTCAGAGCCATTTTTTTTGTGTCTCGCAAAAGTTTCTTTTTATGAAATCTGTACTCACTATTACATACAATTAGTTTCCGATTTATACAAATACTATACGATACATAACACAAAATCATTGACATGTTTCTGTTATGAAATATAATTTTTTTACGACGCACTCACTAGTGAGGTCATTTATCTTTACATTTATTATTGTTCTAGTTGTACAATCAGCCAAGACATCCACTTATTTACTCTTATTATTCTGATCAAATTTTCATGTACAAAGTTAATGTTAATTGTAAAAGAACATATTCCTCAACCTATGTAATTTAATTGTTAAATATCTGTTGGCACCTGTATACCTACGAAAAAATACACATAACAGTAGGATTGTGATCATCATCAGATCCCAATGTTAATAATTGCAAATACTACTTGTTAAACTACTGGCCGGTAGGATGTTTATACTAAACTACAACCCTATTCAGAGTAGTACACTGTAGTTGGGTATCACAACATCGTCCGATCTCATGGCTCTTGGTTTCATCGTGGATGTCGTCATGAACATCTGTGCACAATAAAGTGCACGTCTGCACAAAACATACGCAAATGAATGATTAGACGGGCCCCTTCTTCATTTTATACTTCAGCGTGCTTCCTGTGGCCAATCATAAACTACATAGCAAGTATAGTACGAAATTATTGATACTTTCTTTAATCATACTGTCACGTACCTTCTTTCATGTTTTTACTCAGTAATACCTTCTCTGTCACTGTCTTTTTTCTGGACCTGCTACTACAACGTTTATCTGTCGTTAACTCTTCCTTTTATGTTAATAAAGTTACATTTTATTTTACTAGTGGTACCTGCAAGTGCAAAGATTTTAGTACATAATATAAAATCATTGCTCACCAATTTGACTGCCATGCCCTTATGTATTACCCACGATGTCATGTGCTTTGAACGTATAGCATTTCTTACGTTCCTTTATTAATTTTTACATGTCTATATCCCCTTATTACACTTCCATTTCATGTCGCTATAACACTCAAACAATATTTCGGTGCGCTCATACGGTATTCCGCAGAACGGTCTACCATGTACACAATTACTCCGTGTCTCTGAACGGCATAAATACAACACTTCCATAAACAAATAACAGTGCGCGCTCACGTGGCCACGTACAGCAGGCCACCTTGTGAACTCTCGTTTCTCTGAATGGAGACAAATCATACTTGGACGACACACCTGCGTGTCACTGCAAACCACAACTAGCAAGTCATTCATTTGTGACCCCATTGCTAAACATGGAAAATAGACACTAATTTCTCGAAGAAATTCTAAAATCTTTTCCAAATGCAGACATTCTCTGCTAATACGTTTCTCATCAACTGGGTAATAAACTTACCTATGCACAAAACTTTACAACACTTTATTTTTATTTACGTATTTATTTATTTATTTTTTTAGTACCACACATTTCTCACTTTTTCTTTATTCCTTCATAGAAAGATAGCAAATCTTAGACTCCAGACCCCATTTAAACTGTATGCTCAGCCTGCTGTGCACAAAGTTATAGCATAAAAAAGACATATCCTAATTTTCTCACTCTAGACATCGTGCCCTTTTATGCACTGTAGTACTTCTTGTAACATGATAATAGCACAGAAAATATTGATAAATCTACAGATCCCTTCAGTGCTATAACTTAATTTAAATGCTAACTATATGCAATATACTTTACTTTCGCCATACAAACTCACTTTAATTGTTCCTACTTTTTCTATAAATGGCTTGAGATGGCTCTCATGATGCAGTCCCAAAGATTTTCGTGGTGTCGCAACCAACTATTTGAACCACATTTGCGTGCGCTAGTCTTCTTATACGTACAGGGCCGCTGTATCTCTTGAAGAACTTTTAACATAGCTTCATTTGTTTATTGGACAACCTATAAGACTTAACTAAGACTTTTTGTCTAGCTACGAATTCCCTTACGTTCGCCTTTTGGTCTGCACATACCTTGCGCTTCTCTCCAGTGACACGAATATTGCGCAAAGCCTACTCCACTATGGCTTTATGTTGTCAGAGCGTCCTTTGAGGAAAATCGATCAGTCCCTGAATTTTATCTGAAGTATCCCTATTCTTCAGAACCATCATAGGTGGCATCAATGTAGTACTGTGGGGGAGTTCGTTTATCACATCGTGAAAATCTTCTTTCATCGTTCTCTCCGCGGGGTTCAAACTCGGATGAAATCTACGAATAAATGTGGGCTTTATTTTATACATTCTTAGTGTTCTTTTCCATACCTCAGATTTGTATTGAGGTCCATTATCTGAGATAATACAATTTACAGTTCCTACTTGGTTTATGAAGTCTCTGCACAAGGCTCTTTTTAGTGTTGTCAACGTCAGAAATATGAATGTCAGCTCTAATACTACTAATATATATTGGTGGCCCCTCGGTGTGTTGGGTAATGGTCCCATTAAATCCGTCGCTGTCATATGCCTTAGTTTCTCAGGAATAATTGGGTATAATGGAGCCTGGGATCCTACAGTAACCGATTTCGCCTTTTGGCAGTTTTTACAGACAGATTTCTGTACGTTTCTCCGTGTTTTTAAAATAGCAGACACTCCTCATTTTCATAAAACATTGTCGTGCATGAAATTTGCGTAACTTAGATGTGTATATCATATTATCTTATTTATTAACTCATTTGGTATGTACACCACCCACAACGAATCATTAACGTTTGGGCTATAAAACAGAATCCCTTTTCTCAATAGGTAGTGCTGTATTATGTGGGCTTGACTAGATCTGGGTCCTAGTTCTCCTTGCCGCAGTGGCAACACTGGTTCCCGTCAGATCACCGAAGTTAAGTGCTGTCGGGCTGGGCTAGCACTTGGATGGGTGACCATCCGGTCTGCCGAGCGCTGTTGGGAAGTGGGGTGCACTCAGCCCTTGTGAGGAAAACTGAGGAGCTGCTTGATTGAGAAGTAGTGGCTCCGATCTCAGAAACTGACGTACGGCCGGGAGAGCGGTGTGCTGACCACAGGCCCCTCCATATCCGCCCCCAGTGACGCCTGTGGTCTGAGGATGAGACGGCGCCCAATCGGTACCTTTGGGCCTTCATGGCCTGTTCGGGAGGAGGAGAGGGTCCTTGTCCTGCTCATTCTGGATATTCCGCATCGTTACAGTGATGAAGTTTTGAAATGCAACTCTTTTGAGGTATAACAACGAAAAGTGCTCCTGATCTAATGCTCCAGCCGTCTCTTCTGTTATACCAACACGTGAGCGGGACAGAGCGTAAGCCCCTCTGCGGACCCGGGGGCTAGAATAGGCCTGAGGTATTCCTGCGTGTCGTAAGAGGCGACTAAAAGGAGTCTCACACAATTCGGCCTCTATATGATAGTCCCCTATAGGGTTTGACCTCCATTTTTCAAAATTTTCCCGAAGAGCGAGCCAACTGGGGAAGGGCGCCTTACATGGTGCATCGTGTCCATCGTGCATTGAGATCTTTAGCCCACTTTCTCGTCGTGGCGTTTCAGTCCCGCTCATACGCCGACAAGGACCATGGAATTCTTTGCACTTCATATCCAGCACGGTAGCCAGTCCGTTGTGCTGGGGCCGCAATGTACCCTGTTGGTTGTAGCCCCCTGACCACACAGGGATCGCCCTGCTGATGCCTGCGCCGTTAACTCCTCACGTATGCCAAGGAGTAGATGCCGGTCACCATTTGACTTTGTAAGGATTCACTGTACACGAACACACGAAATCTCTAATTTCAACTTTCACATGTCGCTGTTCCCTTACATTCCCCGATGGGGTTGTCACTGGAACAGTAGGACGGTAACTTGATCGAAAATGTGTTTTGGAGGAACATTTGGGAGCTTTTTGTGGTTGCATCTTGGTGTAGACTGACCGCTGATTTGTGATGACAGTGATCAGGTCTGCCTCTTGTGGCGTACCTCCAGTTGTCTCCATGACCCATCTCGCCTCGTCCGCCAACCAGCAAGTCTCTAGAGGAACAGAAGATTCCAAATGATTGGAAAAGAGCTCAGGTAGTTCCAGTTTTCAAGAAGGGTCGTCGAGCAGATGCGCAAAACTATAGGCCTATATCTCTGACATCGATCTGTTGTAGAATATTAGAACATGTTTTTTGCTCGCGTATCATGTCATTTCTGGAAACCCAGAATCTACTATGTAGGAATCAACATGGATTCCGGAAACAGCGATCGTGTGAGACCCAACTCGCTTTGTTTGTTCATGAGACCCAGAAACTGTTAGATACAGGCTCCCAGGTAGATGCCATTTTCCTTTGCTTCCGGAAGGCGTTCGATTCAGTTCCACACTGTCGCCTGATAAACAAAGTAAGAGCCTACGGAATATCTGACCAGCTGTGTGGCTAGATTGAAGAGTTTTTAGCAAACAGAACACAGCATGTTGTTCTCAATGGAGAGACGTCTACAGACGTTAAAGTAACCTCTGGCGTGCCACAGGGGAGTGTTACGCGACCATCGCTTTTCACAATATATATAAATGATCTAGTAGATAGTGTCGGAAGTTCCATGCGGCTTTTCGCGGATGATGCTGTAGTATACAGAGAAGTTGCAGCATTAGAAAATTGCAGCGAAATGCCGGAAGATCTGCAGCGGATAGGAATTTGGTGCAGGGAGTGGCAACTGATCCTTAACATAGACAAAAGCAATGTATTGCGAATACATAGAAAGAATGATCTTTTATTGTATGATTATATGATAGCGGAACAAACACTGGAAGCAGTTACTTCTGTAAAATACCTGGGAGTATGCGTACGGAACGATTTGAAGTGGAATGATCATATAAAATTAATTGTTGGTAAGGCGGGTGCCAGGTTGGGATTCATTGGGAGAGTCCTTAGAAAATGTAGTCCATCAACAAAGGAGGTGGCTTACAAAACACTGGTTCGACCTATACTTATTGCTCATCAGTGTGGGATCCGTACCAGGTCGGGTTGACGGAGGAGATAGATAAGATCCAAAGAAGAGCGGCGCGTTTCGTCACAGGGTCATTTGGTAAGCGTGATAGCGTTACGGAGATGATTAGCAAACACAAGTGACAGACTCTGCAGGAGAGGCGCTCTGCATCGCGGTGTAACTTGCTGTCCAGGTTTCGCGAGGGTGCGTTTCTGGATGAGGTATCGAATATATTGCTTCCCCCTGCTTATACCTCCCGAGGAGATCACGAATGTAAAATTAGAGAGATTCGAGCGCGCAGGGAGGCTTTCCGGCAGTCGTTCTTCCCGCGAACCATACGCGACTGGAACTGGAAAGGGAGGTAATGACAGTGGTACGTAAAGTGCCCTCTCCCACACACCGTTGGGTGGCTTGCGGAGTATAAATGTAGATATAGATGTAGGTGTAGATAGTAATAAGTCGGAATGATGCGTAAGACATCGGGAACATGTGGCAATGTCAGCCGCTGTGTTATCTACCCAGTACATCTACATCTACATCTACATTGATACTCCGCAAGCCACCCAACGGTGTGTGGCGGAGGGCACCTTACGTGCCACTGTCATTACCTCCCTTTCCTGTTCCAGTCGCGTATGGTTCGCGGGAAGAACGACTCATTAGAGACACACGGAAGTCTACTTCTTCCCTTCGTCAGATAAGAGTTCTCCATTAATGGCGGAATGGCCCATCCTTATACTTAATACTGGCATCATACACTGAGGTGATAAGTCATACGATAGCCTTATGCATATACACAGATGGCTGTAGTATCGTGTACATGAAGTACAAAACCGCAGTTCATTGGTCGAGCTGTCATTTGTACTCAGGTCATTCATATGAAAAGGATTCATACGTGGTTAAGGCGCACGACGGTAATTAACAGACTTTGAACGCGGAACGGTAGTTGGAACTAGAGGCATGGGACATTCCATTTCGGAAATCGTTAGAGAATTCCACAGTGTCAAGAGTATGCTGGGAATACCCAGTTTCAGGCATTACCTCTCACCACGGACAACGCAGTGTCGGACGGCCTTTACTTAACGACCGTGAGCAGCGACATTTGCGTAGAATTATCATTGCTAACGAACAAGCAACACTGCGTAAAACAGCCGCAGAAATCAATGTGGAACGTACGACGAACATATCCGTTAGGACAGTACCACAAAATTTGGCTTTAATTGCCTATGGCAGCAGACGACCAATGTGTGTGCCTTTACTAACAGCACAACATCGCCTACAGCTCTTCTCCCTGAGCTCGTGACCATGTCCTTTGGACCCTAGACGACTGGAGACCTGTGGTCTGGTGAGATGAGTCCCGATTTCAGTCTGTAAGAACAGATGGTAGAGTTAGAGTGTGGCGCAAACCCACGAAGCCATGGACCAGGTTGTCAACAAGGCACTGCGCTGGCTCCTGAATAGTGTGGTCTATACTTACATGGAATGCACTGGGCCCTCGGTTATGTTCGGCTGCTTGGAGATCATATGCCGCCATTCGTGGACTTCATGTTCCCAAACAACGACCATCCACATCACCAGACATGAAGTCCATCTAAAATTTATGGGACACAAGCGAGAGTTCAGTTCGTGCACAAAATCCTGCACCAGCAACACCTACGCAATTATGAATGGCTATAGAGGTAGTATGGCTCAATATTTACGCAGGGGGCTTCCAACGATTTGTTGAGTCCATGTCACGACGAGCTGATGCACTACGTTGGGCAAAAGAAGGTCCGACACGATAGTAAGAGGTATCCCATGACTTGTCACCTCAGTGTAATACAGTTACTGCCTCTTCTTATGAGACAGCAAATACCCCTTGAGTCCTGCCTAGAGCTGACTGGTTTTCATCTCTACCTTTCTTGTTTTTATGCAAATGCAAAATGAGGTGCATAGCATCGGCCTGAGTCGTGCACACACAACTATGGGTCTTAATGTGTTCAAAATGTTCAAATGTGTGTGAAATTGGGACTTAACTGCTAAGGTCATCAGTCCCTAAGCTTACACACTACTTAAACTAAATTATCCCAAGGACAAACACACACACCCATGCCCGAGGGAGGACTCGAACCTCCGCCGGGACCAGCCGTGGTCTTAATGAAGTGCTGTTCCAGCTAATAGGTTGTCACCCATCTCAGTGAGTGTCCATAGACAAGCGCTGCAGCCAGCGTCTCTAGATCGTCGTGTTCTTATTACCATCGTCAGTTGTAGAGTTGTAATACTACTGTAGGTTACTGTAGAGTATCATAAGTAAGCGTAGACTACAGTAGCTTTCCTAGTATCCTTGGACAGCTAAGATTTTAACCGCATTACATGTACAGTGCCTGTGTTGCATACCTACCAGGCGCTACATCATTTCGAACGCTTTGGTTGTGTATGCGATCAGTGTCTCAGTAGATTCCCCTAGAAGCCGAATTCAGTGAACAGTCTAGAAACTGAGTGAGGATATATGTACGGCTGCATAGCCTATGGAACATTTTTTCACATAGTTATCCTTCTATCTGATATTTAAAAATAAACAGTATCTGTAGATAACTGAACTGTCAATGTTTAATTCATGTTTTAGGTTTTAGTCGAAAATTTTTTATTACTAACTTGAAACATAGGGATGTTGTGTCAAAAATCAAAAAATCCACACAGATTTATCATACAGCGTTATAAAACGCAATTTCCTTAAAAAAATTAAAAGATTTGCAAAACAAAAACATACGAAACATTGCTTCAACATTTCATTGAGCTTGTATAAAATATGTTTCTATTACTCATAAACAACTTTCTCACTTATCAATAACAGCAGGTAATTCTTGCCTTTGATGATGACGAAGAACGTTCCACTGAGTACAAAATAACAACATACAGATTTATTATGTTTGTTCATGTAAACTGTACTTGCATCAAATGTCACTGCTTTCGTTATATAAAAGCTCAGTCATGCAATCAGCTAATTTTTATCACTGATAAAACGTATTTTATATTTTTTATGCATATAAAATACACAGTGGACTAACACTGGGCGATGTGCGGTTCTAATTAATAAACAAACAAAACACAAAGAGAAGTCATCAGCTCCCAGTTTCTCTTGCATACATTCATTTAAGTTTCCTCCCCTACCAGTGTTACCAATGTTACCGGTAATTTACTACGTCATTTATGTACTTTACCAAAACTACCGATAACTGGCTTTGTTAGAGTGCAACTCTAATCAGGCGCCACGTTCACGTCAACGGCGGCGCTGTTTGCGAGGGTGAAAGATTTCCATTACGAAAGGAGGCAGAGGCCCGCCTTTCCCACAGTGAGTGTGACGTCAGCAGAGGAGCGGCTGAGGGCTCGCCTCATTGTGTCACCGGCCTCAGCTGGACTGTCCGTGGAGACCGCCCGCGGCTGTCACAGCTGTCGGCGAGTAACTGTCTGCAGTCCACACAGGCGCGCGTGAGGTTGGGTCGACTCACGCTAACGGCCACCCCAGGAGAGAGAAAGAGAAAAATGACTTCTCGACTCGCCCAAATGCTTCCCTCGCATCAACTGGACACTCTCAAGATACCAAAAAACAATCCCAGTAAACACATACATAAACACACAAAAATATATACTTCCCTAAACTGATTCTCCCCAGGGTAGTTTTATATAATAATTGGGGTTTCTGATACAGTTCACGGAAATAATTGCTTATTTACATGGGAAACAAAGGCACAATAATTATGAGAATTCCCTATACATTTGTACATGAAGTGGGAATCTATACATTATCTACACTGACGAAAAAAATCGCAACACCTAAAATTATTAATGTACAGTAATGAAATTTCGGGAATACGTTTGTCTAGGTAACGTATGTAAGTGATTAACATTGCAAGATCGCAGGTTAACGTAAGCACGTGATACTCCATTGCAAATGTGAAACATTAGTAAACGCTGTAACCACTAGAATATTGAAAGCAAGCATGCAAACGTGTGTATATCGTGTTCTACAAGTGCCGGATGTTAGTTTGTTGGATGGAGTTCCATGCCTGTTGCAGCTGGCGGTCGATACATGGACAGTTAATGCCGGTGGTGGATAACGCTTGAGTTGTCCTCCGATGATTTTCCATATGTGCTCAAATGGAGACAGATCTTGTGATCGCCATGTCAAGCCAGCATGCCGATGCTCTGTGCAGTATGTTGGGTTACAACAGCGGTATGTGGGCGAGCGTTATCGTGTTAGAAAACACACTCAGGAATGCTGTTCCCGAACGGTAGCACGACAGGTCGAATCACCAGATTCACGTACAATTTTGCAGTAAGGGTGCGCGGAATAACCACGAGAATGTTCCTGCTCTCATATGAAATCGCACCCCCAGTGTAGGTGCAGTGTGTCTAGCACGCAAACAGGTTTGTTTCAGCCGGCCGGAGAGGCCGAGCGGTTCTAGGCGCTACAGTCTGGAACCGCGCGACCGCTACGGTCGCAGGTTCGAATCCTGCCTTGGGCATGGATGTGTGTGATGTCCTTAGGTTAGTTAGGTTTAAGTAGTTCTAAGTTCTAGGGGACTGATGACCTCAGAAGTTAAGTCCCATAGTGCTCAGAGCCAGGTTGGTTTCAGGCCCTGAACGGGCCTCCTCCTAACCAACACTCGGCAATCACTGGCAATGAAGCAGAACCAGCTTTCATCAGAAAACACAACAGATCTGCACCCAGACCTCCAGTAAGCTTTCGCGTGACAGTACGGAAGTAGAAAATGGTGGTGGTTTGCGGACAGTGGTATGCATGCTACAGGGCAGGGCATCTGGGTCGGAGCCATCCGTGAAGTAACCGATTTGTAACAGTTCGTTGTGTCACAGTGATTTCATCTGCAACTCAAATTTCTGCAGTAGATGCAGCATGATGCGCCACACCCAAAGGCCGAACGCAGTGGTCTTCCCTCTCGGTAATGCCCTATCGCCTTCCGGAGCCCGGCCTTCTTGCGACCATACAGTCTCATGGCCAAAAAAATGGTTCAAATGGCTCTGAGCACTATGGGACTTAACTTCTGAGGTCATCAGTCCCCTAGAACTAAGTACTACTTAAACCTAACTAACCTAAGGACATCACACACATCCATGCCCGAGACAGGATTCGAACCTGCGACCGTAGCGGTCGCTCGGCTCCAGACTGTAGCGCCTAGAACCGCACGGCCACGCCGGCCGGCTCTCATGGCCACCATTGCCAGCAATCATGTACAGTGGCTACATTCCTGCCAAATCTTTCTGCAATATCACAGAAGAAACATTCAGCTTCTCGTAGCCCTATTACACGCCCTCTTTCAAACTCAATGAGGTGCTGATAATGGCGTTTTTGTCGCCGTAAAGGCATCCTTGACTAACATCTACTCACCACGTCCAGTCTCAAAGATAACAGATGCTCACGACATTCATAGTGTGTATTTAAAGCAAAAACATGATTTGCATTCTTATAGTGGTGCTACTAGCGCCACTCTTATGCGACTAGTGCGGAATTTGAATAGATACAATCTTTCAGATGTATAAACAAGCCTATCAACTTTCATTTCTGTCACACAACTCCTTTTGGTAATACAATTCTTTTCCGTCAGTGCATTTACATGAGGGACACCAGAAAAAATGCCACAAATCAGCCACTTAAAGTGCATTCATGTCTCACGTGAGCCTGTAATTATACTTTTGTTATTCCACAACGGTCTGTACACTATACAGCATGCATGGATTATCATCACCTTGTCGTATCATTCCCCCAACTACAGATTAAACAGTCGCCTACTTTTAGTTTTATCGAACTTTTATCGTTACTTTTTGCACGAAGAACTCATCTGTGGACAAACAGACCTCGAACAAGAAAATATTATCGTAATAAAAATAAAATAAACTGTATGCAAACTGTTTTCTTCCATTGAAGTTTTACTCCCTCTTCATGCCGTAGTTTCTCTTCGTAGTCATTTTTCATCATTTCCTCGTTTGATGATGTACTATTCTTTTTGCTATCATCTTTTGTTATTCACTTAATTCGTTGTCATTACGTTCCCTTTAGTTTCCTGTAACTTAGAAATCACTTTAGCATATACCCTTAATCTACTAAGCAAGGAAAAACTCTCCGATACACACCTCATTCTTATACTAACACTTCAAACAAAAGCCAAATGTATGTACACACATAAAAAAAAGTTTTGCATCACCTCGGTTCCCAGAGCTCCCGAAGATAGACGTTGGATACTGTATCACAGACACAGTCCATTTGACTGATGTCACTAAATCCGCCCAAAGATGTAAGCAACCATGCATGAGCAGTGCCTATTAGACGGAGGGGGTCCGACAGCCGATCAGTTGCAGTCATTCCACCAGGAAGGAGGTACACGGCTCGTATTGTCTGTAGTTCAGACATGCCTAGACGGTCAATACCGCGGTTCGATCGCGTCCGCATTGTTACTTTGTGCCAGGAAGGGATTCCAACAAGGCAAGTGTCCAGGCGTCGCCGAGTGAAGCAAAGCGATGTTGTTCGGACATGGAGGAGTTACATAGAGACAGGAACTGTCGATGACATGCCTCGCTCAGGCCGCCCAAGGGCTACTACTGCAGTGGATGACCGCTACCTACTGATTATGGCTCGGAGGAAACCTGACAGCAACGCCACAATGTTGAATAATGCTTTTCGTACAGCCACAAGACGTCGTGTAACGACTCAAACTGTGCGCAATAGGCTGCATGATGCGAAACTTCACTCCAAACGTCCATGCCGAGGTCCATCTTTGCAACCACGACACCATGCAGCGCGATACAGATGGGTCCAACAACTTGCCGAATGGACCGCTCAGGATTGGCATCACGTTATCTTCACCAATGAGTGTCGCATAAGCCTTCAACCAGACAATCGTAGGAGGCGCGTTTGGAGGCAACTCGGTCAGGCTGAACGCCTTAGACACACTGTCCAACGAGTGCAGCAAGGTGCTGCTGTTTTGGGGTGGCATTATGTGGGGCCGACGTACGGCGCTGGTGGTCATGGAAGGCGCCGTAAAGCCGTCGGCACACGGACCGTGCTGTCGAACGTTAACGTCGAGCGTGCCAAGTTCAACGTGCTGCTGAACGCTCAGGAATGCGACTTGTGCATACGGTACTTGGGCCCCAACGTGGTATACGCGATAGCAACGCACTCCAGCGGCAGTTGAGGGATGTTTCTAGATCATAAATCACACTGTTTACTCAACAGGCGCGCATGAAATTCCCACGTTAGCTCTATTAAAAAGCACATTTCCTCCATTGTTCACATCCTAGTCACGTTGTTCTATATGTAATACACATAAATAGAAACTTCAATATCCATGTACCTGTTTTAAGACAAAAAGGAAAGTACCATGTCCAATCAATAAGGACACAGGTTTATAAAAGTTCCATTACAAACAGTGCGACACTAATTTGCAATAGTTCTCCACATAAGATAAACACTATTTTATCGATCCCACATTTTAGTAAAACCCTAAGGTCATTATTACTTGATCACAATTCCTACGCAGTAGCTGAATCTTTACAACATGTAAATTACGAAATTCAAAAGAAAAAGGAACAAAATATCTTTATACAAGTAGCGCAAGCTGTCCTGTAGATTAAGCCAATCGAACAAACTCACTCCTCAAAAAAAGGTGAACTTATATTTACATAACATCAAATATTATAGAATATACTTACATTAAACTAATAATAAAGTATCAGAACCTAATAAAAACGCGTATGTTAGGAAATAAAATTTATGAGTATCAAGACGCGAACTTCCGCTCCAGCTAACAAATCAATACAAAACAGTAACGCTATTCATTACTCTAAGCCAACAACACAGAGAATGCAAGAAATCAAAGTATGTTACCCATTGCAGAAAACCTTATCGTTGATATGTTATTAATTGAAATTTAATTATAACAAATTGTACCAAAAGCAATGCGTTTTGGGTGGATCTTCCGTGTGTCGCTGCCTTCAAATAGCCTACTCTCATAATATGCAAGTTACAGTAATTCTTTTGCCACGAATTTGATGTTTCTCGCTATTTTATTGGAACGAATCACACAGTTAACAACGGGTTTTCCAGTGATTCTGAATTTGCTGGTGCTCAGAAACGGCATATATACATATAAGCTTGAGATGAATGCCAATATGGCGCCTCACAACTCTGTACTGAAGGGAGACGGCGTGTGTGTGACGTAGGTGGCGTTGTGCCATCTCATTGGTCAACGCTCAGACGCACGCTCAGAGTATCTGACATGCCGGATGTTGCTCTGCACGTTCGGAAAGACTCCCGAACGTGCTATTCCACGCTGTGACGTCAGAAACTCGGCACGCTCAACGCTCAACTTTCGGATGCACGGTCCGTGTGCCGACGGCTTAACGGCTGTACGATACGTGAATGTCATCCTCCGACCGATAGTGCAACAATATCGGCAGCGTACTGCCGAGGCATTCGTCTTCATGGCCGACAGTTCGCGCACACATTGTGCACATCTTGTGAATGCCTTCCTTCAGGATAACGACATCACTCGACTAGAGCAGCCATCATGTTCTCCAGACATTACCCCTATCGAACATGGCTGGGATAGATTGAAAAGGGCTGTTTACGGACGACGTGACCCATAAACCTTTCTGAGGGATCTACGCCTAATCGCCGTTGAGGAATGGGACAACGTGAACCAACAAGGCCCTGATGAAGTTGTGGATAGTATGCCACGACGAATAAAGGCATGCATCAATGCAAGGGGACGTGCTACTTTGTATTAGAGGTACCGGTGTGTACAGCAATCTGGACCGCCACCTCTGAAGGTCTCGCTGTATGGTGGAACAACATGCAATCTGTGGTTTTTATGGGCAATAAAAAGGGCGGAAATGATGTTTATATTGATCTCTATTCCAATTTTCTGTACAGGTTCCAGAATTCTCGGAACCGAGGTGATGAAAAACTTTTTTTGATGTGTGTCCATATCAGTCTTCACTAATTATTGTTAACTCTTACTTACATATTTACATTCAACGTCCAAAGATGACCCTTCCCCTGACTCACTGTATCTTTACCATTTGAAACGTCCCCTTAGAAAAATTATTGAATTACTGTGCTGATAAATCTCTTACATTATTTGATTTTCAAACAGCAAAACTGAACGTACTCAGTCATTTCGCTCTTTACCTATTCTGATCAACACTAAACTGACACACAATATTTTTTAGCGCAACGCAGTCTGACTTTCAATAATCCCTACAAAAGAATGGCATTGACTAACATTAACCTATACCTTTCACAAATCACTTACCTCGCAAAAATCTTCGTTACTCGAACTACTGCAATACAGCGAGCGCCACTACTGCCAGCTAAATAAAAGATTCAAACTACTGAAGGCACGAACTACTGATAGGCATAGTTAGCAAATGAAAGATTTTGATAGAGAACAAACAATGTATTTACCTTAATAGTGTTCAAAAGTCATAATATATATAGCAGTTCATGACATCCATTCTTACAAATGTACTGTTTCTGATGGACACACGTCCAGATCATCCGCTCTCAAAAATCCGCCATCTCACTTCCCCACATCCACCACTGCTGGCGGCTCACCTCCAACTGCGCAACGCTACGCGCTGTTAACAGCCAACTGCCCAACACTACAATAGCAAACAACAATGCAAACCAGCCACAGACTGCACACAGCACAGCCAGTGATTTTCATACAGAGCGCTACGTGGCGTTAGCAATGAAAATACCTAAACAGCCTACTTACACATTTTTCTCCGACTGCGGGAGCTGCTCCCCCCAATTTACACGCGCACGCGCACACTTGGTCTGTCGTAAGGGATACTCGAATTTGTATTTTGAGTTTTACTCCCTTCACATTGAAACTTTCTGTGGCGCGATGGTAACTGCACGTCCACATCTGTAGTCGAGTAATCCGTCATATTTCCGTCTCTATCATGGTCAGCATACTTAGATGCTGGTGACATACTTCACTGTTCATCTCTTTCCTTCAATAAACACATTTCAAAGTGGCCTTCCTCTGAAAATCAAGATTCATTAATATCCCTTCATTCCCTAGTGCATAAAACCCAACATATCATCGAAGTCTATGCGAAATAGCGGATTTGTTCATCCGTCGGTGTTGCACCTTGCTTCCTCATTCCGTCGAACAGTCGGAATACTTCTGCGCTCCCGTTTAACCTATAAAATCCTAAGCATCGGCAACGTTACACTTATTTCGGGCAGGCATTACAAAGCATTCATTACGCACTTTGCTTACTTAAGCATAGTCTTTTGATTTCAGGCGCTAGCAACATCAATTCCATTCACAATAAAATCCTCAGTAACGGCCACGATCCTCTTATTTCAGTCAGGTGAATCAGTCATACTTCCTCACAAATAGTTCCAATGGCTCTATGCACTATGGGACTTAACATCTGAGGTCATCAGTCCCCTACACTTAGAACTAGTTAAACCTAACTAACCTAAACACATCGCACACATCCATGCCCGATGCATGATTCAAACCTGCGACCGTAGCAACAGCGCGGTTCCGGACTGAAGCACCTAGAGCCGCTCGTCCACAGCGGCCGGCTACTTCATCACATACAGCAACATGTAGACCAAGTACAGGTCCTAAGTAGCCCTTCTGGGTTACTGCTCAACTACATTCATTAACCAGTGATTCGAAAGATAATCTCACAACAACCTCTGCATGAACGAAACATTAACAAGCTCGAATAGCTCGATCGTTAGAACATTAACATAGCCATCAGAAACACAATGCCATTCTCACTAAGAGGGAATAAAAAAACCTGAAATCACCTTGTCATTCTCACCAAGATGGAATCAATAAAAAACATAAAAAACTCACATCGAATAACGGCCTCGTAGAATCATGATTCACTACCTCTACAGTCCACGGAAATACTCACGACATAAAAAAAACTCAGTGTAAAAGACTACCTCATCAGATATTTCCTGAATTAGCGATGAGCCTTGAAACTAATTTTTTCCAGAAGTTTCTCAATCATATAACGCATTCTTCAGAAAACAAAACTTCTGAAACATTCTAAACACTCCCATGGACAAATTTCTACTTACAGGACGAAAAAATTCACATTTCCATACCAATCATATCGATAGTAAAAGATTTCCATTCCCGGCGGGGTCTGGGCTTTTCTCTGCCTCGTGATGACTGGGTGTTGTGTGATGTCCTTAGGTTAGTTAGGTTTAAGTAGTTCTAAGTTCTAGGGGACTGATGACCATAGATGTTAAGTCCCATAGTGCTCAGAGCCTAAAAGATTTCCACTCACACATATAGAACAGAATAAGAATGGGAAACAGTCGACAAATAAGGTACGAAATATATACTGTTTCAGCTAGGATACCCCACGTTAGCCAAGCACGTGACATGTACAGAGGCATATGCCCTTGAGGGTTTCTTTCAGAGATAATTTCATAACAGTTTCACGTCAAGTATACGAACAATTCAAGAAACCTCACACATCTTGATATCGCTCACAATCAGAATAGGGAAACAGTAAAGAAACATAAATTGAAATATGCACTGTTTCAGCTAGGGATCCTAGGCTTGCCATGCCCATGATATAAGTGACATGTATAGCCCTTTGAGGGTTTCATTATCGTCACAAAATAAGCGAAAAGAAAATCACACTCTCTCTGCTTGAGAGCAGTTAATACTTAGATCGTCGCACCTACTTGGGCCACACTTGAATAAAAGGAAAAAACAAGCGACAAATGCAGGGACTTCCTGGCTAAATTCATAAGTACATCAACACTCTTTCCTAAATAAGAAACACCTAAAAAAAATTTAAGTGCACCTTGTCGGTAATTTTCGCTCTCATCTCTGTCAGACCACATCAACATTCCAGACACACAACTTATTCGAGCAAAATAATACGCAATATCATCCCTTGCATGTATTCCACTTACAATTACATCTATTGAAGCTTTCACAAATAAAACACTACCTAGAGAATTACTTAACTTAACTGACAAAGCAGGATTGACACAGAATTATTTACACGATCAATACAGTACCATTTATTTTTTAAAAACGTCATTCATTATTAACCCTAATCGTGAAGTGTGCCGTGTACATATCCCACTGTATGCATACACTTTAATGCAATCGCAGAAACTAAAACAAACTATCTAAAACACACAAGATATGAGAAAAATATTTACATTTATCGTGGCTTGTTACACGTAGTTATGTTCTCACATTCAGGCTTAATTTCTTTAACATACAAATGTCCTTAGACTTATTCGTCGTCGTCATCCTCGCACTTTCCTGCGTCCCCACTGTTACTAATCACGACCAATTCGTACATGATTCAAATCCGAATTAACTCGTCAGGTCTGTACGGATTGTACAGAAACTGATTCTTCTGAACCATATATCCAAAGAATCTCGTCGGACTCGTGTATCCTTACCGGTAGTAATTCGGTAACGTTATGTACTTAGCATTAACATTACATGTACTTAGAATTAACATCATGTACTTAGCACGTTAGCATTATGTATTTAGCACGTTCTTGCGCAGATTCGGACCAGTACACCGATAAGAACGCCTTGTAAGCTTTGTACTTTCTATTGTAACAAGACTTTAATAAAAATGGGAAGGTACTGTTAATCAGAACTCAGGGAGAAGTTGTGATCTAAATGACAATAGATTTAATCATCCTTAATATCACAAGACACAAAAATGAATAAAGAAACGTCACACAAACATTTTCATTTGACAAACGCTTTCACTAATACGGGGTCTATGGTGGACAAAGTGGTCAGCTTGGGATTGACACACGACACTGACCAGAGCACTGATTTCGAACACATGAATCCAGGGTATGGCGCAAAAACTACCCCACAATCAAGCATCTATACTCTACTATTCCAAAAAGAAAAATATGTTTCGAAGGATCAGGATGCTGAGAAACATATATTGGAGCCCTACGCCGTAGCAGCGAATACTTTACCCTCCTGGTGGTCAGGGCGGCACACCACCAACCGTTCGGCGACTGAAGTCATGGACGGCCACAATCTGTTATTAATGGCGCGCGCCCGAAAAATGCAAGTACACTGCCTCGCGTTCGGTTAATTCGGAACGCAGGTACTTTCCTATTAGCCTCTGAAACCCCAGTGGATTCCAGTGTGCAGGTGGACCTGTTTGCTGATCTGCCAAACCAATTTGACTCCTTCCCACGACTATACGTGACGGAATATGTCAAATGTTTAGACGGCCGCCTCAAGACAAATAAGTACACCTACGCATCAATCATTGTGCGCGTGATGCTCGAAGCAGTACCTTTGACGGTTCAGAAGGTGACTGGCACAGGCTGTAAGTGGCACACTAGCAAAGGACAGAAGTCTCACATTTTAGGTAGAGACCTGCAGTTCTTTACTAGCCAAGTGACAGTACAAGAGTGACCACTTCTCTTTCTTTCCACTTTCCTCGCCAGCACATTTACATCTTAGACTTCTCCCACTTTAGCACAAGCCAATCACGAGCTGGAGCACGGCATTCGAAGCTGGGAGAGCGCCCCTTGCTCTTCATACACCGACTTAACCAATCAGAGACCTTAAAGCTAATTGCGAGAAAAGGAAAAAAGATTCAGCTTCGCAGCCTCTTTCCCACGCGTTTAAGCCGTGTCTTTTGCTAACAACATGACCAGGATGGAACCACAGCCCTCCATAAAATGATCGTTATCTCCCCTGTTGCGTCCATTTCGAAGTTTCCAAAGAATGGCCATAAACTAGCTGAAAGCCTCGTGCCTTCACAAATATGTTTTGTAACAGAGTCTGGACGTCTGGGCGCCAGTGACATGTCCCATGGGAATTCGCAGAACGCTCACAGTTGTCTCGTCGGCTTCCTGCCTAACAAGGGCCCATCCTCTGCTTTATTGCCGGTCCACAATGCACTGCCCATTGCAGCGGCGACTTCTCGGCACTAGTCAGTCTATCTGGATGCGACTGGCGACCGAACGGCGCCATCCAAACGTATCTGCACAGTGAGACTGCTGAACTCAGCCATCCGCAAATGTTTTCCCCCAAGTTCTGCAGAAAAAACGCGCTTCACTCGGCACACAGCCGCCATACACTTTTACTACAGCCATTTAAATCGGCACGCTATTCCTTTGAACGCAGGGGGATGTTTCCAGAATGAGATTTTCACTCTGCAGCGGAGTGTGCGCTGATATGAATTTAATATGCCAGGATGTTTCATATCAGCGCACACTCCGCTGCAGAGTGAAAATCTCATTCTGGAAACATCCCCTAGGCTGTGGCTAAGCCGTGTCTCCGCAATATCCTTTCTTTCAGGAGTGCTAGTTCTGCAAGGTTCGCAGGAGAGCTTCTGTAAAGTTTGGAAGGTAGGAGACGAGGTACTGGCAGAAGTACAGCTGTGAGTGCCGGGCGTGAGTCGTGCTTCGGTGGCTCAGTTGGTGGAGCACTTGCCCGCGAAAGGCAAGGGTCCCGAGTTCGAGTCTCGGTCGGGCACACAGTTTTAATCTGCCAGATAGTTTCATACTGCTGGTTGCTTTTAGTTTTCACGCATTTGGGTATCAACGAAGTCAGAATTACGTGAATCCTCTGGCATAGCTCCGCTATCCATCGTTGTACAATCGCTAGTTCCCCAACAACTCGCTTTATCTTGTCTACCAGACAAGAAAGCGGCTTCCTGTGCGCTCTTTATATTCTCGAATCTGAAATGTATATTCGCTAAGGCATCTACTTCGTAGTCATACGGGTTGCGCATTTCTGTGTCTCCGATCCTTCCCCCAGATTACCCTTCAGTCGCCTTGAAGTACTCTTCGAATTGTTACGTAACACCATTTCAGACGAACTATTCCTGCGCAAGCAAAAAATTACAGCGCTAATACCCACAAACAAAATTTACTGACACACACCACTCGATTTCACTACAGTTATACCAGCTAAAATCACAGTACACGCAAAATTTCACGAAAAAAAAAAAATCACAAGACATCAAAATTTATCATCAACGGAACACATCAAGCTATCAACCAACGCAATATTCAAGCAACGATAAGAGAAAAGAAAAACCATGTAAACCTGATAAGAGTTTTGTTGTGTATATAGTTCCGCGTAGTCAGCGCGTACACAACTTTCCCACTAGAGCGCGCCCCGCTAAGCACAACAGCGCAGGCGCAGCGCTCGTCCGTATCCGCACTACGAGATGGCGCTGTCTTAGAGACGGACCAAATTCTGCTTCCGCCGATCCGCGTATTAATATGTAACACAGCCAATGAGATTGCTGCTAACGTAGAACCTTTTCTCCTCGCGGATCACAGTCGCGCAGTGATACCTGAACGCTCGAGGTATTATAACGAGTGTACAGACCTCCGATTAGTCAGTCTGCATCAGTCTGCATTAGTCTGTAGTCAAGTTTCAGTCTGCACCTAATAAGATCATCATATTCCTGTACATAGCCATGATGAGAAATGTATAGACACTTTGTCAAGTATCAGAGAGATGTGAGAATAAGATTAACATACTAAGACCAAAGGAACTTCAGATTGTCAATTGTAAACAGCATCCAGAATAAAGTTAAGTAAAGTTTATGATTGTTATTATTTTAATAAATGTGTGTGAAAATTAATCAAGTTCTGTTTAAAGTTGGTCACCGTCAATCTGCTACTCTAAGCGTGCAAGTGGCATTTCTATCGTCTGACCTAACGGCAGAAGATAAACACGCCACAATAAGACCACGAGACATATTGCTGACACTCGCCTACTTCGTTAGAGCGACAAGTCTAATAATCTGATGGTGTGTGTACCGAAGGTCTTACAGTACGCACACCACAAGTTTAAATCATCAGGCATTCTGAAATAACGCGCTAATTCTCGTGGTGCCACCTGACTAATCGAGGGCTATTCGGAAAGTAAGGCCTGATAGGTCGCGAAATGGTAACAACAGTGAAAATCCGATGAAGCTTTGCGCAGATGAGTTGGGCAGTATCTCTAGTACCCCTCATTTCATCTCTGATCACACAATGAGCAATCAAAGATGGCTAGAACAATAATGACTCCAGCTAAGTATGGGTGCTCGTTGCGAGGTTGCCCCTGATCCATGCAACCCCTCGTAACGTATGTCATGCATTTTCTTCTTCGTGACAATTTTTGGCCGCATACTGTAGGGGCAATGTGGACGCTCATGCAGCGCTTTCGATGGGACGTATTTGATTAGTCACCGTACTGGCCGGACTTGGTTCCCTCTGATGTTCGTCTCTACTCACATGAACCGCTGGCTATGAAGACAACACTTTGGCACAGACAACGAACTGCAGACCAGCGTAGAGAAGTGGCGGAAAGTACAGGCGGCTGCCTTGTATGACGAAGGTATTGGAAAGTTGACATAACTCTATGATAAATGTCTAAGTCGGAGAGGGGACTATGTAGAGAAGCAGTTAGAAAGTGTAGCAAACTGTTGTAAGGAAAACATTTTTGATTTTCACTGTGGTTCCCATTTCGCGGCCGATCGGACCTTAGTTTCCGAATAGCTCTCGTACTTAGTGTGGTGTCACCGCCAGACACCACACTTGCTAGGTGGTAGCCTTTAAATCTGCCGCGATCCGTTAGTATACGTCGGACCCGCGTGTCGCCACTATCAGTGATTGCAGACCGAGCGCCGCCACACGGCAGGTCTAGTCTAGAGAGACTCCCTAGCACTCGCCCCAGTTGTACAGCCGACTTTGCTAGCGATGGTTCACTGTCTACATACGCTTTCATTTTCAGAGACGACAGTTTAGCATAGCCTTCAGCTACGTCATTTGCTACGACCTAGCAAGGCGCCATATTCAGTACTATGAATGTATCCTGAACAAATAATATTGTGACTCGAGTACCGTCAAGAGTGACTTCATCATTAATGGATTAAAGTTAAGTATCAATCTAATTACGTCCGCTTTCTGAATTCTCATTCCTTGTCATGTTCCAGACCTCACGTCAGTATAGTTCTTCCCTCTTCACGCCAACCTGCGTGAGCTAAAACGCGTGCATTTCGGCCTTCTCTAACAACACGGTGTTGGCTCTTCAGCCAACACTACACTTAGCAGAAAATTGGCATTGATACGCAAATCCTGAGACAGGGTTCAACAAATAAAAGGAAACTACTATTATTCTGGGGCACTATATGGGGATGAACCAAGCGAGCTGTTGCTGTTTCACTTTTTTCTTAATTATTCAATGTAAGGATCACCTGATGCGTGAGCATCAACAACAAAAACAGAAAATAAAGCCTAAAATCTGTAGGTTGATCGAAAGCTATCTGCAGTTTTAGAGGAGAAGTTTTGCATCATTTAATCTCCGTAAGAAAAACAATGTGCTCCACGTGTATATATGGCTGATAGCCTTGGGTAATCAGTATTGAACTGACATGGTGTTTATTATGTACTGAAATGATACTCATAGGAATTCAGTTAAAAACACATTTATTTTGTAAACATTTGCACACAACGGACAAACTAAACGTTGCGACGTCTTCGTTAAAAACATCAGTTGAAATACGATGAAGTTCCAAGTTACCTCAATTACAGTTAATACGTATTAATGGTGGGTCCGCAACTTATTGGGAAACATCGTGTAACAGAGGCGTCATTTCCAAAGATCGCAACTGAATATGCTTTACGTGACTTCTCAGAAACAGTTACGTTACTCATGGACCTAGGGAGGGGTTAGGCAGGTACCAGAATTAATGCATGCACCGGACAAATTAACGAAAAAGTCAATGGTCAGGTGAAATTCACTGTAGCCAAAATGCGAAGAATTTAAGTGCAAATTTAAAACCCATGATTTCGGTTATGAAAGAAGCTCTAACTTGATCTCAAAGATCCTAAATTTCACTCGACCAAAATCCTAGCACAGCAGCAAGAACACTCACCATTTTAGCTGCAGTCTCGGATCCCGAAAGAATGGTCAACAGCTCTCCATCGATCCCTCAAACGGGAAGCCGTTATACCTCTCTCCAGAACAGCCTCAGCCTTCCTCTTCCACTCTCCGAAACCGAAAACAGAAAGCACTTCTTACTCCTCGCTTCTCTAATTCCAGCGTCTCAACAAACCCAATTTCTTCCAAAACTCGTGACAGCCAAGCATGGCTAGAAAAACGGAAAATTTTCCACAAAAGAGTGCCCTCCTCTCGTGTTGCCAGCGCCAGAGCCAAGTACGTCACATATCGGTGAACAACGAAAGCTCTTGTCTTAGCCGTAGCCTATAAGGAATGAGCAAATGCTTGCTTTTTCCCCACCATCCCGAATACTTCTCGAAGGCATCTCAAGTCTTCCCATGGTTTTAGGCAAACACCCAAGCCTTCAGTACGTCTGCAGGGGGTATACCTTCCAGCTTAATCAGCAAACTCGCTACTTTCTCCTGGCACCACTATGTCGTGAGTGGACGTAAAAAGGATATTATTTTGTAGCTGTCTTCTGGGCCTGAAGCCAGGCAGTGTGCGGTGGGCATTTACCCACCGCCGACCAGCGGTGTGTCGTCCGCGATGCATATCGCCTTTACACTGAGGTGACATAATCATGGGACAGCAATAGGCACGTAATTCGCATGGAGGTAGTACCGCTTACACAGGGTGCATAAGCGCACTGCATTTGCAGAGCTGTCAAATGGTTCAAATGGCTATGAGCACTATGGGACTTAATATCTGAGGTCATCAGTCCCCTAGAACTTAAAACTACTTAAACCTAACTAACCTAAGGACATCACACACATCTATTCCCGAGGCAGGATTTGAACCTGCGACCGTAGCGGTCGCGCGGTCCCAGACTGAAGCGCCTAGAAGCTCTCGGCCACACCGGCCGGCCACAGCTTTCATTTGAACTCGGGTAATACATGTGAAAATGTTTCAGAAGTGACCATAGCGGCACGACGGGAATTGACACACTATGAACACGGAATGGTAGTTAGGGCTAGACGCATGGGACATTCCATTTCGTAAATCATTAGGGAATTCAATATTCCAAGATCCCCAATGTCAATGGTCTGCTAAGAATACCAAATTTTAGGCATTAACTCTCAACACGGACAACGTAGTGTCCGACGACCGAGACCAGCGGCGTTTGCGTTGAGTTGTCAGTGCTAACAGACAAGCAACACTGCGTAAAATAGCCGCAGAAATGAATGTGGGACGTACGGCTAACATATCCGTTAGGACAGTGCAGCGAAACCTGGTGTTAATTGGCTATGGCAGCAGACGACCGACGCGAGTACCTTTGCTAACAGCGTGACATCGCCTGCAGTGCCTCTCCTGGGCTCATGACTATATCGGTGGGACCCTAGACGACTGGAAAATCGTGACCTCGTCAGATGAGCCCAGATTTCAGTTGGTAAGAGTTGATCGTAGGTTTCGGGTGTGGTGTAGACACCTCGGAGTCATGGACCCAACTTGTCATCAAGGCATTGTGCAAGATTGTGGTGGCTCAATAATAGTGTGGGCTGTGTTTACCTGGAATGGATTGGATCCTCTGACCCAATGAACGAATCATTGACTGAAAATGGTTATGTTCGGCTACTTGACGACGATTTGCAACCATTCATGGACTTTATGTTCCCAAACAACTTTGGAATTTTTATGGATGACTATGCCAAACGCCACTGGGCCAAGATCGTTCGCGACTGGTTTGAACACTCTCGACAATTCGAGCGAATGATTTGGTCTCCTCTCGAACATATGAGACATAATGGAGAGGTCAGTTCGGGCACAAAATCCTGCACAGGTAACACTTTCGCAATTATGGACGCTACAGATGCAGCGTGGCAGAATGTTTCTCTAGGAGACTTCCAACAACTTTTTGAGCCCATGCCGCGTAAGATGCTGGTCTACGCCGGCCAAAAGGAGGTCCACACGATATCACGTGATATCCCATGACTTTTGTTCCCTCACTGTAATTCGCCGTGATGAAGTCCCACAGTTTCTGGAAAGGCGGCTGCACCGAGCGTTGTCCCTGTCGAATACTTCACTGGAGGCTCTGCTGCCCACAGAAGACGTAAGGTGTCACCTAGCTGGACGGTCGCGTGACACTCGTGTAAAATTTCGGCCTTCCGAACATTACCGCTTAAGAACGAAAACTATTGTTTCAATTACTACTGACTTGGTTGCCCCCCTTCACCTGTTATTTGTCTATCTAGAAACAATAAAAGGATCTAATTACGGGGTAATCATAATTGTTTCTGCTACATTCACACTGATGTTACTGGTACAAACCAATCGTAACTGATACTTAATCACAGCTGGCGGGTGCCTCAGTCAAAGTGCATTTACTAAGACACACGCCAGCATCTTCCCACGTTCTTTTATTTAATTTACCTCTTTGTCATTTGGCGTCAACATGGTTATCCATATTTGGTGGATTAGGGCAGGAATGAGGAGTGCGGACCCAGATTATCATTGACATGTCAAGCCCAAAGAAAACAATGGCTGGCGATGTCTGCAAACAAATAACAAGTGGCAAAGGCCAATGAGCAATTGAGAAAAAGCAAATGAGTATGAGAGGGATCCTGTAGATTTCTTGAAAATGTCACAAAATGGCAACGCTGCGGTAGTTCTCCCAGGGCATTTTGAATTTGAGGCGATCTGCGGCACGTACTATAACCGGTCCAGTTTGAATCTGGCAAAAAGAAAAGAAGTCTATATGATCTACATAAGTGCAGCTAGTGATCCACGCAGGGGATACATGAAATAATGAGTTTTGTTTGATTGGCGAGTGTTTCAATAAAACCGTTCAGTTTTCATCAAAAAAGGACAGTCGTTTGTTAATAAATATTGTTTAAATTTCTAAGATGCTAATCCAGGCAGGTGTAAAATGAATGTCCGCAACGGAAAACACTGACCCCGAAGATGAAGATTTGGACCTGTCTGACGATCCCTTGAAGCAGATCTTAGGATCTCTTCGTTGTGATATTATCTCCTCATTCTTGCTCTTTAACATATAAATTACAACATGAACATAAATTAATGATTAAGGGAACTAATAACTACAAAATGATAAATGCTGTTTATGCTTATACATTTATTGTAGATTAAAAAACCTTTATATATTAGAGATGTCCAACGGACATAAAGATACAAATGAATTTCCTAACTAATATGATTCATAAATTGCCCAAATCTGCCCCTTACTATGGCTACGCGATTTAACATAAATAACGCGAGATGACTGACATCATGTACGTACCAAACACTAGGAGACGCTACTTTCAAAGGTGATCTACAGTGGTGTGCAACCTCAGTGGAAACAAAATTTACGTGATCACAGCTGTTTACCTTTATAGCCCTAATAAGGCGAAGCAATTAGCAATATCACCGTACGTACTGCATCCGGTGCGTCTGAGTGATGGTTCTCATACACATCTGCGACTATGGAACAACTCCAGCCACAAAATATAAAAAACTCATTCAAACACTAGGACGGCAAATGGTTCAAATGGCTCTGAGCACTATGGGACTTAACTTCTGTGGTCATCTGTCCACTAGAACTTAGAAATACTTAAACCTAACTAACCTAAGGTCATCACACACATCCATGCCCGAGGCAGGATTCGAACCTGCGACCGTAGCGATCGCGCGGTTCCAGACTGTAGCGCCTAGAACCGCTCGGCCACTCCGGCCGGCACTAGGACGGCAGAAGATGATCCTCTGACTAGTATAATCTAATACTGTCTTCTCCTCTCTGTGTTCTATAGACGAGAAACGCGAACTCACAACCACAAGGACGGAGTCCAGGTAACGTCTCAACGTGAGTATAGGCAGAAGAACTGCTCTCAATCACTGAATGTTGCGAACTCAACGACGACTCCCTACACACAGGCGAAGTCCAAAATCGTATAAGTTCGCAACAGTGCAATGCCTAACCGTTCCATCTATAAAATCACCTGAGAGCAAAGACAGCAAGTCCGTCTGTACCAGCGGAAGCTCTTTCTCTCCACTGCTGGCTTCCCAGCGAAGGTCAGCTCCCCTCCATCGTAACTGCAAAAGGCGAATCATATTCTCGAAACCACAGAATGTTCTCCCTCTCTACAGAGTCTTCTGAATGCCAACCAACCATATTTTAGTCTTTTGTCGTCCAGTTCAGAAAGTTTGCAAGGAAATACCTATACCCGTTAATTAAGATTCATACAATGGTGCGGTTCTCAGAGTAAAAATCTTCAGAAATAACCCTGTCTGCGTGATGTCCGAGGTAACGCTTTCTTGTTCCTCTCTGCTCTGTCCAAGATTTTCAGAATTTCCCGTTATCCTTCCGGTCTAGCAACAATACTGGCCAGCCGCCACTCTATTGTGCTTCAGTGGTCAGGTGCCTCGACCGTCCGTCTAGGGCAGGGCTTAACAACTGGCCGGTTTTGAGCACGAGTACTCGCGTCTGCTCAGGCACGTGCTCGCGAGCAGGTGCAAGGTGGAGGAGTAGGGAGGGTGGGGAGGGAGGGGAAATGCGAGCGCACGTTTGAATAGGGCCGCAGCGTGCCTATTGAATTCGCGCCGACTGTGTAACGTTTAAAGTATTAGGATCAGCTCTTAACAGTCACTTCGCTGGTTAAGAATCATGTGAAGTCGCCGTTGTGTAACCCCAACCATGCTTTCGCAGTTCAACCCCCATTGGGTGGAATTGTATCTGTTTACGAAAAAGATGGTGTTGCAAAATGTTTAGTATGTCACAAAACGCTGAATTCTTTTACGAAATTTAATTTGCAGCGACATTATATGTCGTACCACGCGAAAGACTACGGACGTGGAAAATGTGATTGACCAGATCGTGCACCGGAAGTTATTAAACTTAAAAGGAAGCTATCCGAAGAAGATCTGGACGACGAAGAAAAATCAACTGAGGCAGCTCTCAGAGTGGGTTACAAAATTGCTTTGCTTTTAGCAAAATCCTTGCGCCCCTTAACTGATGGCGATTTAATAAAAGAATGTTTGGTAGTTGTAGCGGAACATTTGTGTCCATCTCAAGTTGAACAGTTTCGTATTGTGCCATTATCTAACATGACCATTATGCGTCGCATACAGGACACGGCAGACGACGTCCAGAGCCAGCTTGCAAATATCTGTAAAGATTTTATGGCGTATTCTCTAGCTCTGGACGAAAGTGTTGATATCACTGGAACAGCGCAGCTTGCCATATTTATTAGAGGTGTTAATAGAGATCTTCAGGTGAGGGAGGAGCTCCTCGATGTAGTAGCCATGAAGAACACTACAACCGGAGGTGATATTTTAAGTAGTGTTGAAGAAAGTGTTGAAAATATAGGATTGTCGTGGAATTCTTTAGTTACAGTGTCTACAGATGGTAGAGGCATACACTAAGCTAATAAAATTATGTGGCACGTGTACATTCTCCTTTATTTGTTTCATTTGTCGCAGTAATAATTCGTGAGTGATATCCCTGCAGGTGGCCGCGGATTTACATCGACTGGCGGCAGCTGTTGTGTACCCCACGTGACTCTCCCCACTCTCCGCTCTGGTCCGGTAGTGGGGGTAGCGTGCTCTGTGCTCGCGCCTTGCTGCTCACAGCTTGCTCCGCGAGCACGTATGTTGTGAAGCCCTGGTCTAGGGCTACTTCTTGTGTTAAGCAGGGCCGACACACCTGTGTGGGCTTTTCCACCCTACGCCTGAGTTCCGCCTGCCGTTTCATTTACACTGGCGTTCCAACCTCTACTAGTACAAGCAATCATTCATTACGCCATTTTGATTATAAAGACACTCCATCACTTTTCACGCAATAAGCGTTAACAACTACTTACAAGGTGTACGTGACAATGTCAGTCTTCTTTAAATATTCGTATATATTATGTACAACCTATGAAATGATTATCAGTGGTAGAGCGACCCTGGCGGAAGCCACCCTGACATGGAACCAGTAGGCCACGTGACTCCAGGACCCAACCTATCAAATGATACCTAATTCCGGTTGTAAATCACGGCAAAGTATGTAGATTAGTGCTTGTGAGGTTCGGAATTATAGCCACCTTGCAAATTAACTAATCAAAAATCACCTACGTGGTTCACTTTGAAATGTTATTTCGAAGTTGTCATTAAATTTTCAAGTAAAATGATTGAATATTGTTGGAGTTCTCTTGTGTGCGATTTTGGAAACTCATATTCCGAGAAAAACGTGTTTGAAGTTTTGAAATGTGTTATCAACACGAATAAGTGAAAAAATTCTAGACTTAGAAAACTCAGCATTAATCTGTTATGCGAGAACGGCCTGTCTAGTGATGCCGTTGCGACCGAAATCGTATCCACTAGTTTGTCATAGAAAGATTGAAATATCGGCCGGGGCAATTCCATGAACGTAAAAGATGGACGTTCATGTAGTCTTTGGAAAGCTGACCACAGATTCTGCTGTTGCTGTGCCTCATATACGAGTATTATAAATGCGAGTGGTAGCGGGGGAACAGTTTTAGTTGTCGGACACTGTGTTGCATAGGAAGAAGCCACATCAGGAGAGGTCGCAGCCTGTGTGCTAGTAGCGCCAGAGGTGGTTTTGGTATTAAGCGAGGATTTTTGGCAATTTGCCTTTTTACTGTACATTGTTACTCGCTTGTGCACTGGAGGAATTGTTTCATATTTGTGTGTGCGTACATTGAAAGTGATATTCACGTCTTTGTTGTGACCAGATACGTGATTATTGATTATGGGCATTGTGGAACACTTAAAGTTTTTGCAGATCAAATTGTACAACGAAAAGAAAGGTGTGAGTGAAGTTTGTCAGTGTATGAATCTTCAGTTTTCAGAATATAGTAAATTAAAAGTTCCTATTGATTCATTTCATTTTTGACACTGCTTAACGCTTCTTGACTAACCTACTCCTGATAACTTATTTCTATAAAAATAAAACAAAAGAGTAGTTGCATCAGTAATTGTGACCATGCAATGCACTCTGAATCGATCGCACTATTTCCTTTGACTAACGAGGGTTGCCCAGAAAGTAATGCACCACTTTTTTTTCCTCAGCCGAAAACAATGCTACTTGAAGTCTTCTGAGTGAGCGCGCTAACTTTCCGTCACTTCCGACAGGTAACGTAGCTGCAAGACAGTTACAAAATGGCGGCTGTAGGTGATGTACGTTGCAAGCAATGTGCTGCAATTGAATTTCTCACTGCAGAGAAAGAAACTGTGGGGAATATTCAAAAACGCTTGTGCTAAGTCTGTGGGGTATCAGCTACCGACAAAGTACAGTTAGTCGCTGGGCACGAAGGCTGAGGTCATCAGAAGGTGGTTCGGCGGAGCTCCACCATTTGCAGCGGTCGGGGACACCATCCACGGCTGTCACACCTGACGTATTGCAGCGAGCTGATGTCAACCGCGAGGACAGACACATTACGACTCGGCATATCGCGCTGCATCTGTCAATCAGCAAAAGAAGTGTGGATGCAATTATCCGCACTCTTGGATATTGAAAAGTGTGTACAAGAGGGGTCCCGCGGTGTCTAACGGTGAATCACAAATCGCACAGAAAAAAACATTTGTCTTGGCTTGTTGCAACTTTTGAAGCTGAGGGGGAGGCCTTCTTGTCCCGAATTGTGACAGGAGATGAAACCTGGGTTCAGCATTTTGAGCCCGGAACAAAACGACAGTCGATGGAATGGCGCCATTCTCATTCCCCACAGAAGAAAAAATTCAAAGCAACTGTTTCCGCCGGTAAGGCCATGATCATCGTGTTCTGGAACTGTGAAGGTATGATTCTCATTGATGTGATGCCAAGAAGCAGTATTGATAATTCAGAGCCGGCCGAAGTGGCCGTGCGGTTAAAGGCGCTGCAGTCTGGAACCGCAAGACCGCTACGGTCGCAGGTTCGAATCCTGCCTCGGGCATGGATGTTTGTGATGTCTTTAGGTTAGTTAGGTTTAACTAGTTATAAGGTCTAGGGGACTAATGACCTTAGAAGTTTAGTCCCATAGTGCTCAGAGCCATTTGAACCATTTTGATAATTCAGAAGCATATGTCAACACATTAACAAAACTGAAGACGCACTTCCGACGACTTCGGCGCCACAGCAACCCAGAAGATGGTTTACCGCAACACGATAGTGCTCGGTCCCACTCAAGTTTGAGGACAGCTGAACAAATCGCAAAACAGCGTTGGACAGTGTTGCCCCATCCACCCTTCAGCCTTGACCTAGCCCCTTTAGACTTCCACTTGTTTTGGCCGTTAAAGGATGCCATTCGTGGAAGACATTTTGAGGACGATGAGGAAGTGATTCACACAGTGAAGCACGTCACCAGGACAAGGATTGGTACCGACAGGGCATACATGCCCTTGTTTCGCGCTGGAGGAAGGCCATAGAACGGGATGGAGGTTACGTGGAAAACTAGGGTGTGTAGATAAAACACCATTCTTTCGTGTAATTCTCATTATGTTCAATAAAGAATTGTTGAAGAAAAAAATGCGGTGCATTAGTTTCTGGGCAACCTTCGTACGTTAGCACATTGCTGGATGCAATGTATTTATGCAGTTGCAGCAGCAAGACGAGGTAAGTTGCCTCTTGCGCACAGGAGCACTGCAGTATAATTGTTAGGAGACGTTAGAGGATATTTTTAAAATCGCAGTCAGATACTAGAGAACTGATTTTCCATGATTTATAGGAAGAGTAATTATTTCTGGTTTTATTCTCTATCAGAATACTGACATGTCCTATAGTAGGAGATTCCAGAACATGTTTGAATACTTACAAGTCGTAATAAGGGTTTTCATAATACAAGTTGTACGGCTTCATATCTGATTTTATGATAACGATGCCGGGCGCTGTGGCCGAGCGGTTCTAGGCACTTCAGTCCGGAACCGCGCTGCTGGTACGGTCGCAGGTTCGAATCCTGCCTCGGGCAAGGACGTGTGTGATGTACTTAGGTTAGTTAGGTTTAAGTAGTTCTATGTCTAGCGGACTGATGACCTCTGATGTTAAGTCCCATAGTCCTTAGAGCCATATGATAACGACGATAAAGTTTCACTAGATAGCCTTGCAATTTTTAAATAAAAAGTATAGGTAACGATAATATTGTCAGAGCTAGAGCCTTACACATTTCTGTACGTCTTTCACCAGGCTAATAACAATTACAACTTTTGATAAAATAAAACTATGAAAGGCACAAAATTTTACAATTCCGTTCAGCTCTACTCCAAGTAAGGACATTGCTAGAACGATTCGACGGTTGATTTCATATGCGTTCCGTATTAACTTGCTACTTGGACAAATAATAAGTCTAGGACTGCTGTCTGCACTGCACGTTCCACGTACTGAGAAATTACAGAGAAAACGGCGAAAATTTGCAATCCTATAACCTAACCCGCAATTCACATCAAAATCCTGGTCGCTGTCTTTCAGTTTCTTAACAGAGGCACTGACTCCCTCCGAGCTGCTCTGTCTCGTACCTATTCTTTGGGCGCTTTGATGACATGCTGCTTCGACGCCGCGTTGGATGCGTTGTTTTCGTACCTTTTCTGCGCGAGTACACTTTCTTACCATTCCTTCTTCCTTGAAAGACAAAACTGTAAACCATAAGACCACAAATAAACTATCAACGGTCAATACTGCACACAAAAATCAAGATTCCAAGAGAAAGAATTGTCTTTTCGTACACGTGCTGACGCCAAGCTAACGCAATATTGCTCGGAATGCTTCGAACTACACCTTGACATTACACGGGGCACCGAGTTGGCGCAGGTGGATCGTTTCGGGTCACCCGAAGCACTAGAGGAGCAGCTCGGAACTCCATAGAATAATTTAAATTTTTTGCGTTATATTTTAGAAGATTCAAAGCATTTTCAAGGCAATACAAATGGTTTCTTGAAAATTCTACATTGGTTTTACCCCTTAGTCGATAAGTTTCCATTTCACATGCACTTGTACTAACTAGGCCCGTGTGGAGTTTGCTGGTCTCCCATCGGGCGCCTCCCCAGGTGGCGGATAGGGGAATGCTCACCAGATATGGTGGGTACCGGGGAAATAAAATACCCGGGGTGGACCAAAACTAGCAACTGCTGCCTTGTAGTATGATATTGGCTTATCAAAGGCTGAAGGAAGAAAACCTTGAGCAAAAATTACCTGGTCCTCCGGGTTGGGGGTTGTGCAGTGGGCCAGCTCCTCACTCACATAAAAACATAAAAATGCTAAAAAACCTAATAATATGCCTCGGAAAAATTGGAACTTTGGACGACGAACTGGCGATGAGAAACGGAAAATTATGTTTGGATGCTGGAATGTGCAAGGTATTTCCACTAAAATAAATTTACTACCTGCAGAACTTGACATATTCAACATGGATGTTGTCGTACTCTCTGAAACAAAGAAGAAAGACCAAGGAGAAGAAGAACTGGATAATTATGTACATATCTGGAGTGGGGTATCAAAAGCAGTAAGAGCCAAAGCAGGAGTCTCCATTATGATAAAGAAATCATGGAAAGAAAGAATCACAAATTGGACATTCATCAATCAACGTATTATATAACTGCTGAAATGACATTATTTGCTAGGGAAGTTGTGATTATTGGCGTATATGCACCCACGAACGACACAAAAGATAAGGAGAAAGAAAAATTTGGGACACCCTCAGGAACACTATTGAAAAAATCCCAAGAAGAAAGGAACTGATTATCATGGGAGATCTGAATGGAAGGGTAGGAATTAGAGAATCTTGTAGAATAGTAGGAAAACATGGAGAGGACGAATATAATGACAATGGGGAACGATTGATTGCAATTTGTGAACAATTTGATCTAAAAATTACCAACACATTTTTCAAACATAAGGACATTCATAAATACACTTGGCAACAGAACACCAAAGAACTTCGTTCTATAATAGATTATATTATCATTAGGCAAACAAGTAGTTTCAAAGCAGTAGACGTCAGATCTTATAGAGGAGCCCAGTGTGGATCAGACCACTATCTAGTTAAAATGAAGTCTTTCTGGGCATGGAAGAATGCAAGGAGTGCTGCAAGTAACATAAATAAAACAAACCAGACTGAGAAAGATGAAAATTTACCTTTTAATATTGACAGCCTATAAGACGAAAGTATCAGAACACTCTTTGCGGCCAGGATGGAAAGGAAACTGGTTGAATCATTTGAAGGAAGTACAGAGGAAATATATGACTATATAAAAGCTAATTTGAAAATCATAGCAACGGAGGTGTTGGGTAAAAAAGATAGCTACCACAACCGTGCAGCAGAGTGGTAGTCAGAGGAACTAGAGGTCCTCGTTAGAGAAAAACGAAATGCGTTCCTTCAGTGGTTGAATGATAAATCAGAAGAAACAAGATCAATATACAAGGAAAAGAAGAATGAAGTGATGGAAAAAATAAGGATGGCAAAAAATGAAGCATGGGAAAGAACACGTGCCCAGGTGAATAGCAAATTAGGATTTGGGAGAGCAGAAGAAGCATGGTCAGTATTGAAAGGGCTTCGACAGGATACAAAAAGCAAAACTAATCTCCAACTGATAACACAAAAGGAATGGGAAGAGTATTTCCAAAAATTATTAAATGAGGACAGAGAAGAATATCTAGAAGAAGGAACAGGGGAAGATAAAGGACATGAAGATGATGAGATCCAGATTTTAGAAAGTGAAGTACTTCAGGCGTTGAGAACAGGAAAGAATGGTAAATCACCGGGACCAGGCAATATCAATCTGGAGTGTCTGAAATATGGTGGTGACAAAATTGTGAAACTAATAACACAGCTCTTCAACAAAATGATACATGGAGATTCAATACCCAACGAGATGAAGCTAGGTTACATTAATACAATATTTAAGAAAGGGGATCGCAAAATTTGTTCAAACTATCGAGGAATTTGTGTTACGAACACATTAATGAGAATTTTTGCGAAAGTAATTAAAAACAAACTGGAACAAAATTTTAGAACCCAAGAAGAACAATGTGGATTCACGGCTGGGAGATCATGTGTAGACCATATTTTCACATTACGACAGATTTTGGAGAAACATAGGGAAAAATCAAAAATATAGGATTAATTTTCATAGATCTAGAAAAAGCATATGATACTGTTCCAAGAAAATTACTTTGGAGAGCACTACATATGGCAAACATAAACCCTCCCTTGATTAAAATAATACAACAGATGTATAAAGATAACATTTGCTAAGTGAAAGTTGGTAATAAACTTTCACAGAAATTTAGAACAAGCAAAGGCCTTTTACAAGGCTGTCCCAAGTCACCATCATTATTTAAAATCTATATAGATATTAGCCTTAGAACATGGTCTCGTAAATGTAATAGTATGGGATTAGAAATAAGAGATGGAGTCTACCTACATCATTTATTATTTGCTGATGATCAAGTAGTCGTAGCACAGGATGGGGAGGATGCTAACTATATGTGCAATCAACTAGCAGTAGCATACAAAACTTGGGGTTTGAAGATTAATTACCAAAAAACAGAATACTTGACTAATGATTCAGATGAGCTATACATTGAAGGAAAGAAAATCAAAAAGATAAACACTTTCTGTTATTTAGGATCCATTTTAGAAATCGAGGGAAAATCAGAGTCAGAAATCAATAAAAGAATTAGTAGCGGACGGAGGGTCATTGGGATGCTTAACTCAGTCTTATGGAGCAGGAATGTAATGAGCAGAACTAAAAAACTAATATACAAATCCATATTAGAGAGTGTGGTTCTGTATGGAACGGAGACCTGGACAATTAACATGAAGCACATAAAAAAATTACAAACTCTAGAGATGGACTTTTGGAGAAGATCGGCAAGAATCTCCAGGAAGAAAAGATAAGGAACACCGAAGTAATAAGGAGAATGGAAATAAAAGAAAGAATATATGACGTAATGGATAGCAAGAAATTACAGTGGTACGGGCATGTACGACGAATGGAGAAAACCAGAATACCAAAATTGATACTGGAGTGGGAACCGGAGGGGAGAAGAAGAAGAGGACGACCTATGACCACCTGGCTCCAAAATGTACATCACACAATGAGGAGAATGGGCGCAGAGGAAGAAGACACACAAGATCGAAACACCTGGAGAAATATTTTGAGATTATAGTTTAAGAACGTTTATTGTTTGTATTGTAATTTCCAAGTAAATTATTGTGTTGGAGATAAGCCTCTGTAATGAGGAAAAGCTCAAAATAATAATAAATAATAACTAACTAGGGCAATACTTGATAGGGGACTCAGTGGCGGCTCGTAACCACACATTCGTAAACATGCTGCACACGGCTCGTAACCACACATTCACAAACATCCTCCGCACGGCTCGTTTTCGGGCTCATCTTTACTGGATCGTTTTTGCTTGTGTTACCGTATACTTTCATCTGTAGAAGATGCTAACTGTGGTGCACCCTGTACGTAAATTTTGCACTCAGGTACTTCTAGTGTCCCTCGCGGTTTGGCCTTAAAGCAATCCTGGAAGCCCTGCCACACGTCGTAATGCATTCGCCGCAGCACCGTAGCCACCGCTGGAGATGAAAAAGCACGTTGGCGCAGCCCACTGATAACGCGCAGATGGCCTGCGCCTTTTCGTTTTGGTTCTTCTAGGGGAGAGCGGCGGTACTTTGACACAGGTTTTTCCACTGTTTCTCACAACTCCAGAAATGTAGCTGCGAACAACAAGAAATTAATTACGTAACCTTATTTTTGCGGGGCTGTGATCAAGCATCGTGACCACCCTCGTAGGAATGCTAAGTTCTATGACGTAACGTTGGTCGATCCTACAGAGTCTAAAGTGCTTGTTTGGACTTCGTCTCCATGGATTACGTTAACTAAGAGCGTTATATTCTTTGTGAAATTCAGCTTGTTACAATATTTATCTGGGTACAATTCTATAACAAGTAGTCGTAATAAAAATTACATTGCAGCAACACCCCACGTGCAGACTTCACAACCCGTGAGGAGGCCGACACAGCGGCGAGCTAAATTTCCTCATGTGTCCGTACGTGACGGAAAATGGGCCCTGTCACAATAAAGTTGGTTAAAGCCACTCTAAATACAAGCCGTTCAGAGCCTAGCGGTATCTTGACTTCGACTACTACCAGCGCTAACAAAGGGACCGCACGATCTTCTCGTCGCGGATTTAATTCGCCTTAAGACAGTGTGTAGTGTGCGACTAGGACTTCAACTTATCGCACCGCAGCACACATGGCAAAATGACCACTTTAGGCGGCCAAAAATCGATTTTCACACTTACAGATTAGGTCTAAAGGTCCTTATATTCTTCACCTCAGGTAACTGGTCAATCGCACTGCTGTAAAATATCCTTCGTTATGTTGATAATAAAGGCGTGTGAGGGTCTGACAGGCAAGTTGCATTCGAAACTCGAAAGTATTATAACGTGAATTTTTTGATCATCTCATACAAAAATCTCAATATTTATCATGGAAGTGGAAGCCACAGGTGTGTTTATTAAATAGACAACGTTACAATTATTTTTTTTACCCTTGTTAATAGTAAATGACGATTTTATAAAAAATATTTTTCCTTAGACTTTCAAAAAAAGTTCCGCTTAGTACCGCTTTCTATCCTAAATGTTTACACTTGTGCATTTGTTGAGTATTAGTATTGTAAATTCTAGGAACTCAAACCAACGCATTGTGACACCAGACACTTTCCTTTACAGGTAGGCGGAGTGGACCAAGTCACTCGGAATTAAGTATGAGGAAAATAGATCTAGGAGAACTTTTACAAACAATCACAGTCTAAGTGTATAGAACGATTAACGACTCACATATTGGATAAATTTAGTGAATGTCGAAAGACAATGTATGTAAAATTAAGTCAATTTTAAAAGTGTTTGTCTCAAAATTGATACAAAAGTGGAAAAAATCCAATTAGATTATGGAAAGATTTACCAAATCCAATTCAGAATGGTTAAAAAACGACTTGGTCTTGCCAGCTCTAAGCACTACAACCACAAACGAAGATTTACACGTGAAAAAACTCAGAGGAAGACCTGCAAAATCTTTTGAAGAGAGCTCTCAACGATCAGAAGGGAGAATAGTGCAACTAATTATTGCTGAGTCAACCCCAGAGCTTTTGTGTACTGCTGCTGAAAGCAGCCTTAATAAGAGTGGAAAAAGAACAGCTGCACAAGTAGTAAACTTAGCCCCAATCACAAGCCCTCGCAGATACAAACGTATGAAACACATTCACGAAAAGCCATCATATTCGGTTATGAAGCCTTACTCACCCGAAGAAGCCTTAGCGCTCATTATTGACTCTGACATGGGAAAAGAAGATTATATTCATTGACAAAAAGGGGCAAAATCTCGAGGCGCGAACATCTGTCCACCTTATAATGTCATAGCACAAACAAAGAAGCAATGTTACCCGAGTAACATAACAATCACGGAGACCGAAGTGCAAATTGCAGTTCAAGATATTTTTGACCATGTACAGCAGGATGTACTTCTGCTACACCACGATCACACTGCAAACTCAGCGATTGAAGTTATCTACAAGTGGGTCCTTGACGGTAGTGGTGGACATTCCATTTACAAACAATGTGTTGCCAACAACTCACCGTATGGAGATCTCAACATAATTCTATGTACTATAGTTCCATCGCAATTGTCAGAGGTCACAACGAATGGTAAACAGATTTTCTGACAAAACCCGAGTCCTTCTTCGTCGAGATATAATCGCATCATTCGCCTGCAGGTTGAAAAGGAGACAAAGGAATCAGTAAAGCTCCACTACGAAGTAACTGAGGAACAAATATCAAGTTTGCAGCCTATTGAGGTGACCCTTGGGGATAAATCTTACACATTTAAACATCGTGCTGTATGTACAATGATGGACGGAAAAACGTGTAATGTGCTCACAGACACTTCGTCAACACAAGCGTGTAATGTGTGCAAGGCAACACCCAAAGATCTCAACAACCTTGACTTACTTTTGCAGAAACAATATTCTACGACTAGTTCATTTAAGTTTGAGATATCTGTTTTACACTCATACCTTAGATGTTACGAGTACTTGTTACATATATCATATAAATTGGAACTGAAGCAGTGGCAAGCAAGAGGTAAAGAAGCCAAAGAAAACATAAAAAGAAGAAATAACCACTAAATTCTATCGTGAAATGGGATTAGTGGTAGATCAGCCTATGCAAGAAGGAAGTAACACCAATGACGGGAATACTGCAAGAAAATGTTTTGCAGAGCCCACGAAATCTGCGACTATAACAGGCCTAGAACCCGAAATTATACAAAGATTTGCAAACATCCTAAGCGTTTTGTCTTGCGGATTTAATGTTAATTGCAGTAATTTTAAAAATTATTGCCTCGAAACAGCAAAAATCTGTTTAGAAACGTACAAGTGGTACAAAATGATTGCATCAGTGCACAAGCTGCTAATAGATGGTGCAGACATAGTAAAGGAACTACTTTTGCCTGTGTGGCTTTTTTCAGAAGATGTCTTGGAATCTAGTCAGAAAGAATATTAAGGTTTAAGACTTTTCCATGCAAGGAAAACTTCAAGAATACATACCAATGCGGATATTGTCCACTGGATGGTGATAGCATCAGATCCTATCATTGCGTCCAAGAGGAGGTGGCACATTAAAAAAAGAAAACCCTTTCCTAAGGAGGTACTGTTAATGTTAGAAGAACCTGTTGTGAAAATGCTTGAAGATAATGGTGACGAAGAAATAATGGATGATGATGATGATGACGATGACGATGACGATGACGACGACGACGACGACGGAACAATGTATGATTATGATGAGAGATACTGACTGTCTTACTGTCTGTAAACTTTAAGTAAAATATACTAATTTGATTTTCATTCTACTTTTTCATTTTTAGCTACCTATAAATCATCTTTTTGGGTTGGTAGGTACTTTCACAATCTTGGCAAGTCCGAATACACATCAACCCTAAGGCCAGAAGCCTTTCTAAGTATAAAAGCACATATTATTTGACATATTTGAATGTTGGCCGCCTAAAGTAGTCATTTTGCCGTGTGTGCGCCGCAAGAACAGTGACACAATTAAAAAATGCAGCACTTGAGAAAAATCGATTTAAAGAATTCTGCAAAATTGAAATAGTAAATTTTAAGTAAGTATTTTTGGCAGTAAATTCGATTATATTGTACAGAACAGTAATATGGGCATGTAGTTCTGTTCTCGTCGAATGTGAGGTCTTATCAGATAATAATTAATTATGTCTCCGGGTTGTCACTTTTCTTCCTTTTCTAAAACTTTCTTGTTTGTGTTATGACCCCTCTTGTGATACTTTTGCCACTTTCCCACCCAAAATAATAGTTTTCTTTTAATTAATGTAATATAATACGACATTCTAAATTAGTACTTAAAATAGAATACAAAATAAAAAAAAATTAGAAATGTTTTATTAGAATAACACAAAATTATAATTTATGAAAATTAATACAATTTGATAAGAAACATCAATTCGGTCCAATTTAAAGAACACACTGTACGAAAGCATAGAATCAGGAATGGGCTTATGTAATATAGGAATACCTTTCACCGAGAAAAGGGATTCAATATGAACTTCCTTTATAGCAGAAAGTTTCATTTTTTTTCCTTCTACGCTCCAACGCACGAAATTTCGTAATATTTACAACAGTTTTAATATCCAAAACAACGTCTGCTTCTTCAGACATGCATGCATGGCTGAGGAACATTGTAACGTAAGCTCTAGACACTGTACAAACAGAGAAATTTTAATTATAAATACATACACACATAGGTACGTATCCAGTGGTCACAGGCCATGTCGACCACGCGCTGTTTCTGCCAGTACCATCGCTGAAGCGACACTGTTTTTCCGAGGCGAATCGTGAACAGCCTACAAAAAACTGACACAACTGCCCTAAAGTGGACAAACTGCGACATTGAGATCTGACGTTCTTCGTGCACACTGGGGCACATCACACGTATTTTTCAGTGACACAAACTAAAAATTGCCGTTTTTCTATTTCTGTCAATTTTCTTGCCGGTGTGCGATACGTGAACAGGAAGACGCAACTCTCGACCGTTTTCGAAAAAATCTAGTTTGAAAATTTGAGGCGCGTTTATATTCTTCTGTGATCGCTAGTATTTAAGGAGTCCATAGCTAAGCGAATAAGCGCTTGGTTTCGTAAGCGTGAGGTCTCTGGATCGAACATTTCTGCTGGTATGCTTCGATCTGTGTGACGACCAAGAATCGTTTATGGTTTTAAGCTAAGGCTTTTTATTTTTTTTCAGTACACGCATGAGATATGTGCTGTATGTGACAATAACTATTGCTTTTCATGTTTCCACGGTCAGTATTATCCTATTTCGTGCAGTGCCCCGTAGGTTACATACACACATCAAAAAACGTTTTGCATCACCCCGGTTCCCTGAACTCCTGAAGATAGACGTTAACTGTGGATATTGTATCACAGACACAGTCCCTTTGGACTGTTCAGAGACTTTGACTGACACAGAGATGAGCAGCGCCTGTTAGACGGAGGGGTCCGACAGCCAATCAGTTCCAGTCATTCCAACAGGAAGGAGGTACACGGCTCGTGTTGTCTGTAGTTCAACCATGCCTCGACGGTCAATACCGGGGTTCGATCGCATCCGCATTCTTACTTTGTGCCAGGAAGGGCTCTCAACAAGGGAAGTGTCCAGGCGTCTCGGAGAGAACCAAAGCGATGTTGTTTGGACATGGAGGAGATACAGAGAGACAGGAACTGTTGATGACATGCCTCGCTCAGGCCGCCCAAGGGCTACTACAGCAGTGGATGAACGCTACCTACGGATTATGGCTTGGAGAAACTCTGACAGCAACGCCACCATGTTGAATAATGCTTTTCGTACAGCCACAGGACGTCGTGTTACTACTCAAACTGGGCGCAATACGCTGCATGATGTGCAACGTCACTCCCGACGTCCATGGCGAGGTCCATCTTTGCAACCACGACACCATGCAGCGCGGTACAGATGGGTCCAGAAACATGCCGAATACACTGCTCAGGATTGGCATCACGTTGTCTTCACCGATGAGCGTCGCATATGTCTTCAAGCAGACAATCGTCGGAGACGTGTTTGGAGCCAACCTGGTCAGGCTGAACGCCGTAGACACACTGCCCAGCGACTGCAGCAAGGTGGAGGAGATTCCCTGCTGCTTTCGGGTGGCATTATGTGGTGCCGACATACGCCTCTGGTGCTCATGGAAGGCGCCGTAACAGCTGTATGATACGTGAATACAATTCTCCTGCAACGTACGGGTATATAATGAATATGAAACGTCTTGTTTCATTACTGCTACCTGGCCTCAGTTGTGTTTCAGTGCGCGAATGTACCCCCAGTACCTTTTGCAAAGAATTAATATGATAATATATTTTATTAATAAACCTCTTATTCTATCAGTAGTTTGTTACCTACAGAAATGATAATACTTTGATTATGGTCTGTTATTGAATCTTACATTTACTCATTAGAAACAGGATGAGCAATATTTCTAACCTAAAACATTACAGTCAAATGAATTCCCTAAACTAACTATCCTACCATTGGCACAATGGAGACTCTATCCCTAATCGCCCCTTTCCACAATTTACGTAGGTTAAAACTGGCCACGCAAGTGGTTTTACTGAAGTTCCACTTAGACGGACACAGAATCAGAGAGCTCAAGCAAATAGCTAGTGGAACGCGTACGCAATTTCAGTTACAGTGCCTTAATTTGCCAGCTGTTTGCTCTAATACCACCATAATTCAGCACGTAGATTACAACAGTCGTCGCAGGCACCAGCGTGATGTCGCCTTTCCCCTGTAAGAGCTCTTGTGGAGCAGACCCTCTGCGTCCGCCTAGTACCACCGCCGATACCAGAGTCCCGATCTTCTTGCCGCCAAACTGTGCCGTTCCTCGCACATGTATACCTACGCTTTTCGGCCAATCAGTATTCTAAAATTTCGCGCGAATCTCCCACCTTTCATGGGCGCGCCGTATTTGCTTCCTATTAGCCGCAACGGCGGGAAACAGTCTCTCTGTCTCGCACATAGCCCTCTCTGTCTTCTTCCACCTGTGAGGTCTCAGGCTCCCCCAATAGCCCCTGTGATCACAAGTGCCACTCAACCGACAAAGCAGCGGCCGTGTGAAGCACCGCCCATCTACCGGCCACCTCGCTTCTTCGACATCACAAACAACTCTTTCCTGTGTCCGTCCAAACCACCTTCCCAATGATAATATGTACGGTTCTGAAATCTTACGTACCAGTATTAACCTTGATATGTTGATACTAGTATCGTTCTGTCAAATGACCATCTCTATCCGCGTGGTATTTGTCATATATTATTTTCTGAATAAATATCATGTAAGGTGCTAAAATCTGCCACCTTACATAACATACCGCTTAGCAAACAAATTTCGACTTGAATCTGGCGAATACTGGTAGTATTGTCTGATCAGGCTCGAAATTACTCTATTTTTATTTTATTTATTTTTACTGACTTCCATTGTGCCAATCTACCACATTCATCCAGATTTGCATGGAGACTACCTCCAAAAGATTCTACATTCAAAAATTTAAACCGTGGTCATCAATTACTTGTCTACTGGTCACCTCTTGATAGAACATCTTGTTCTGTGACTCGTCATGGATACATGTCTATCCAGATGACCCAGAGCAATAAAGTATCAAAAATATTTAAAACATATCAGACTAATAGTAAACAATGTAGCTGTCTGTCTGTACTGCAATGGTAGTCCCCCACCGACATATATGAGGCATCAGACGTACCTCATACATAACAGCTCCCACACTCATTCACTTAGGTTAATACCTATGACTACTTATTAACTGTCGCCATCCACCCTCAAATTTATTATTTTGATATTGAATGTGACTCAAAATTTAAACTTTACACCCAAACAGTATCACTTCAGTTAAATTAAAACAATGATTCTATGGTGATCTGCATACCTTTTCTGGAGCGGTATTAAATCGTCAAACAAGCAACATCACCAGCTGGTAACAACTTTACATGGCATTTTCTTACGTGATGTGCATTTACGTTTGTTGAATGATTGAAAAGGTGTTACGTGGATTAAAAGAGTATCACCAGCAAACATCCTAAACAGAGCACATTTGCGCTACCAGTATTATCTGCAAGAATATGGGCTTCTACTAGCCAACATTTAAATCTAATATCTGTATCGAAACATAAAATAAAAGTAGTTTACATGAACTGAATGGAACATTAAACAAAAGTATAAGGAAACACCAAAATACAGCCAACATTTTGCACAAGATTTGAAATTATATGAAAATGGTAACATGTAAAACAAAAAAACATCTGTGATGAGACATTAAGAAATTATGTGAAAATGTTCCCATGTAAAACAAAATATGTTTGACAAGACATTACAAATCCCAAATGTAAATCACTCTTGTCCAAAAACATGTGTAAAAACATTATGGAAACACCTTTGGAAATAACCCTACAAAACGTCAGAATTAATAGAAATTATAACATGATAATGGCAACTAGTGCCCAAAACAAGACTAACTTGTGGAAACATATAATTCGTATGGTAAACTAAAAACACAAATATTACCCTAAAACATCAAAATTAATAGTGAACTTCTGCAATGTGCGACATATGCCCAAACTTTATAACAGGGTAATGGCAATTAGTGCCCCAAACATCAATACTAATCGTGAACTTTTGTTATGGCAACATGTGTTACGCTTTATAACAGAGTAATGGTAACGTGCTCAAAACATAAAAATTAAACGTCTCACTGCTTAAGAAAATATATTTAGTAAAAGTATGATGATGATGAGCGTTTGGCGTCGTTGGCCGGGAGGCCCCTCGCGGGGCAGGTCCGGCCGCCATATCGCAGGTCTTATTACATTCGGCGCCACATTGGGCGACCTGCACGCCGGATGGGGATGAAATGATGATGAACACAACACAACACCCAGTCCCTGAGCGGAGAAAATCTCCGACCCAGCCGGGAATCGAACCCGGGCCCAGAGGACGGCAATCCGTCACGCTGACCACTCAGCTACTGGGGCGGACAGTAAAAGTATGAAAAGACACAAGGTGAGGACCCTCCATTCCGTCACATTCACACACAGATGTTAATGTGTTAGTGGTATCTACCATGCAAGTCATGCACACAAACTACTAGTTAGTCCTGTTCTAAGAAAAATGTAAACTTCCTTTTACAACTCTCTTGCTGTCTAATGTGCAGCTACTCCAATGGTCAGAACAGCTGTCTCCACTGCTTCCTCTGCTTATACGAATTACACTGTTATGTACTTTTTCGTGTGAAATAAATTTGTTTAAACATTAGTTGTCGAATTGGTGATGGATTACATACATAAAGATATGTCCCCGAAATTTCTAATTATCCCCACGATTAGTGCACCTGACTATACAGTTTTGCCATTCACAAATTATTCTTCCTCTCCCGTCTAATGTCCTGTGACCTTGCATTCTTCTGTCGCTTCCGCGCAATGCGTCAAGCCCTCCTGCTCACCTTCTTAGAACACCGTGGTTGTCTTTACCGGGTCTTGGCATTGAGGCAAACCGTAACCTCGCTCCTGCTTCTGCAAAGACCCACCTACTTCCATTGAGCTACCTTATGCCGGGTCTTGGCAGTGAAGGTACCCTTTATGATAATAAATAAATAAATAAATAAACACAAGTCGCTGGCTTGCCCAAGGCACACCAAACATCTTTGTTGACTATTCAGTAGCCCGAATTCTTCGTAGTTCTGCAAAACCGTTTTGTCAAGGCTTACCATGCATATAAAAAGAGAGAGAGAGAGAGAGGGAGGGAGAGAGAGAGAGAGAGGGAGAGAGGGAGAGAGAGAGAGAGAACTACGTAACCCAGTGTGCCCACACAAAACAAAAATATGAATTTACTCTTCAAAAACAAAATTATTCAGTTCATAGTTTACCCTAAACAACAATGATATACACTAAAATTTTTTTGTGATATGTTAACTCAAACAAAATCCTGACTTGCGCATCTGTACACTTACATTTCACATTTACCTAGAATTATATGTATCTTAATACTAAAAGAGAAAATAACTAACTTATTAACTACTACACATTTATTCTACGTATATCTTTAAGTAGGTGACATGACGTACACCAAGAGATTTTCCGGCCTGCAGGCTTTCGAGCTGAACAGAATCTGCATGGGCGATCCTACATACACGTACTGGTCCATAGTAGGCCGTAAAGAATTTATGACACAGTCTTTTCTGTCGGTTAGACAGACGGTGGGATTTCACGAGGACTTTCTGACCTATCTGAAATTCCCTTAGTGTTGCCTTTTTCTCTGCTTGTTCTTTGCGTCTCTGTACTGTTATTTTTATATTCTGGAGCACCTGGGTAACTGTTTCCTTGTGCCTAAGTCTGGGTCTTGGTGGGAAGTCTACAATGCCATGTATTAATTCCAGAGGGTGCTTGTTGTTCAGCACTGTGACCGGAGGGCAATCTGTCGTGCCATGTGGCAACTCATTGATTACATCTTGTAAGTCTCACAAGTACATATTCCAGGTCGCGTGTTTCTTAGCACAACACACTCTGCAAAGAGCCCCCAGGTCCTTCATACCGCTATCACTTGGATTGGAACTAGGATGGTATCTGCTGATGTATATCGGTCTGATGTTGTACTGTTGCAATGTGTCCTGCCTCTTCTGGGAACGGTATTGGGGACCATTATCTGACAAGGTTCTTTCGACGCGCCCCACTTGCTTCAAGAAGTCCCGACGCAATGCGTTGCTGATGGACGTACCTGTTGCCTTTTTTAGAGGTGTCAGCGTCACAAACTTGGCCGTCAACTCAAGTACAACCACAGTGTATATATACTCTCGTGATGTTCTAGGCAGGGGTCCCATGAGATCTGACACTGCTATTTCCCACAATTTGGAGGGAACAACATTGGCGCCTGCATGAGTACCGTTAGTATTTTTGCCCTTTCACAGTGTTTGCAAATGTCCAGTATTTTGCGTATTCTCCTCTCCATGTTTCGAAAATAACACAGGTTCTTCAACTTCAAGAAGCACTTTTTCGGGACAAAGTGAGCACTACTGAGGTGCGTGTAACAGGTTACTTTGTTTAGAATGTCATCTGGCACACACACTACTCAGACAGAGCTATTCACGCTATACCTGTAGAAAAGCACTCATTTCCTGAGAAGGTAATGATGCCTGAGCTGCGACTGTGTCCTATCTCCATATTTTTCTTTCACAAAAAAATGGTTTAAATGGCTCTGAGCACTAGGGGACTCAACATCTGTGGTCATCAGTCCCCTAGAACGTGGAACTACTTAAACCTAACTAACCTAAGGACATCACGCACATCCATGCCCGAGGCAGGATTCGAATCTGCGACTGTAGCGGTCACGCGGTTCCAGACTGAATTTCTTTCACACTGAGGAGGTTTGGGTCCTCATTTTGTTCCGCCTGTATATTCCTCATTGATGCTATAATAAAGTTTTCGAATGGCACCTTTTTGATATAATAAATGGAGAAGAGTTCGTCCTCAGCATCTCTACCCTTTCGATTCGTAGCTTCGATGGGAGATCGAGACAGAGCTTCAGCGATGATGTCTGTGGGGCCGGGGACGTAGATCTTTGTGAGGTCATACTCCTGGAGTGTGGAAATCCGCTGTCTCAGTCTCCCTGTCGTCAACTTCGCCATCACTAGAAACTCAAGACCTTATGGACTGTGTACACTCGCGTCTTTCGCCCAAATAAAAAATATCTATATTTCTGGAATGCGCAGACCACTGCCAGAGCTTCTAGTTCTGTTACGGGATAGTTTCGTTCGCACTTCGAGAGCTCTCTGCTTCCGAAGGCGATGGTTTTGTGTGTCATTCTCCCATTCTCCATGTATTCCTGAAAGATGATAACACCGAGACCTATTTGTGAGCTGTCTGTGGCCATGCAGAAGTCTTCCGACAGGTTCGGGTGTGACAAGATCTGGGCCGCAACCAAAGCTGCCTTTAAACTGAGAAATTCTCGGTCCGCTATCTCGTCCCACACAAATGGCGTTTCCTTGTTGGTCATGGAACATAGTTTTGGGGTGGCTAATTGTTCTATAAAAAGGAACTTTTTACAAAAATTTTACCATTCCCAAAAATCGGCGGAGCTTTTTTCTAATCTGGGGTATCCCGAATTCCGCTTTGGCCGCCAACTTTTCTGGGTCTGGTGATATTCCATCACCTGAAATTGTATGCCCCAAGAAAAGTACCTGATTGGCCCTTATACTAGACTTTGTGATATTAACTGTTTCCCCATGTGCTCTCATCTTGTCTAGCAGTGCACCAAGTACTTCGTTGTGCCTACTCCAATTGCGTTCTCCTATCAAAACGTCATCCACATAGCAAGTTATCTGTTCCCGAAGATTATCATCCAAAATCGTTCCCAGACCGCGAATAAACGCTGCAGAGGATACATTTAGGCCGAATGTTAATCGTTTGAATTGGAAACATCGTCCAAACGCAATGAAGGCTGTGTACTTCCGACACTCCGGCGCCAACTCAATTTGCCAGAAAGTGCTCCGAAGGTCGATGGATGTGAGTACTGAAACGCCATGGAAACGCTGCAGTAGCTCCTCCAGTTTATCTGGCCGGTCAGTTTCCTCTACAATGATTGTGTTTATCTGGCGTGAGTCGAGGACTAGGCGGCTACTCCTATCTCGCGTATCTAAGACCCGCACCGGGCTATTATAAGTTGATGTATATTCTGTTGTACCATCCACTATAATGTTCTGGAATTCCAGCTGTACTTTTTCTCGGTACGCCAGGGGAATAGCCGAAATGGTTAGTGTTCTTTTACCTGGAACCGGTACTGAAATACGTTGATGGACCCAGGTTTCGGTAGAAATACCTCGGCGTTGCGCCTGAGTATTTCCTCTAATTCTGCTCTATCTCTCTCGCCTATTTCAACTTACGCAATTTTTCATCAATGGCATGATGGACTTCACACACCGGTGTATCAGCCTGGGTATTGATACTTAACCCTCGGTTGTAGCGTGAATGTTCGTCATTTTGTTCATTATCCTGATTCTCTACTCTTAAACAGTGATTCGGAGCTTGACCTCTGGCGACTTCCTCGTCAAACCGGGTACGGATATCCCCACATTTTCCTAATACAATGGTACCAGGACCCATATCCACTACTGCTTTTTGAGCCGTAAGAAAATCCATTCCTAGGAGGACGCCTGTAGTCAAGTTGGGCACGACAAAAAGATTTGCCACGATAGGGTTACCCTGGCACATGAATTCTAATCTTATCTGACGCGTTATTTTCGTGCTTCTGCCAGAGATCCCCCCCTCGAATTCTGGTCCTCTGAATTTTTAGCGTTGGTGCATTTGTTCACGCACCACATGACTTATATAGTTGCTCTGAGGTAGCGGACAGCTGACTACCACTATCCAGAATCCCATTGACTTTAACATCCCCAATTATTATGTCTACCATGGGGTATAAATCATGGTTTTGTTTGATTTCCGCTTTTTCCATAAGTAGGTCATCTACATCATCATAATCTAGCATTCCAATGTGACTATTACCGATTTGGTATCCGGGAGGAGGTGTAGTCCATCTGTTGTCAGTCTTTGTCAATTATGCGTGCTGTTCGGTTGTTACACTCGCCCAGGGTGTGGCGGGCGGATCTCAACAACCTGTCCGCCCTCTTGTGCTTGGTACGGTAAACAATTGTACTGGAATTGGTTCCCGTGTCCATGGTTACCGCTCCAATTTCTGTCCCGTACATTTTTTTGGCTATTAAACCTATTATTCCGGTACTGGTTATTGTCTCTACAGTTACCGTTCCAATTGCCGTTTTGCCCGTTTTGTCTGCTGAACATTTGGCCATTATACTGTTGTCGATTATCATTACCGCGCCAGTTATTTGGCCCCCAGTTCAGATTATTTACCGGATTACCGTTACTACTATTCTGCTGATTCTTACCTTGCGACTGCTCGCCGCTGTTCTCTTTCTGTTTAAGCTTGATCTCTGTTTGCTCTTGCGTTATCACGAATTCTGTTTCTCGTAATATCGCTCGAAAACCCTCAATGTCATCTCCGCATTTTCCTACAAGGACATGTTGGTACGCTGGAGGCAGCTTCACAAAACACAGTCGGATTATTTCGCCGGAAGGCATATCTAAATAGTGATTTTTCTTAACCATTTGGTCAAAGAATTTTATTGCGCTATTAAAGCCTGACCCTTCCACGTCTTTATGCATCATTAGTTCTTGCTTGATCCTGTACTGTGTTACTCTCGACCAGTACCGATTCAAGACTGCATTACGGAATTCATCATACGTTTTGCACGACTGTGCTGTCTTTCTCATCGTTTCTGTGACCGTCCCGTCTATGTGTGCGCATACGAAATCTATTTTTTTATTGTTCCGGCCAATATGGTGGTACTGCTTCTGTGAACTGCACTAGGAAGCGACGAGGATGGAGCGTATTTCCTTCCTCTCTGAATGAAAGAATTTTCGAATTGCAAGATACTGCTCATGATTGATTACCGTCTCCAACTCTATCCGTTCGCGGCTAATCTACATCTACATCTACATCCATACTCTGCAAGCCACCTGACGATGCGTGGCGGAGGGTACCTTGAGTACCTCTGTCGCTTCTCCCCTCTATTCCAGTCTCGTATTGTTCGTGGAAAGAAAGATTGTCGGTATGCCTCTGTGTGGGCTCTAATCTCTCTGATTTTATCCTCATGGTCTCTTCGCGAGATGTACGTAGGAGGGAGCAATATACTGCTTGACTCTTCGGTGAAGTTATGTTCTCCAAACTTCAACAAAAGCCCGTACCGAGCTACTGAGCGTCTCTCCTGCAAAGTCATCCACTGGAGTTTATCTATCATTTCCATAATGCTTTCGCGATTACCAAATGATCCTGTAACGAAGCGCGCTGCTCTCCGTTGGATCTTCTCTATCTCTTTTATGAACCCTATCTGGTACGGATCCCACACTGCTGATCAATATTCAAGCAGCGGGTGAACAAGTGTACTGTAACCTACTTCCTATGTTTTCGGATTGCATTTCCTTAGGATTCTTCCAATGAATCTCAGTCTCGCATCTGCTTTACCGACGATCAACTTTATATGATCATTCCATTTTAAATCACTCCTAATGCCTACGCCCAGATAATTTATGGAATTAACTGCTTCCAGTTGCTGACCTGCTATATTGTAGCTAAATGATAAAGGATCTTTCTTTCTATGTATTCGCAGCGCATTACACTTGTCTACATTGAGATTCAATTGCCATTCCCTGCACCATGCGTCAATTCGTTGCAGATCCTCCTGCATTTCAGTACAATTTTCCATTGTTACAACCTCTAGATATACCACAGCATCATCCGCAAAAAGCCTCAGTGAACTTCCGATGTTATCCACAAGGTCATTTATGTATATTGTGAATAGCAACGGTCTTACGACACTCCCCTGCGGCACACCTGAAATCATTCTTACTTCGGAAGACTTCTCTCCATTGAGAATGACATGCTGCGTTCTGTTATCTAGGAACTCTTCAATCCAATCACACAATTGGTCTGATAGCCCATATGCTCTTACTTTGTTCATTAAACGATTGTGGGGAACTGTATCGAACGCCTTGCGAAAGTCAAGAAACACGGCATCTACTTGTGAACCCGTGTCTATGGCCCTCTGAGTCTCATGGACGAATAGCGCGAGCTGAGTTTCACACGATCGTCTTTTTCGAAACCCATGCTGATTCCTACAGAGTAGATTTCTAGTCTCCAGAAAAGTCTTTATACTCGAACATATACGTGTTCCAAAATTCTGCAAGTGATCGACGTTAGAGATATAGGTCTATAGTTCTGCACATCTGTTCGACGTCCCTTCTTGAAAACGGGGATGACCTGCGCCCTTTTCCAATCCTTTGGAACGCTTCGCTCTTCTAGAGACCTACGGTACACGGCTGCAAGAAGGGACACAAGCTCCTTCGCGTACTCTGTGTAATCGGGTGTGACGAGGTCACACGTGTAACGTCGGAGTCTGAACGTCGCAGTGGTATGCAGTTGGAAACTGATTGCATCACTGGCTCTATATTTATTTCAGTTGTTTGGCTGCTTCCCGTACAAGGTAAGGTGTTTTGTGATATAGATTCTGTCCAATGCGGTACTCACATCTGTCGCGTCATTCCTTCGCACTGCCTACCGTATGTGTGCATGTGTACGGATTCTTGCGTACCTGCTTCCGGCCACCTGTACTGACATTTGTCTTGAACTTGTTTCGTCGCCTAGCTCCGTTATCACGCGTGTTGACTGTTGACCTCTCTCTCTGTTCTGCGACTCAACGTCAGCATTAGTGTCGCGCCTGTCCTCCCCTTGTTCTTGCGCCTCTGCCCTCGAGCCGATAGATGCGTCATTTCTTTCTAAGAGAAGGCGCAGCCTATCCTCTAAACTTCTTTTTATTTCTTTATACTTTTCTTGCTGATTTTCGGCAGACATTTCCGAAGAATGTGTCTTTTCCTCTTCTAACTTCCTGATACGTGTACGCATTCTGTTGAGTACTCTTTTGCCTGCTTCGGCAGTCGTGAGTGTCTCCGTCCTAGTTTCTTGTGCAATCTGCTTTGCACTCCGCGCTACTATTTTGGCTTCTTGCGCTCGTTTTGGCACTTTCGCAACCTCCGTTTTCATTTCTTCACGGTAACTTTTCATTTGACTTTCAATTCTATCCATATTTTTTTGCAACTCCGAACGTGTTTTTGTTATCTAATTTCGTGACTGGCTGATTTCCGCTTGTAATTCAGTGCGTGTTTTATCTAATTTGTTGTGAGTTTTAGTTATTTCAGCCTGTAATTCAGTGCGTGTTTTATCTACTTTCTTCCCTAGTTCCGTTTTCATGTCATTTAGACGACTTAAAATGCGCGCTAACACACTATTCTGATCCGTGTTGCGGCCATTTCTCGTCCCATCTAAATTAAGAGGCGAGAAAAGCCCTTCTCTCAGTTCCCGTCGGTCGTTTTCTGATACGGTGCGTCTGTATATGCCCTCAGGACTAGTACATTCCGATAGACTGAAAAGGGCTGTTTATGGACGACGTCAGTCACCAACCTCTCTGAGGGTTCTACGCCGAATCGCTGTTGAGGAGTGGGACAATGTGGACCAATAATGCCTTGATGAACTTGTGGATAGTATGCCACGACGAATACAGGCATGCATCACTGCAAGAGAACGTGCTACTGGGTATTAGAGGTACCGGTGTGTACAGCAATCTGGACCACCACCTCTGAAGGTCTCGCTGTATGGTGGTACAACATGCAATGTGTGGTTTTCATGAGCAATAAAAAGGCAAAAACGATGTTTATGTTGATGTATATTCCAATTTTCTGTACAGGTTCCGGAACTTTCGGAAACGAGGTGATGCAAAACTTTTTTTGATGTGTATATCATATTTGTAGCAAGTGTAAATAGAATAATATAAACAAAATGACTATACTGATTTAATGGAAAGTTCTCGTGTATTCCTTTTTATTTCCTTTCTTCTCAAGAAATTTTTTTCTTCTTTTTTCAGGATAAAGATTAGAAAAATAACAAATGCCTCATTAAATATTGGTGATATGCACAGTCACAATAAGTTTATTGTTAGAATTACGTGGAAATGAGGAAAAAGGTACTGGTAGCAAGATTCAGTCCAAGTACCTGGTGTTTATGAAACTACGTGCTTACTTGTTCTGCTGCGGACATCTTGGATACTAGCGAATATACAAAGTATATAAGTACGCCTAAAATTTTCAAAATCGAGTTTTCTCGAAAACGGTTGAGAGTTGCGTCTTTCTGTTTACATACGTTTCAGTTCTAGCCGTTCACTGCACACCATGTCAATATGAATCAAATCTGTGAAGGGAATTTCCTACTATTCCTTTTTAAGGCTTATTCCACGCATGTCACCCGTTCCATGTGGGCCAATTAGCTTTGTCTGCACACACCATCCTGGTTTAGAAACCATCCTGGAAATTAATGGTATCCGCAACCCTAACACTATTAAAGATAGGAACAATTTATCTTTGGAATAATACCACTGATCTCGTTCCAGATACTAGATCCATGACCATGTGATCCTATCAGTATAGAATGTTCAAGCACAGCTAAAACTCAAGCGTGCTAGCGCTGTGATATCAAACAGAGGTGGTCGTTCAAGTATAGACATGTTCGCTCTTGACAGAAACGCTCAGCAACAATAGCGTGGGGCAATAGTGCTGCGGAGCGCTGTAATTGTCCACCTGGGAGCAAAATCTTGACTGAATCTAAAAATTATTTTGAGTATCTGATCTAAAGCTCATTTCCACACGAGAACGCAATAATTCTTCTAGCAGCACTATTTTATGGCAATTAAACAAAAGAGAGAGAGAGAGAGAAATATTTCATGTAGGAGAGAGAGAGAGAGAGAGATAGAGAGAGAGAGCGGGGAGGGGGGAGGGGGGAGGTGAAGAAGGAGTGAAACATCTGTATGTAGACACAAATGGAACAAAGTAAAGTGGTATTCAATCAGAAGGGTTGGTTTGAAAACCATAGTATGTTGATAGACACACATCTCGTCTTTCTCTGATCTACCTACTCAGCCGGTTGTAGCTGACCTATAGCGTATTCACAGAGATAGTGAAATTTCTCTGTTCTCTTGATTTATCCCTGTTCCAGTGATAGTACGTTGTCATCCTATTTGAAGTGGGTTAAGGGGAGTTGGAATGCCGGAAAATGGAAAAAATTCACATTTTCAGTTTTTAACCTTATAACTTAATTTGAAATTTTCTGCTTAAAATGGTGCAAAATTTGTTAAGAAATTCCAATTGGAAGTATTTTTATTTAATTTTTCAAAATTACATGTGCGCCCAGCAAAGTTACCCATCTTGTGATTTGTACACATTTAAATCTTCGCATTTCCGAAAACATTACATATAGAAGGCTGTGGATTTCACTCTTCAGTTGTAGAATCTTTGATCCTTCCATAGGTACCATTGTTTTTACGACTAGCTGTGTTTATTGTTCAGTTTTTGATCTGTGAGTGTTTGTTTTGAGCCTCGAGTTTAGTTTGTCGCTCATTTGGAGTTTGTTATCTGTCTTGTTTTGACTTTCAGTGGTGAGTGCGTAGTTTCTACGATGCCTAGGAGTGCATCATTATTTAAAAAGCGAAAGTTTCGCGGTAATAGATTTACAAATAACGTTTGTTCAAGTGATTCTGCTTCAGCACCTGTTGATGCTGGTGAAAGTTCTGACGTTTGTACAGCTGAGATGTGTGAAGGAGACACGCCCACCAGTGCATCAAAAAAGAAGTTATCAAACTGTGCAAGTGAAATTACAGATGAAGCTTCTAATGAACAATATGTTTTAGTCGACTTTCCTGTTTTTACTGAGTTTATGAAGAAATGTTTGTGTTGTAATCTTTGTGGAGGTTCTTTTGATATGAACATAACAAAATCTATAGGACTTTCCTGCAAAATTGCTATAGTTTGTGCCAGTTGTGAAAATGAGACCTGTTTTTGGAGCTCTAAAACATGCAGTAGCAATTTGTTTGAGAGTAATATCAGGCTAATGTATGCAATGAGAGCAATTGGTAAAGGACATACTGCTGCTCAAACATTTTGTGCCATAATGAATCTTCCACCTCCACCTGCTAAAATTGACAATTACACTGAAGTGATAGGAGATGCTGTTCAGTCTGTAGCAGATTTATCAATGAAAGCTGCTGCCAGTGAAGCAAAATATATAAATGAAGGAAACCCAGATATCCCTGTTGCTTTTGATGGAACCTGGCAGAAAAGGGGTCACACATCCAAAAATGCTGTTGCTACTGTTACTAGTGTGGACAGCGGTAAAGTTTTGGACTATGAAGTGCTCACTAAACATTGTTACCATTGTGCATCTGGTAAGATAGAAGCAGCTCACATATGTAGCAAGAATTATGAAGGTACGAGTGGAGGCATGGAGGCTGCCGCTGCTGTGAAAATGTTTAGCAGATCAGAAAAAGAACGGGGAGTATTTTACACAAAATTCCTTGGAGATGGGGACTCCAAGGCATACAAAAGTGTTACAGAATCCATGCCATATGTCAATAAGACAATAACTAAACTAGAATGTGTCGGTCATGTTCAGAAACGAATGGGCACTCGTCTAAGGAAACTGAAACAGAATCTGAAGGACAAAATTTTGTCAGATGGTAAAACCATTAGAGGTCGCCTGTCAGATAAAATTATAAATGAATTACAACAATACTATGGTATGGCAATAAGAAATAATGCAAATAATTTGCAGGAAATGAGACAAGCTGTATGGGCCACATATTTACATCGATCATCAACTGATGATAATCCTCAACATTTTGCTTGTCCAGATGGTCCTCAGTCATGGTGCAATTATAGAAAATCTCAAGCTACTGGGGATCCTTATCACCATAAAAATTATATTCCATTGGCTGTTATGGAAGTAATTAAACCAATATATAGAGACTTGGGGCATCCTGATCTTCTGCGAAAATGTCTTCATGGTTGTACCCAGAATCAAAACGAGTCGTTCAACAACCTCATTTGGACTCGTGTACCTAAGAATGTATTTGTTGGGATAAAAACATTGAAATGGGGAGTCAGTGATGCTGTTATTTCATTCAATGATGGTCATATGGGTAGGCTAAAGGTCATGGCAAGGCTCGGCATTGCTCCTGGTATCAACACCATCAGAGGTCTTCAGCTTCTGGACAGCGTGCGAGTAAGGAAGGCTCAGTATGCAGCTGAATTTAATACAAAAAAAGCAAGGGCAGCAAGGAGAAGAAAGCTTCTAGGTGAAGAAGAAGAACTAGAAGATGACCCTGATTACTCTGCTGGACACTTTTGATAATAGAATAAAAGGTATTTGTGAATTTTCATAATAAATTACTTTAATCGCATTTTCTGGCATTTGACATTTTTAGTGTTACATGTACCTTTATCTCATAAACCACTCAACCAACAACATTCAAATTTTCAGAAATGCTGCAAAACAGTTCAAAGAGGCCACTGAACTAGAATCATGACAAGAACTGGCTTATTCTCTGAACTAGGGAAGTTTATGTTTTACTTTTTCCAATAAAAAATGGCTTAATGGTAAAAAATTCATAAATACTATACCAACAAAAAGAAAACATTGGTTCTAGTTCAGTGGGCTCACAATATATGCTGAAAACCTCTGCCAGAATTTCAAAGTTCTGAAGATAATAGTTCCAAAGAAAAAGGTACACAAAGTTAGCAAATTTAACATTGGCGAGATAGGGCATTCCAACTCCCCTTAAGCACTCGTTTCCATTTAGCGAAACTTTAAATCTTCCATTGGCTGTTTACTTATCCAAATAATAGACTTAGATTGTTGCTGGTTGCAGAAAGTCGCCAAATACATCCTACATGTCCCAGAGGATTGTTGCCATAACTTTCTTCGTAGATACCATACTTTTGGGCTTCTTATATTGAGGAGCCCGCCCCCTTACCTATTCAGGTAACTGATCTGAATTACCGTTGTTTCCAGAAAGTCAACCATCAGTACTATATCGTCTGTAGTAGCCCAATAGTCTACTATCCCGCCTTATCTCAATCGGATTTCGATTTAGACATTCAAACTAGCTAGTTTCCTGCACCATTGCCTTACTCTTATTTCAAGGAAATAATTGTACATAAATTGGGAGACCAATTACCTTAAGTGATCCCTGTTTTCGCCTCAAATCCCTTCAGAGAGGTTCCATCAAAATTTTACACCAGTGTATATACTATTCTACATATGACCGTTTTGTTGACTAGACAAAATTTTTTAGAGATTTTACCAAGATCTCGTAGTCCCTTACTAACCCATTATTATTATTATTACACTAACGGAAAAAAATCGCAACCCATAGAAGAAGTGTGCGACATAGACGAAAGTTGGTTGACGTGTTTCTACATCTGAAAGATGATGCCTATTGAAAATTCGCACCAGCCGCATAACAGAGGCGCTGGTAGGACCATTACGAGAATGCAAATCAGGTTTGCTTTACATACACTCTGTGACGCTCCTGAATATTTGTTATCTTTGAGACTGGACGTGGTGAGTTGATGTTATTCAAGAATGCCTTCCTTTAAGGCGAAAAAGATGTCATTATGAGCAACTCGCTGCGTTTCGTGTTCGGCGAGTGGTCCTGTTGCAGGGTACTGTGTCTGCAGGAGCAATCTGAGCAGCTGCTTGCACGACAGTGACTAACGAACTGTTACAGAACGGTTACTTCCAGGTCAGCTCAGAGCCAGACGCTCTGTAGCGTGCATTCCACTGAACCCAAACCACCACCATTTCAGTGGAGTCTAGCGAGAGCTCATTGGAGGGCAGGGTGACTGTCTATTATGTTTCCTAATGAAAGCTGGTTCTACCTCGGTGCCAGTGGTGGTCGTGTGTTGGCTAGAAGGGGACCGGGTGAACCCCTGCAACCAGATTGTCTACAGTCTAGGCACACTGCACCTACGTCTGGTGTTAAGGTCTGGGATACGATTTCGTATTACAGCAGGAGCACCCTCCTCGTTAACCCACGCACCATGACTGCAAATCTGTACGTCAGTCTGATGATTCGACCTGTTGTGCTGCTATTCATGAACAGCATTCCAGGGGGCGTTTTCCAGCAGGATATCTCTCGTCCACACCGCGCGGAGTGGCCGCGCGGTTTGTGGCGCCATTTCACGGACTGCGCGGCCCCTCCCGTCGGAGTTTCGAGTTCTCCCTCGGGCATGGGTATGTGTGTTGTTCTTAGCATATGTTAGCTTAAACTAGTGTAAGTAGTGTGTAAGTCTAGGGACCGATGACCTCAGCAGTTTTGTCCCTTAGGAATTCACACACACACACACACACACACACACACACACACATATCTCTCGTCCACATAACAGTCGTTGTAACCCCACATGCATGTTATACAGAGTGTCGACATGTTGCCTTGACCTACTCGATCACCAGATCTGTCTCCAATAGAGCACATATTAGACATCATCGGACGAACAACTCCAGCGTCATCCACAACCAACATTAACCGTCCGTGTATTGACTAACCAAGTGCAACAGGTTCAAAATGGCTCTGAGCACTATGGGACTTAACTTCTGAGGCCATCAGTGCCCTAGAACTTAGAACTACTTAAACCTAACTAACCTAAGGACATCACACACATCCATGCCCGTGTCAGGATTCGAACCTGCGACCGTAGCTGTCGCGCGGTTCCATACTGTAGCGCATAGAACCGCTCGGCCACCACGGCCGGCAGTGCAACCGGCATCGAACTCCATCCCACGAACTGACATCCGGCGCCTGTACAGCATAAAGCATGCACATTTGTATGCTTGCAATCAACATTCTGTCGGCTGAACAGGTTATTAATGTACCAGCATTTCCCATTTTCAATAGCTGATCTGGTTCGTACATTAACCCGCGCAATGTTAATCACTTAAATATGTTACCTATTCAACTGTATTCCTGTAAGTTCATTACTCTACATTAATTATTTTTTGGAGATGCGATTTTCTCCGGCAGTGTATTGTTAGCAGTATTTTCCATTCGAAAAGTAAATATAAGATGAAGTTTCTTTATGTAATTATTGCTTCAGTCACCAAAACGCCGTTATTATTGTTATAACAGTAATACTACTGTTTTGTTGCAGTTCGAACTATTGATGTAAAGATTGCATAATACGTAATTGTAATTTTTAATCATTTCTGAATGGTAATCAACAAAAAGGAGACTCAAGGATTGCTGACGCACTCGTATACCAATGGGGACCATGTACAATAGTACAACAGTAGTTTTGATGGAGATTTGTTTACAGGTTGTGTAGGTATGGGAAACTTCGAGCTTTACGAGCTACTCACTAATCCTTCATTAGGTAAAACTACAGGAGGGAATCTATGGTGAAAGTTATTTAGTTAGTTGTTGTTGTGGTGTCACCGCCAGACACCACACTTGCTAGGTGGTAGCCTTTAAATCGGCCGCGGTCCATTAGTATACGCCGGACCCGCGTGTCGCCACTGTCAGTGATAGCAGACCGAGCGCCACCACACGGCAGGTCTAGAGAGACGTCCTGGCACTCGCCCCAGTTGTACAGCCGACGTTCATAGCAATGGTTCACTGACAAATACGCTCTCATTTGCCGAAACGATAGTTAGCATAGCCTTCAGCTACATTTGCTACGACCTAGCAAGGCGCCGTATTCAATTGATATTTATTATGTAAAGCACGTATCATCAAGAGAGATGTTCTACAATTGTGGATTAAAGTTAAGTATTACATCATCTACGTACTTTATTTGCAATTCTCAAGATATTGTCCTGTTCCAGACCTCACGCCAGTCAGCGTGTAATTAAACGCGTGCATTTCGGCCTTCTCTAGAAAAACAGTGTTGGCTCTTCTGCCAACACTACAGTTGTTTTGTTTCTTTAGTTGCTGTTGACACACAGATTGCATTGGGAACAAAATTCAGTATTCAAAGAACTGATCCATCATTAAAAATGAGAGAAATTGTTAAAGTGAATCAAAAATGGTTAGTTCCCACGGTATGAGTTTGTCAGTCGTAATATCTCAGTTGAATCGTCTACACTGCCATATATAGTCACCTAGTCACTCAATGGTGTATGAACGGAGGTGCTTCGCACCGATGATAGTCACTCACTGCACTATTCTGTTTGCGTACACTTGTTGAATTTCTCAGTTTCGTCTAACATAAGAACGATAAAGGGCATCCGAACAGCCACTTCCCCTGCGCAGTGCACGTGTGATACATTGAAACAGCTGTGGCATCCACCGCCAATCTTATTCCAGTCTCTGGTTTAGATTATTCACTCAGCTGCAGCCCTGAGCACCCTATCATTCATAGCGACGATGCTTCAAATTGACAGCTGCCCTGTGACCCCAAGAGTGAGATTATCTGTATTCGACACAACCGCCAGTGTCCAGAAGGAACCAAGCATAGCCCTAGATCAGTGGTCGTCAGGCGGCGCAAGCCAAGTATTAGTGCGGCCCATTTTGCCAATGTTATATTAGAAACGAAAACAAAAAAATGAACTGTGTTTGTAGTGTAATATAAAAAAATTCATTTCCATGTATTCGTGAAGGCATCTTTGAAATTATGAAACAGTCGTAAAAGAGCGCAGACTACTTCTATACGTTGGGCGCAGCTGGTTCGCGTGTCTACAACGGCATTTTGTAAAAGTCTTTGTGGCAACGTCTCTTCTTAGCTCTATAGATGGAAGTCTCTGTGGCAACGTCTCTTCTTAGCTCTATAGATGGCTATTGTTTTCACCTGCAGCCGTTAACGCTTCGCATTTGAAAGCTGCCAGGTGCCAGGGATTTTCTTAACATGACTCCACTGTAGGAGCGTTTTAGTAATAAAGAATAAATGTATTAAAACTTCATGCGTGATGTTGCATTCTTCCACGCTTCTCATTTTTTTATGACGTCACATCTTCTGAACGATGATAGACATGTGGTTCTTACCCCCAAAGCGACTGTTGCCTGACAGTACGTGATATATGCACCAGGTTTGGTTGATATTGGTCCAGTGATTTAGGAGGGGATGTGGAACATATTCACATACATCCATTTTTATAATATGCATCTAGCGACTAGTAGATGAATACAAAAACATTTAATATCGTGAAGAGCTTCGCAGGGATGTTCGTTAACAAAAATACCTACAGAGACAGCAGTATGTTAAGATGAGCGTAATTGTAATTGACATTGGTGAATTCGACCGTGAACTAAGTAAAGTTGGCCGCTTACCTAAGAGCAAAGGGTAAGTAACCCGACCACAACTAGGATTAGAGGGGTGTGAGGAGGAATGTTTCATTGTTAATCTTCTGACAACTGAAGGTCATGTGCGATTCGTATCGATCACGTGCTGTGGTAATAATTTCTAACGGAAGTAACATGGGCTCGTGAATACAGGTACGGCCATCTTCAAATGAGGTAAATATTTGCAGGCAAGAATATGAAATTAAATTAAGGCTGTCGAAATAAAATGCAATGAGAAGGAAACTGTCATCCAAAACATTTCGTAAAGCTGTGAGATTGTTATTGCTATTAATCGCCGGCCGCTGTGGCATAGCGGTTCTAGGCGCTTCAGTCCAGAACCGCTACGGTCGCAGGTTCGAATCCTGCCTCGGGCATGGATGTGTGTGATGTCCTTAGATTAGTTAGATTTAAGTAACTCTAAGTTCTAGGGGACTCATGACCTTAGATGTCAAGTCCCATAGTGCTCAGAGCCATGTTATTAATCCATAAATCATCCGCTCACTCAGACAACGCAATATTCATCATGCAGTTACAACGTCACAAGTTTGGGGTCATTGAGGGTGGAAGAAATCTGAAAACAGAACAGTCGACACTAAGTGTTCCGATTAGTACCGAATTTGACGATCAGCACTTGGGGCCGACGTAACGTGCACATTTATGCAGGTTATCAATTAATAATTAGTTCGGTACATATGTGAGCCGAGTTATCGCTCTTGAACTACAAAGTCTGAAGACCACTGTCCTCGGTGATTACAGGGAGTCGATGTAAGTGATTTGCCGCCGGTTGCAACAAGTACTATCATTACATCTACCGTACTCTGAATTCTACGAAGGTCCATAAATCTTCGACTCGGAGAAAAGCAAATTGATTTTAATTTTGACGCAGAATTTCGATGATATTTTTAAATAAGGAATTATCTCCCCCAAAATTCAGGATGATTAGGGTCGACGACGAAATCATTAGACACTCAGTAAATGGTCAGACTGGACAACGACGAGACAAGACGTGTCCTTTTCAAGGGAACCATCCTGGCTTTCATCCTAATCCATTTACTGGAATCACAAAAACCCTGAATCACGATGAGCAGATGAGGATTTAAAACTTCCTACTACCAAACACGAGTCTGGGGCCTTAACATTGCGTCACATCACTCAGTCCCTACCGCTGATATTACCTTTATTTGCGATGCTTCCAGTATAGGATGACACACTTTAATAAATTCTCTTCCAAGACATCCCAGTTTCACAGACAACAGACTGTGATTGTTATCCTGTAAACTGTAGTACAATTGCTGAAAAATTTAGCTGTCTCATTTTTAGGACATGGGTGTGAGAGCTGACAGTACAGAATGACGTGACGTGATAGTTGATAATTCTATCTCGTGTTAGCAGCTGAATAATGTTTATGAACGTGTACGACATTTATTACAAAAACCTAAAAGTTTAAATGTAAAAAACCTTTTATTCCATTTTAGGCGTATAAAATAGTGATCTTTTTAAATTGTGCACAATTCGAAGATGACTATTTTATACTGCATGCTGGGTCACTCCTTTGTAACGCAGCCTATGGAACAGCTGACAATTCTTCTACCATTGCATATACTGTGCTCACTATAAAACCTGCTGCACAATTGCAAATGATGGGCATGTAATGCAAGTTTTACTAAGGCACCTGGCAATTTTCCTTGTTGATTACCGTCATCTTTCGATATTTTGGTCTACAACGTGGCTCGCTCATGATGATATTTTCAACTACATACTGTCATAATCTTGTTGGCCCACAATACGAATGTATTTCATTGCATGACTACAGTTAGTGATGCTGTTTGTCAACGCATGTGCACCGCTTTCTTTACGATCGGAACGATCTGAAGAAGATTGTAGGAAGCAACCGAAACTAGTCATTGTGCTGTAAACGTATACTGAAAAAAAAATTTACATTTCTTCAATTTTTTAAATTAATTACACAGCGTTCCTGGCTTGACAGTTGTCACCAGAAACATTATGAAGAATTTGGGACTGAAAATTCAGGTTAGGTACGATTAATCAACAGGAACGTTTTTCGGCTAGTGCATAGGACTGCTCGGCGGGTGGCCTACACAGTAATTTCAGTTGCGCTTGTGCTTGTCGCAGCATACGCATCACTCATCATTGTCTCACAAGTCTTAAGTGTAGAAAGTATTGTTATGACGAAAAGTGAATAGCATCTTGGGATAATTTTTAGGGGCAAGGACGACATAAATATTTATCCCCTGTGTTTTTGTAGACCAGAATCCACTTACTCTCCAACGTAATCCTTCTTTAGGACATTCACTTTGTACAACACTTTCAGTGAGTAGTACGTCCCGGTAGTGTGATTGAAGAAAGTCGGTCAAGTACCCATCTTCAGGTGCCATCTCTGTTTTAATGGGGGCAAAACGTGTTCCAGCTACAAAAGGTTTAATGGTGCTGAAAATGGTCAGTATGGTTGATGTACCGACAGTTAGTCCCTAAATTTTCCGCTTGCCAAACGGTCTTTGTGGGCAGCTGCATTGTACTGAAGATAGACTACATCTTGCATTTTGCAATCATGTAATTATTTATGCAGCCAGTCCGGCACAATAGCATAATATTTCATAATTACAATTTTACCCTTAGCAGGGAAATAAACCCGTGTCGGATCCGACAAAATATTGACCATAACCTCTGCGGCAGAGTAAATCAGTTTCACTTTCTTATGGTGAAGAGACACCCTCTTGCACCCATTGCTTGAGTACCCTGCAGCGTGGTGAGCAACATCTGAAGAGGGTGTAAGGATGTTGCAGGCTAGGTTGTGCTAAAAAATAATTGTTAAGAAAAAATACGATACGTTGAGCCGTTTGACAGTTAATTACACTGAAGTTAGCCATCAGGCCGTCGTGTGCTCAAGTTGAAGCGGTCGGCCAGGTGCAACTAGTGTCAGTTGTTCTGATAGCGTAGGCGATAGCGCACGAGACTGGTCAGCCTTTGGCCCGAGTTCCGTCCTTACTACTGTCCCATCTCCAATTTTTGTATCACCCTCTTGTTCAGTTTTAGGAAATCCAACGAAGCACACGTTTGGCGACGCCGTCATCGTGGGGTCGCTTCAATTTGCGCGCTCAACGGCCTGATCAGCTAACTTCCATGATAATTAACTCGGAAACGGCACAACGTATGGATTTTTTTCTTAACAATTATTTCTCAGCACAACCTGCCCTGCATCACCTTTACAGGCTTTTCAGACTGTTTATGACCACCTTGTATATCTATATCTGCCTCTACATAGATATTCCGTAAGCCACAATGCTGTGCATAGTGGAGGGCACCTTGTACTATTAATTTTCATTCCCTTTCCCGTTCGACTCGCAAATGGAACGAGGGAAAACGACTATCTATACGGCTCCATACGAATCCTATTTTCCCTTGCATTAAATATATTCGCAGTTTCGAATACGGTCAACCATCAGCTGTACAACGAATGGCGACAATGAACATTTGTGCCAGACTGGGACTCGAACCCGGATTTCCCATTTGGCCCGAGCGGTCGCTTTACCATTTGGCTATCCGAGCACGACTCTTAGCCAGATCAAAAGTTCCATGTCGTCAACAATGTGTCTTCACCCTGTACTCGTACATCCATTACGTATATTCCCGTGCAGGGGAGACATTTTACTTGAAAGTCGCTTGCCCGGTGTCGCCGGATAAATACGATATTGCAGTGCCTGTGTTAGTAGTTGCGGTCCTTACGCGAAATGTTCCGACACTGACAATGTTGAGTGTTTATGGAAAAAGTTCAAGGCAATCGTAAAATGCGTTTTAGACAGGTACGTGCCGAGTAAAACAGTGAGGGACGGGAAAAACCCACCGTGGTACAACAACAAAGTTAGGGAACTACTGCGAAAGCAAAGAGACCTTCACTCTAAGTTTAAACGCAGCCAAAACCTCTCAGACAAACAGAAGCTAAACGATGTCAAAGTTAGCGTAAGGAGGGCTATGCGTGAAGCGTTCAGTGAATTAGAAAGTAAAATTCTATGTACCGACTTGACAGAAAATCCTAGGAAGTTCTGGTCTTACGTTAAATCAGTAAGTGGCTCGAAACAGCATATCCAGACACTCCGGGATGATGATGGCATTGAAACAGAGGATGACACGCGTAAAGCTGAAATACTAAACACCTTTTTCCAAAGCTGTTTCACTGAGGAAGACCGCACTGCAGTTCCTTCTCTAAATCCTCGCACAAACGAAAAAATGGCTGACATCGAAATAAGTGTCCAAGGAATAGAAAAGGAACTGGAATCACTCAACAGAGGAAAGTCCACTGGACCTGATGGGATACCATTCGATTCTACACAGAATACGCGAAAGAACTTGCCCCCCTTCTAACAGCCTAACAGCCGTGTACCGCAAGTCTCTAGAGGAACGGAAGGTTCCAAATGATTGGTAAAGAGCACAGGTAGTCCCAGTCTTCAAGAAGGGTCGTCGAGCAGATGCGCAAAACTATAGACCACATCTCTGACGTCGATCTGGTGTAGAATTTTAGAACATGTTTTTTGCTCGAGTATCATGTCGTTTTTGGAAACCCAAAATCTACTCTGTAGGAATCAACATGGATTCCGGAAACAGCGATCGTGTGAGACCCAACTCGCTTTATTTGTTCATGAGACCCAGAAAATATTAGATACAGGCTCCCAGGTAGATGCTATTTTTCTTGACTTCCGGAAGGCGTTCGATACAGTTCCGCACTGTCGCCTGATAAACAAAGTAAGAGCCTACGGAATATCAGACCAGCTGTGTGGCTGGATTGAAGAGTTTTTAGCAAACAGATCACAGCATGTTGTTATCAATGGAGAGAGGTCTACGGACGTTAAGGTAACCTCTGGCGTGCCACAGGGGAGTGTTATGGGACCATTGCTTTTCACAATATATATAAATGACCTAGTAGATAGTGTCGGAAGTTCCATGCGGCTTTTCGCGGATGATGCTGTAGTATACAGAGAAGTTGCAGCATTAGAAAATTGTAGCGAAATGCAGGAAGATCTGCAGCGGATAGGCACTTGGTGCAGGGAGTGGCAACTGACCCTTAACATAGACAAATGTAATGTATTGCGAATACATAGAAAGAAGGATCCTTTATTGTATGATTATATGGTAGCGGAACAAACACTGGTAGCAGTTACTTCTGTAAAATATCTCTGAGTATGCGTGCGGAACGATTTGAAGTGGAATGATCATATAAAATTAATTGTTGGTAAGGCGGGTACCAGGTTGAGATTCATTGGGAGAGCCCTTAGAAAATGTAGTCCATCAACAAAGGAGGTGGCTTACAAAACGCTCGTTCGACCTATACTTGAGTATTGCTCATCAGTGTGGGATCCGTACCAGATCGGGTTGACGGAGGAGATAGAGAAGATCCAAAGAAGAGCGGCGCGTTTCGTCACAGGGTTATTTGGTAACCGTGATAGCGTTACGGAGATGTTTAACAAACTCAAGTGGCAGACTCTGCAAGAGAGGCGCTCTGCATCGCGGTGTAGCTTACTAGCCAGGTTTCGAGTGGGTGCGTTTCTGGATGAGGTATCGAATATATTGCTTCCCCCTACTTATACCTCCCGAGGAGATCACGAATGTAAAATTAGAGAGATTAGAGCGCGCACGGAGGCTTTCAGACAGTCGTTCTTCCCGCGAACCATACGCGACTGGAACAGGAAAGGGAGGTAATGACAATGGCACGTAAAGTGCCCTCCGCCACACACCGTTGGGTGGCTTGCGGAGTATAAATGTAGATGTAGATGTAGAAATGCACGTTGGCGACAGTTGAATCATTCAGTAGTCAACCGCAAATCCCGCTTCTCTAAATTTTCTGAATATTATTATTTCGCTTGTGGTGTGAGATAACGAATGGGCGTATAAAATCAGTTGGGTTGTTTTTAAAACGGATATAACATATTATTTGCATTTTTGTGAATATTCAACAAATGTGGCACATATTTTGAAATACGTGTTCTCCTACGTAATTCTTTATGTAGCATTACTTACTTACAATGTAACTAGGGCGTCAGCTATTTCGTATATCTATTTTATCACCGATCATCCAACACCATATTGTGCAATTTGCAAACGTATTTATTTGAAGCTGCAGTTTTGGAACATCTTTCACGTGATCGCCATCAAAAGAGGTAAAGCGGGTTTTATTTCAGTTTCCTATTTATTAGTTGCTGAAAGTGAAAGATGAGACTCTTCATAAATCTCCACAAACTTCTTATGATATTCCATTAGCCATAAATTGACGGAAATAAATACTCTTTCTGTGTAACGACATTGTGGTTTATCCGTTAGAACCAAACGTACACACGACGAGTAGTTTAAAGAAATTCTGCAGACCAAGTTGATACGTAGTAGTTACCATATTGCTAGTCTAAAATTACGTACGGGTCTAGTTATCTCCAGAACTAATGTTACATCATTTACTCACATCTCATCAAGAGTGACAGCAAACATTGCACTAACTGCACAAACTGCACGTCCTTTCGGATGACACCTAGACCACGATGATACCCCTGCCATGCAGTTATGTTCTTTGTTCGTTCCCAATCGTCTGTCTCAGACACTGAGTCTGCATGTCGCCATAATGAGGAAGAACGTTAATATCGTACTCATCTCTGTGTCAGAGAGAGAAATTTTCATCTTGCCGTCATAGACGCAACAAGGTTCTGTCATCCATTGGTTCATACACAAATTGCAGTTCGATATAATTATATTGAGACAGTTTTACATCTGAGTAAGTGAACTTCGTTTTTTATGTAAATGGACTCTCCATGCAGAAAGAGCTAAACAATAATTAGAAACGGAGGATAACAAAGCAAAACTCATGGCACAACTTCATATGGGGGCAACATCAGGTTGAACATTGGAAGAATTCAAATTAAAAAGTCGGACAAGTGCTAGTAGGACTCGTACAAACTTGACATATCTTGGCCGATTTGCCCGTTCGTACAAAATTTATATATATATATATATATATATATATATATATATATATATATATATATATATAAAGTGTGTTACAAAAAGGTACGACCAAACTTTCAGGAAACATTCCTCACACACAAAGAAAGAAAAGATGTTACGTGGACATGTGTCCGGAAACACTTACTTTCCATGTTAGAGCTCATTTTATTACTTCTCTTCAAATCACATTAATCATGGAATGGAAACACACAGCAACAGAACGTACCAGCGTGACTTCAAACACTTTGTTACAGGAAATGTTCAAAATGTACTCATTTGCGAGGATACGTGCACCCACCCTCCGTCGCATGGAATCCCTGATGCGCTGATGCAGCCCTGGAGAATGGCGTATTGTATCACAGCCGTCCACAATACGAGCACGAAGTGTCTCTACATTTGGTACCGGGGTTGCGTAAACAAGAGCTTTCAAATGCCCCCATAAAAGTCAAGAGGGTTGAGGTCAGGAGAGCGTGGAGGCCATGGAATTGGTCCGCCTCTACCAATCCATCGGTCACCGAATCTGTTGTTGAGAAGCGTACGAACACTTCGACTGAAATGTGCAGGAGCTCCATCGGGCATGAACCACATGTTATGTCTTATTTGTAAAGGCACATGTTCTAGCAGCACAGGTAAATTATCGCGTATGAAATCATGATAAGGTGCTCCATTGAGCGTAGGTGGAAGAACATGGGGCCCAATCAAGACATCACCAACAATGCCTGCCCTAACGTTCACAGAAAATCTGTGTTGATGACGTGATTGCACAATTGCGTTCGGATTCTCTTCAGCCCACACATGTGGCGGTGAATCGAGGAAGTACAGTACATACTGACGAAACTAAAATGAGCTCTAACATGGAAATTAAGCGTTTCCGGACACATGTCCACATAACATCTTTTCTTTATTTGTGTGTGAGGAATGTTTCCTGAAAGTTTGGCCGTACCTTTTTGTAACACCCTGTATAATTGGCCGATTTGCCCGCATTGTGCCATCACCAATCCTGGGAATTGAAAATCTCGACGATTTTTGCTTGTTATTGCTATCGTTACTGGCAAGATATCGATCCAAGGAATTCCAAGACTTCGGAGAATAAGTTTACATTTTTTGTGTAATTTCGCATATTTATTGTAATTCTTGAGAAAAATGGGTGTTAACAAGAAGACAGTCTAATAAAATTTTGACTAAAGTTCAGTCTTGATCACACCATTTATGTTTCAATGACATAGGTAACCGGTTTCGGTTATTTTTACATAACCATCATCAGACCTGTGGATTAATTTTAGGAAATACTAGAAACCAATCTTTAAATAAAATGAAAGTGTCTAATGACGTCAAAATTTGACAAGATAAAATAAAATTAATTATACCCATGGCTCCCTTAGGATGGTAGGCGGAGCTCTCCTCAGCTGCTACGAAGTCAACTGATGGTTATAAGTGCTAAGCACAAGCTTAAATATGCAGAGGCTCCGCCTACTTTCTGTCACACTACTTAACAACTGCCAATCAGCGTTCATAATATGACGCCATCGTCAAAGTATAAGAATAGGAAATACACTAATAACATAAAATTGATTCATTTAAAATGTCTGATTAACAGATAGTTAGTATGTGTACAGCTTATTTATATTTTAGATAAAAACGGTAAACTACGATGTGTAATAGTTGCGCTCTCTATGGGCAACCTTAATACTATTACAGTGTCAGTTACATCAAAGATGTGAAAGTCCTTGGAGTTGTGGTATATATCGATTATACCGAGTCGCCCACATCACAATTGCATCTTTGTTGGATGTTGCAGAATCGTCTTATTTTAACTGTAGTTTTCATAGCAATTTTCTTTATAGCAGTCGGGTAGCAGCCAAGAGTACGTTCCGCATTATGTATGTCTGAATAACTTATGAGACCGCTGATTAAATTTTTAGAACTCATCGATCTAATAATTTTTATAATAATCAATGTCAATTTAATAAAATTTTTATATGTTGAACAGCATATTTTACATACATAGCTTTTGCCATGGGCATAGCTAGCCTTATATTTTAAAACAAAAGAGTAGGTGCTTTTATTATAAAATTTCGTCAAAAAGGTCGTAAAAATATTTTTCGCGAAAATCTAATTGTTCATTGAGCAGCATTGATGATTTGGTTTTCAAATGAGCATATATCTCGATTTCTTCTAAGATATTCATAAGTAAGCCTTTATTTGCATATTGAATAACTTGTAAATTCTGCTCTACTGTCCCCTCAGCATGATTATTGAATGCTATATGATGGCCGAGTACAGACTTTGTTCGTGAGGTACCCGACGTATGTTCTTTGTACCTTACTGCAAAATTTCGACCTGTTTGGCCGATGTATATTTTCTCACAGTCTCTACATTGGATCTTGTACACTCCTGATCTGGTAAATTTTCCATTCTCTGTGAGAAAATATTCATCGGCCAATCTTATATATATATCTTAGAAGAAATCGAGATATATGCTCATTTGAAAACCAAATCATCAATGCTGCTCAATGAAAATTAGATTTTCGCGAAAAATATTTTTACGACCTTTTTGACGAAATTTTATAATAAAAGCACCTACTCTTTTGTTTTAAAATATAAGACTAGTTATGCCCATGGCAAAAGCTATGTAGGTAATATATGCTGTACAACATATAAAAATTTTTATTAAATTGACATTGATTATTGTATAAACTATTAGATCGATGAGTTCTAAAAATTTAATCAGCGGTCTCATCAGTTATTCAGACATACATAATGCGGAACGTACTCTTGGCTGCTGCCCTACTGCTATAAAGAAAACTGCTATGAAAACTACAGTTAAAGTAAGACGATTCTGCAACATCCAACAAAGATGCAGTTGTGATGTAGGCGACTCGGTATAATCGATATATACCACAACTCCAAGGACTTTCACATCTTTGATGTAACTGACACTGTAATAGTATTAAGGTTGCCCATAGAGAGCGCAACTATTACACATCGTAGTTTACCGTTTTTATCTAAAATACAAATAAGCTGTACACATACTAACTAGCTGGTAATCAGACATTTTAAATGAATCTATTTTATGTTGTTAGTGTATTTCCTATTCTTATACTTTGACGATGGCGTCATATTATGAACGCTGATTGGCAGTTGTGAAGTAGTGTGACAGGAAGCAGGCGGAGCCTCTGCATACTTAAGCTAGTGCGTAGCACTCATAACCATCAGTTGACATCGTAGCAGCTGAGGAGAGCTCCGCCTACCATCCTAAGGGAGCCATGGGTATAATTAATTTTATTTTATCTTGTTAAATTTTGACGTCATTAGATACTTTTATTTTATTTAAAGATTGGTTCCTAGTATTTCCTAAAATTAATCCACAGGTCTGATGATGGTTATGTAAAAATAACCGAAACCGGTTACCTATGTCATTGAAACATAAATGGTGTGATTAACACTGAAATTTAGTCAAAATATAATAATCTATTGATCACTGTATTCCAAAAATGTTTACCAAAAAAGTCTAATAACAAACGAAAAAAATATTTTTTCGCGTTATAATTACAAATTAACAATTTTCGGTTTTTTTCCCCTACTTGTACTGTAAAACCTTGCTTCTTTCCTAATGTCATGATTGTAGGTTTTGATGGGTGAATTTGCAAGTAGCAAAATATGTGACATAAATGACTGTATCTTTTAACTGTACTGACTTAGAGGGTTAAATTTTTTACACCGCCAAGGGACTATAGAGCTTCGTATGTGACATAAATTTGAACCCAATACGTCTGCCCGTTCCTGATAAATACGGGCCTTAATAAATGGACAGGCCGAAAAAAAACAATTACAAGTTAACAATCTTCCTTACTTGTACTGTGAGACCTTGCTGCTTGTCGACTTTCATGATTCTAGGTCAACTGGAAGTACTCTATAGGTTTTGATGAGTTAGTTTGCGAGTACCAAAATATATGTCGTAAATGGCCATATCTTTTGTCTGAATTGACTTACGCTTAAATTTTTTTACGCCGCCACGGGACCGTAGACCGCAGTACGTGATATAAATTTTAACTTGATATGTTTACCCCTTCCTGAGAAAAAGCATTCTTAACAGTGGGATAGACAGATAGATGGACAAACATACAGACAACAAAGTGATCTTATAAGGGTTCCGTTTTTACCAGCTGAGGTGCGGAACCATAAAAGTACCGAGTGCATTGTGAGTTTTACCTTCCTAAAAAAATAAAAAAATAAAAAAAATAAAAAAGCCTCTACATCAACATGGACACTCTGCAAAGGATTGTGAAATGCATGACAGAGGGTAATCCCTATTTCACCACCTCATACACCTTCTTCTCGTTCCATTGGCGTATGGAGCGCGAGAAGGATGACTGCTTAAACGTCTCTCTGCACGCTATACATAGTCTTATCTTGTTTTCGCGATCCCAACGGGAGGTATGCGTAAGGAGCTATAATATATCTAAGTAGATTGTCACGGGACAGTTTGCGTCGATCTTGAAGCGTCTTTAAGTTCACGTTAGTCAGTTCTCCCATGGGTCAAATAAACCTGCGAGCGAAACTTCCTGGCAGATTAAAACTGTGTACCGGACCGGAACTCTAACCTGTGACCTCCGCCTTTCGCAGGCAAGTGCTCTTCCGACTGAGCTATCCAAACATGACTCTCGACCCGTTGTTATAGCTTGACTTCCTGCAGCACCTCTCGCCTGCGAAAGGCAAAGATCCCAGATTCGATTCCCGCCACAGTTCACAATTTTGATTTGCCAGGACGTTCCAGATCAACGACACTACGCTACAGAGTGAAATTTCGTTCTGCAAACTGTGACTACCCGCGCTGCTCTACGTGGTACACACTCAATACCTCCATTCAGGCTTGTTTCCTATGGGTCCGACGCTTTTGAGCAATTTTCTAGGACAGGTAGCACAATTGTTTTTCAAGCAATCTGATTACATTTTCGTAGTGTCCTGCCAATGAATCGCCATCTGCTTACTGCATTACCTAGGTCCGAGCTATGTGATCGTTCCATTTTACGAGGGCGTTCAATAAGTAGTGCAACAATTTTTTTTTGCCAATTTCGCTTGAAGAAATGCGGAATTTGTTGTGGGATATCGTGGAATATTCCCGCTTCAGCGCCTATAGTTTCATGAAGTTCCGACTGGTGGCACCGTTATACACAACCTTCAAAATGGCATCTGTAATGGAGGTGCGTTCCAAGCGGAAAGCTGTGATGGAGTTTCTTACAGCGGAACACCAGAGCATCGTAGATATTCATAGACGCTTTCAGAATGCCTTCGGAGACCTGGCAGTGAACAAAAGCACGGTGAGTTGTTGGGCGAGGCGTCTGCCATCATCGCAATAAGGTCGCGCAAACATGCCCTACCTCCCGCGTGCCTGCAGGACGCACACAGATGTGACTCTTGCGATGTTGGAACGTGCGAACACTCTCACTCAAGGTGATCATCGGATCACAGTCAAACACCTCACTGCTTAGCTGGACACCTCTGTTGGTAGTGCTGACACACTCGTCCACCAGTTGGGGTTCTCGAAGATGTGTATCCGCTAGATTTCTCATTGCCGAACAGAAGACCTTAGAGAGCAACGAAGGAAATCTGTGTGGAACTACTGCGCGTTACGGGGCTGATCGTGACATTTTTTGTCGAACACCGTCAGAGGCGATGAAACTATTACTTCGAAAGGGAAAGAAAACGGCAACCTATGGAGTGGCAAGACACCACCTCTCCTCCGAAAAAAAAGTTCAAAGCCGCATCCTCAATTATGGCGCAGGTCGGTGTGCGGACATTTGCCACGCCGGACATTTACTACCATTTTACCTGCTCCGAAGGGTTGGGTCCCTTGTCTCCCCCTCCTCCTCCTCATCGCTGTCGTGCAGTAAAGGTACTTACTGAGCCTTTCCGCTGGTTTACTTAACATAGGACCAGAATCTATTTGGATTTTCCGCCACATTTCTAGAGAGACTGTCGTTGTGGAAACTATTAAATGCATCTCTCACTGAAATTCGCACCAAATTTCGAGCCTCAGTAAAACTTCGCCAATCTTGGAGATTTTGCGTTCGTCTAAACTATACGTGCCTTTTTCGGTGCTCCTGCAGCAGCTTTCTGTCGTGTTTTGTGTACCACGGGGGAGCAGTTCCGTCTCTTATTAATATATTTGGTATGAATCTCTCGAGAGCTGTTGATACTATTTCTTTGAACTGAAGCCACATATGGTCTTCACTTAGATAGTTTGGAAGGATTGGAGACTGTCTCTTAGAAAGACGTCAAGCGAATTTTTAGGTGCTTTTATAAGTAGATATATTTCGCTTTTACTTTTGGTGAATTTCTTTGTTATGGGATTGAGCCTCGCTCGACTGTGTGTTCACTAATCCCTGTGTCCGTCGTGATGCTCAGGATTATTTGTGGCTAAGAGGTCAAGTGTGTTTTCGTAACCATTTACAATTTGAATGGCCTCGTGAACTAATTGTTCAAAATAATTTTTAAAAAAAGCATTTAGAACAATTACGGAAGTTGTTTTCTATCTACAATAGGGTCTGGAAATGTATTTTTGTCAACATACGGAAGGTAGATTGAAGTCACTGCCAACTATAATTGTATGAGTAGCGTACCTATTTGTGATGAGACTAAAGTTTTCTTTGAACTGTTCAGCAACTGTTTCATCTGATACCGGGGGTCGGTAAAAGGAGCCAGTTATTAATTTATTCCGGCTGTCGAATATAACCTCTGCCCATACTAAGTCACAGGAACTATCTGCTTCAATGTCGCTTGTGAGCTCAAACACACATTACATTATTTTTCCTTAAGTTGTGCTTCTTCTTTCATTGTGGTGCAAATCATTACAATTACGGCTTTTCCCTCCAAAACCTAGGATGCTTTCTCTGTGACCCTGTAAATACCAGAGCTTCACAATGTAGAACAACAACGTACGTTACAAGCATAGCATTCTGTATTACTTCATTTCCTTATTTCTAACATTATAAAATTGTGCGTCGACTTTAGATGACATGTCAATCATAGATGTTCTTATCTCTATTTAGTGAACCTGTTTTCAGTCATGTTTTGAACATTGTCCCGCTACACTTTATTAACTAATGTTTCGCCGCAAGGGATATCGGATTTTAGAGAGTAAATTAATATGGAGTATGTCGTTCTTCTTTTCAAACATTCACATTCCCACTTCTTCTTTCCTTATTGTCTTTTGGGCATGCAGTTGTATTAATTAAAGCAGGCACAAATGCAGTGATCAAAAAGAAATGATTAGCGTACATTCGCATTCACTTTACAATGTTCCTCTCTTGTAGCTCCCCTACCGATGGACTGTTTCTATCGTGATCAGTAAGCGTGAAAGGAAGCTACCATACAGACAGAGGGATCTATATTTATACTTGGCAGAACAAATTACATACTGACATAATCGTCGGTATTGCTTACGTTTCCCAAAAGTTATAAATATTTCGATTTCGGAAAAGAATCTCTGTATTTCGCCAAGATGTCGAAGAAGAAGGTCCCTTACGTACTGGTTGTATCGAGTAAGATGTGGAGACGGCGGTTTGAAAGCCAGCAGAAGAAGTACGAGGAAGGGCATCTCTTACCTGAGGGATCGCTACTCAACCTACCTGGCGAAGGGGCAAGTGTGGCAAATGTCCGGCTTGGCAAATGTCCGGCGTGGCAGATGTCCGGCATTCGCAGGTCTTCTGGGTAGCTGAAGGGATTATTTTGTTTGATGCCCTCACTCACGGTGCAACTATCAACTCTGAAGTGTATTGTGCTACCCTCAGGAAATTGAATAAACGACTTCAACGCGTTCGTCGCCACAAAAATACAAACGAAATTCTCCTTCTCCATGACAACGCACGGCCTCACACAAGTGTGAGCACCCGCGAAGAGCACATAGAATTTCATTGGGCTGTTCTTCCTCATCCAACCTCCAGCCTGGATTTGGCACCTTCCGATTTCCACCTGTCTGGTCCAATAAAGGATGCACTCCGTGGAAAGCAGTACGTGAATGATAGGGAGTTTACTGATGTTGTAAGACTTTGGCTCCGACATCGACCAATAGAGTGGCACCATAAGGGCATACAGGTCCTCCCGGTATGGTGGCGGAGGCCGTCCCATTGAACAGAAGTTCTGATGAAAAACAGGGTTTTGTAGCCAAAACAGCAGGGAATAGTATGGTGTATTGGAATCCTGAATAAAACCAACCTCCATCCTGAAAAAGTGTTGCATTACTTATTGAACGCTACTCGTATATCTCTGTTTCATATGCCTAATATTTTCGCAATCCATCCTGGTTGGCACTGAGGAAGCTATTCTGTTCGAGATATCTCATTATGCTTCCGATTTTTCGCAGTCCATCCTGGTTGGCACTAAGGGGGGCATTCTGTTAGAAATATATCATTCCGTTTCTGATTGTATTTAGTCACCCTTATTATTAGCTATAGCATTACGAATTTGGAGTCAACCTCAGTAGCCGAGCCATCAATATATCTGATTACCATGCAAAGGACCTACCCTTAATTTCAGTTCCTGTGTGATCTCCGAGGTTCCGGACACTAAGTTTGATGTTACTTACAGCTTTTACGTGTGAGTAGAATGTCTTTGGGGATTGTGAAATGTGTTTTGATGAGATTTTGCTATTGTAGTCTCTGAAGGCTGCAAGCTTAGTACTTCTGACAGCCAAACGTGTTTTAACAGCTCTTTATCTATAGCACTATACACTTCTTTGCAGTACTCGCCGTCCCTGCAGAAGTTTCTTTACAGAGACTATGTGGCATGGAGAGTCCCTCCCGTAACGGACTGTTCTATTATGTGCTAAGCAATACCGACGATTATGTCAGTATTTAATTAGTTCTGCCAAGTATAAATATAGATCCCTCTGTCTGTATGGCAGCTTCCTTTCACGCTTACTGATCACGATAGAAACAGTCCATCGGTAGGGGAGCTGCAAGAAAGGAACGTTGTAAAGTGAATGCTGTGCATGGTCAACTTCAGCCACAGTTCCTGTTCAGAGCTGAGTGTTTCAAGTTCCTCACTGAGATATGACATTACTGTCTCTTTAAGTAGCTTCCTCAACGCATAAATCGTTCTACTTGCTTTAGCTGCCTCTTGCACTTTGGTAATCATTGTTGCTATAACTGTCTTACGGTAACTAAAAGTAGTTTAAATGCGGACATCCTCAAAGAGATCAGATATATTTGTTGCCGTTATGTTCAATACGTTTGCGTAATGAATGGGCTTCCGATCTATCTGTTCGAGGTAGTTTTCAGAAAAGGGATTTAGTACTGTTTCGCACCATGTCTTGTCACGTCCACCATTTACAAAGCTTTAGTTATCCCATTTGACTGTGAGATGATTAAAATTCTCCAATAATGACAGTATGATTTTGGAGCATGTGTACTAGTGATCTGAAGTTTTCTCTAAGGTTTTCGGTTACACCTTGGGGGTGAGTCTGCTGGTCGATAGCAATATACAATTATACCGTCAGTTTATGCCCACAATTCATTGTCTATCTTGCCGAAACAATCTTGTAAGCGACTTACATTTCTACCCCGACAGATCTGAGTTTCATGTCTAATGCGACAAGTACGCTGAGAAAACCTGGGACATCACACCACATCCACTTCTCATTTGTATAACCTTTTAATAAACATTTAGATTTACCCCAAAAATCTCACAGTTATCACTTTCTGGTTGTAGCCAGTCTTCTCTGCCTAGTATTATGCGAGCTGCACTGCTTTCTAAGAGCGTTTCAAAATCATTTTGTTGCCAAGTTTCCGACACTTGGTCACTAGGATTTTAATATTCACGCCCGTGTGGAGCATTTCTACGGATCGTATACTAACATTTTGCTATCTCCTACAGTTATTATTAACTCGACTGGATGGAGTGTCTTCTGATCTCAGAAAACCACAGTGCATCTTTCACATAGCTTGATAACGGCCTCTGATGTTTAGTTTGTAGAGAATTATCCGATAACGTGGTTTGAGTTATATAGAGCACACCATTCAAACCATTGACGTGTGCTGCTCAGAATATACCTTGTTCAGCCCAACAGGTCCGCAGTTTCCGGCTGTGTTATATCTCTGATCCATGAAATGTATCATAGAAGCACAGAAATAATATTCTTCAAGCTTCTGGAAAGTAATAATTAGATAAGTGATCGACAGTCGGTTATTAGGATAAATTATCCACCATGACACCAGTTTCCATTCACATAACACGAGAAATCCGCTGAACATGGAGATGTGATTGTGGCATCAGTTACAGTTGTAGTCAGAATAGCCTACTCTGCCCGCCGCTGTGGAAGAGAGCTTCTAAGCGCTTCAGTCCGGAACCACGCTGCTGCTACGGTTGCGGGTTCGAATCCTGCCTCAGACATGGATGTGTGTGATGTCCTTAGGGTAGTTAGGTTTAAGTAGTTCTATTCTAGGGGACTGACGACCTCAGATGTTAAGTCCCATAGTGCTTAGAGCCATTTGAAGCCTACTCTGTAAGCAACATGCTAAGATATTTCTGTGGTGCGGTACTTGAAATGGATAAAAATGCATTTCTGACATTAATCCCATTAAAATTATCTTTAAATTTATGAATACATGGAAACAAGTATTTGTAGCACATCTATCTGTTGGTACATCTTAATTAACTATCAAAATTATAGCTAGAAATGTGTGTGTAGGTTTTTACGATTCATTCATATTTTTATCACAAATGATAACATATTACTTCATATTATAACTTTATACATATTTCTGTTTACAAACAGATACTTCCATTTTTCACTCCTGCATTTTGACTGCTTCCTTTCCTATAAATGATTTATGCTTGTAAATTTATTATTCGACAGATATTAGATCTGATAATTCATTTATATAAGATAAAGTGAGTCCTAAGATAACTGTTTTGTTTGCCACCTTTAAAACATTTATTTGTTTATGTAACAATCATTTTCATATTTATCTGTCCTTTTGACTAATATTAAACCAGTGTAACGTATTACAAATCTATGGGGATTTGGCTATTCAGTTTTCAAACGTAATTCCTTAAGTTGAGATGAGTTTGAAAGTGAATGTTTATTTTTCATAATCTGATGGGAAAGTGAATACAACATATTCCAAATCATAAACTTAGTTTTCAATACTTTCCCTTTGGTAGCAGTCCATATGACCATTTCAGTGAAATAATCATATACAAATGTCACAGTGTATATTTGCATTTCACACTGGTTAAGATAAATTACTTATATTTGTCAACAGATATTTATGTAGCAGCACTTCCATAGAAATATTTTGTATCTTTGTTGATGTACCATCCTTACTCCATGGTAACCCTACTGGGTATTCTTGACAGTTCCAGGACAGCATTAAATGGAAACCTTAATAATTAAATCCTTCTACTGTCTTTTGGATAGCGCTTTTACTATCTCAGTCTTCATCTAGGAATCACTGCTTCCCCAGGGCTTTAGCTCTTATGTAAAGACATTCATTATCATATCAACATCCTGTAAATGTGTAATTGCGAATTTTGTTGGTTTCATTTGTATATGATAACTGAATAAGGTATCTGTCATATATTGATATTACTATGTAAACAAGCACCCTTGCTTTCTGACGTTACTTTAATAAGCCCAAACATGCTGAATATCTACCAATAACCAATTATCCTACTAACTGATATGTGATACATATAGGTTGGTTATTTTGTGGGGGTTGACGGGACCAGACCACAAAGGCCATCGGTCCCTGATACATATAGGACAACTCCTCTTATTTTCACAGTCATGGTTTATGGATGAAACAATAGTCATTTACAAAGTAATGAGTTTCCTTGTTGCTGCCTACATGTAATTTTATCATCATTCAGAACTGACACATTTATCATCAGTTTATAGAGGAACCAATCAAAACTAAGATATGAATTGGTCTGATAGTAAAGTTAGTAATAAGTAGCTCTAATTCTATAGCAATAATTTAACATTATTAGGTGATTAATAAATTTATACATAATTTACTAAAGGTTATTTGTATACTTTTCTTGACTAAAGCGTAATTTGTGTTTGAAACAGTCCGAAAATGCACTACGGGAAAATTGTTGCTTTCTAAATGACTCTGAGCACTATGGGACTTAATTTCTGAGGTCATCAGTCCCCTAGAACTTAGAACTACTTAAACCTAACCAACCTAAGCACAGCACACACATCCATGCCCGAGGCAGGATTCGAACCTGCGACCGTAGCACCCGCGCGGTTCCAGACTGTAGCGCCTAGAACCGCACGGCCACCTCGGCCGGCTGTGTTGCTTTCTAATTGTACATTCCAGTAAACATAATATCGATTCTTAATATCTGTACAAAGTAATTGGTTAATTCTACGTACTTGTGGAAATACCCTCGTAGCTACCTGCTTCACTTCGCTGCGTGAAAATAAACATTTTACGAGCCACCCTTTGACGAAGTGATCCATCGATCGCATCTGGCGCCTCACTGGCTTTGACGGTCTTCCACCAGCCCATCCGCTACTCCGTATAAGCCCGGGCGCTAGTGTACATAAAAGAAAAGAGGCGGTCCACGAGCAGCCCGAAGAGCCATTTAAGAGTAATAGGCTTAGGAGGAGCAGCGAGTGAAGGATACCTGACATCGCGGCTTTCTTGCAAAAAGAGGTTAAGTGCAGAGGCAGCAGATCGATGGTGTTGTGGGACGATCGGCTGAGCCGTACCGAGCCGGTCGTGAGGGGAGCGGTGGCGGCGAGGCGGTCCGTGCCGTGCCGAGCCGGCGGCGTGGCGCAGCTGTGGCGCTGCCGGCAGCGCCGTGGCGGCGGCGGCGCATTCGCCCCGCAAACCGCCAGCTTGCCGTGGCTCTCAGTCGCGCCTGCTCCCTCTGTAACTACTGGTTTGTTCTCTTCTGTGTTGTGTGCCAGTGTACTCACAACATCTCTGTCCTACACGTAATTACAGTTATCAGTGGTTGAGTATAACAGTCGTACAGGCCTACTACTATTTTCTCTCTCTCTTACGTAGCCTCCGACAGAATGCTTCTTTAAACATTTTACTACAGTATTGCCATAATCTTTTCTTACGTTGTAAATATGTTTCTCCAGTTTATTCAGACAGTTTCGTGATGCAGCTTTACGAGGTAACGGAAGTCGTTGGGTGCAGCCCACAAGCGATGAAGTACTTTAGTCAATATACCTACTACATTCCCTTTGTAGCAACCGCAGTAAAAACTACCACTCGCTCTTTTAAAACCAAGCTATAACTATGCGTGCATGATAGGATTACACCCCCTGCATTGCACCGCTTCATTTGAAATATATTTGCTTGAATGATCATTAGTAATGTACGGCTCCCTGTGTGCTGCAAGCTGCAGTAGATAATACGGAACGAAAATTTGTAACACCAGCAGAGGGACGCACGGAAAGAACTCGTGCAGAATTATAACTTTATGCCAGTAACATTGAAGTAAAAAAGGAAATGAGAAAAATGTATTCGGTTTTTTCGAATAGGCGAGCTATTCTCTACTGAAATGTCGACAGTCTGAGGGATCATTTACTGTTGCTGTCTAGAGTCCAATTTCTGTCCATCGATTTTGGCTAGCAATTCTTGGTTTACCATAAAAGTATAAATTCGAGGATTTAGCACCACCATTTTTTGAAGACCGAAAAAACATTACCTACATTTGAAAAAGCATGAATATAATTAAGCTTGCTTTGCATCTATTAATATGAGAATGTAAATATAATACAAAACTAATCAGCGCCTGTTTACTATCGTCTGTAGTCAGCTACATTATTTTTCTATATCTGCAATAGCACACTGTACTACTTGGTGACTAGGTAATGCAATTTTCTACAAATAACGCTTTATCGTCAGTGAACAGTTATTGTCACTGATTTTGTTACACAGCACTGTTATACATTAAAGATTTTGCTGTAAGCGTATACTACACTAAATATAATTACATCAGACCAAAAAACCTTAGGGAGGCCAGCAGTAGATGTATTTCGTTAAGGCTTACCGTTGAACTTTCTTCTTACTCTTTAATTGGCTGCCCTGTAATCGTCTAGAACAACTATTATGGGAATGCATAAATGATCCCCTTGTGATTTAAATAAATAACTGTTTCTTATCCTCATTAATATCAATATCACACACAATTTCAGCACCAATAACCTACAGATATGTAGCGTATTAAGATTTCTGACTACTCCATATCTGTATGTTATAACATGCACCTCACCATCAATCAGTTCAGTGTACAGAATGTAAATGCTACTATAATGAATGTTAGTTATATTACGATTAAACACTACACAAATTTCACACTCTGTTAACAAAGTGCTATGCTTGGTTTGGTTTTCTTAAATAAAGATTATATCATTAGTTTTTTGGGCAATTTAGAATACTGCAATTCTCGTATTACTGCAAAATTAACCTTAGGTGCATGTTACTGTAGTCACTATTTTACGAGTAAGTAACCTATAGAAACTAAACCATCAAACTTTCTTTCTTTGTACCTGTGTGTTAGGAAACACACAAAGTTGTGTCCTTGCACTTAACTTAGTTCTTTTTTCTCTTCTTTTATTTCTTTATTGCCTTGCACTCTATTCTATTGCACAGCGTATTATTTTATTGTTTTCTTATTCGCCTTTCCTACACTTATCATATGCCACTTCTAGATGATATTTTTTTGTTATTTTATAAGTACCGCTACTTATCATTCTGTGGCCCATATATGAAAAAAATTATTTTCATTTGTGACAAAATGTCTAATGGAGATAATTTTTGTGCTGTGCATATGTCTTAGATGTTCATTCTGTTGGCGTTTGTATGTCAAAGACTAGTTCAGGAAGCACTTAAAACTGTAATTTTACAGAAATTAGCTTCAAATACGGGTACTTAGGACTTCTTACTTGTGTCCTGCTATAGACGGTGTAATAAACAGAAACGATAAGAGACAAAGGAAGGACGTCGCCTACTATGTACGACACACGTGATGTCATCTCAGTCACAGACATCCACAGATCATGGTCCAATATATGAGCTTATAGTGTGTTTTTTTAATTGTAGAGCTGAAACTGAGTTTCTCAAACTTAATTAGTGGAGACTATGTGAAATTAAGAGGTTAATTCTAAATTGCGTGGGTCAGGCAAAACTTGTGCTAACCCTGAATAAATTTGAAATGTGAGCAACTGCCTTATGACCACTTTCAACATATGGGCTTATCAGTACTTGTGAATCTCAAGTTCCTTGTCTCTAATTTCAATGTCATACTACAGTCTCATCTCCACCAAAACACAATAACTTATCAGTTTTATATGTGTAAGGCTGAATTGAGAGAAGAATTGAGACCTCTCAAAACACAAAACACCATTTTCCCTTTTGGTCGCCGGAATGCGATGTTTATAAGAATCTGTTTTGTTTCTTCCTGTTAAATTCGAACTAAGAAAATTACATGTTATGAATATGTTCCTTAAAATAATGGCTAACTCTACTAAGTGAGCACAAAAAGCCTTTTAATGCTGATAACTAGCAGCAGGAAACGAACACATAAAGATGCCTAAAAATATGTGCAAATGGTCTGATTCGTTTTTTCTTCTCTGTTTCCTGACCGATGAAATGTAATTGTAACGTTTCAGTAAACAAAAACTCTCGTCACATTGTGCTGCAGCTTCTTTGAAGTCAGAGTAATCTTCTACAGTCAATGGAATTATCCTTATTCGCAGCAATCCCTGTTTTCTTTTTTGCACACATGATTATAGTTCTTTCAACTGAGTAGATCTTAGCTACGAGTAATTGGCTGTACTGCATCGATGCTAATTTACATCTAAAATGAATTAATTACCTCACTATTTATTGTGTTGTAAAACACTTTTCATAGTTAAAATATTGTCTCTCGAGGCCTCTGCCATTTTTGATGTGTTCCTTCCATGTCTAACTAACTTTACGTTTTGTGAACTCAATTAATTTATCAAGATACTTTTAAAAAAATACATTCACCAAGCATAAAATTTACTGGTCAGTGCCAAAGTAAGTACATTGTGAAGATAAATATAAACTATTGTTTCCAAAATTTAATTCAATGAATAATTTTATTACAGTTTTTCTAATATTGCTGTGATGGGTTCGGATGAGATTGTAATGTTGTCATCAGCTCGAAGATTGGTTTGAGTAGTAGACTGCTTCACTAGGCATGGTCTTGCTGGAGGTGGTATGCGTTGCCTTCCCCCCGACGTTCGAGCTGACTTTTCCACCAATTTATGTCGGACCTATAGTTTAACGTAGGCTCCAAACCACGGCTGAAACCGCAAACCTATCCCGAAAATAAACTTTCAATCTTTGTGTTCATTTGATTGCACTTTACACGATCAAAGCCAGATTATTTTTTCCTCTTCATCTACGGCGTATATCATAATAACAAATAATTTTTTGCATTCTTGGTCACTATGTTTAAAGTGCATTAATATCTGTCTGACTACGTCGTCACTTGTTGGTTAAAGGTAACGGATGAAAATTTGTCTTCTTTTTTCGAAAGGGGAAATTAGTATTAAGTAAGAAAGCATGTTCTAATGAGTATCTGGTGTGAAGTGTCCCCATACTTTTGTCCATGTCGGAAATGACACTTCCTTTTCCACCCCGCCTCATGAATGGAAGATGGATTATACAGTGTGAGCGAAACTTACTTCACCTCCATTGTGTTCGTGGAGCTGTCTGCAGAACTTCACATTAGTAAGTGTGAAGCCACTTCCCATCGTCACAGACGCAGGAAGCACGTGCTCTCTACTGGACGTTTCCATTCAGCAAAACGGAAGCTGAATTCGTCACGCTAATAATCACCTATCCACAGTGGCTCTAATTCTTACACCTTAAAGCTGATAACTCATTTAGTGATCGGTTTTTTCAAAAGGAAAATATTAATTTTTAACGAGTGGCAGAAAGTTAATGAAAACTAACTATAGCTGTTTACGTAGACTCAAATACGTTCCGTAAGTAGCGAAAAGGTTTATCCAAATTGTTTTCTGTCCTTTACTAAATGGTAAAGTAAATTCCATCTGCAGAGTGCCATTGCGACAGTTTTCTTCCTCGCGCCTTTGTGATCGCATATTCACCTTAAGTAGTGGCTTACAGGCAATCTCTTATGAACTGGAAATTCATTCATCTAATATATTTTCTCCTGAGACAAAAATCGCACATCGCGATAATCATGCGAACACAGAAATGTAAGCCTTTCTTGGTCCGATAAAAATACTCTGCGTACAATTACATCTATTAGTAACTAATGCTTTTTAATCGTTTTGTATCGTTTCAATGGCTGTAAGTAACTTTTCTCTCAGGCGCGTAAAAAGGAACAGAATTTTAATAAATTTTTTCAGAGAAATTGCTCCTGTGATAAATTAATTTTATAAATTAGTTTAACGATCGTTGGATTCAACTATTTAACGGTTTTGCAGACATGAAATTGGTGGAGTAATTTTAAACATTTTGTTTCAGCCGGCTGGTGTGGCCGAGCGGTTCTAGGCGCTTCAGTCTGGAACCGCACGACCGCTACGGTCGCAGGTTCGAATCCTGCCTCGGGCATGGATGTGTGTGATGTCCTTAGGTTAGTTAGGTTTAAGTAATTCTAAGTTCTAGGGGACTGATGACCTCAGATGTTAAGTCCCATAGTGCTCAGAGCCATTTGAACCATTTTGTTTCATGAGGAACTTAATATGTTTAGAGCACACGTAAATTCTAAGTCTGCGAATGCACCTTGCTGGCAGCTGCATCATGTCAAGCTACGGGTCTCTTTGTTTGATTCCTCTGCAAGCCTCCACGTGTCGTGCGCAATCTCAAGTGATCTCACAGATGTTGTAGGACAAAGTCAAGCTGCCTTCAGTGTTTTAACGCGATGATTGGGAAAGAGCTGTCCGTAGATGCGTTGAACGATCCATATATTAAGTTTCTCTAGCTGCATTAGTAACTTGTGTGCCTAGACGACTTAAACGTGACTGTAGAACAAGGACATTGGATATGCATGGTATTACAGTTCAAGAACAAAAAAAATATAATTCATACATACAGACATTTACGTACTTACAGGTCTAGTTTGACAAGGATGGAGATGAACCACCCCGACATTTGGCGAAGTAATTTAGAGAAACCACTGAAAACCAAAATCAGAACTGCTGGATTGGACGTAGAGAGCCTCCGACCTCCGGACTACTACGCTAGTCTGTTACAAGATGTTAAAAACTTTGTTCTTTTTGTCTTTAGTTTACGATATTGTTTTGTTTACACAGTCTTGCAAAGAAGCAATGTAAAAAGCTAGTGCTACTTTGCTGAATCATTCATTTGTGGTTAGAGTGGACTTGCGTATCTTAATTACGACACATGAATCATAAATATACATACGTTAAAGTCATTAATTAATTAATTAATTATAAACAGATTAACCGAACACCCATTAAATTATCAGTAAAATATAGTCGCAAAAAGTCTTTTGTATTCATATGTAACAAATTTATAAAATATTTCGGAAGTGTCATGAATCTTCCCAGAGTAACAGATACAATACATTTTCAGTCAGGGCATATACGATGGAATCTCTTTTTAACTACAAATTACTGCAAAGGCATAATGAGGAGTCAATGGATGTATATTTTTATTAACCGTCTTTCGTCTGTGATTCTAATCTCCTCGAACGTACTGATGTCGAACTAACAGTATGAAATTTTCGTTTAGGGGCATCCAGCCATATGCAATAAATAAATACAAGAATAATGCAACTTTTTTCAACCTGGTTTTGGATTACTATGGTTACAATTCCTCTGTTATAGTCATAGATGTGACCTACAAAAAAGTCGTTAAGCTTGAGTGTATCTCACAAAGTCAAGTTGCGCGAATATACGACTGAGACACGTAACCGCTAATAGCTATGTCCCACTATTCTCTAGTTCCACAGAACTATCGAAACGACGTATTTAACGGTTCCTTCAAAAAAGTCACAGTTTATTTCTTTCTTCATTTTGAGTTCGAGGAACAAGTGGAGTGGTTACAATTCAACTGGATGTTGACCTAAAGAAAGATGACCATCTATCGAAAAAAAAGCAGCCATCAATATCATAATGCTTTAATTGATTTGTCCCTCTTCCTCTCGCATTCTTCTGGCATCTAAGAAGGCTTAATCAGCCAACTATTGAAACACCTACAGTTCAACACAGAAGTAAAATCACGTTAGAACTTATTTATTTGGCCAACCATGTTATACCTGAGCTGTGGAATTTATTCCGATGCTGAAATTGCACTGCAATCGATATCGGAATCGTATGATTCTATCTTGAGTCCCCTGTAAAGACAAAGCAAAGCTCCGTGTTCTGACGCAGACGGGCCAGTCAGAACCAACCGACCGCCGTATCATCCTCTGAAAATGGCATTATTCGGACGGATGCGGTATGGAGGAGCGTTGTGTCAGCACATATTTCTTCCAGAATTTCTGTGTGTGTATGTGTGTGTGTGTGTGTTTTCCCCTTCGAGTCATACTTCTCATTCAAGTAGCTGCTCAGCTGGCATCAAGGGGCTGCGTGCGTCCTGTTCTCCACTTCTCCCACCGAGGAAAAATCCCTGGCAGAAGCAGGAATTAAACCCGGGTTCTCCGCGTAATAACCAGTCACTCTGACTACTGACCTACGGAATCAGCAAAGGACGATTTGCGAAATCGGAATACGCAAGATAACACTCTCTCAAGAAATCAGAAAGGATGAAAACATTCACACATTCTGCGACAGAGACCGGCATGTTCTGGAATCATCACCAGGCTTCATAACTTGTGTCCCTCTTGACCCCACTACGATCAGTTCAGCTGGTGGTGATATGGTACATAAAAAATACATACATCCTCAAACAGGCCCAGAGGACCGCTCTAAGCCGACACCGAACAAAATGGACTCGCATTCGGGAGGACAACGGTTCAAAGCCACGTCCGGTCATCCAGATTTAGGTTTTCTGTGACAAATGCCGGGATACTTCCTTTGATAGGGCGCGGCCTTTTTCCTTCCCCATCCTCAATCCAAGCTTGTGCTCCGTCTCTAATGGCCTCGATGTCGACGGAACGTTCAACCCAATCTTACTTCCTTCCTTCTTCGTAGCCGACTGGCCGCTGTGTTATCCTCTGCCGTGTGGTGTCATTCAGATGCGGTATGTACGAGCGTGGTGTCTGCCTAGTGACTGCACATTGCTCTTCCTAGCGTTGTAGGCTTTACAAACCTTTAAGCCGCTACTTTCCATTCAGGTAGCTTGTCAGCTGACCTCACAAGGCTGATTTGACCCCTTTCCCGTCCTCCTACTAAGGAAAAATCCCTGGCAGTTCCGGGAATTTAGCCCGCCTTCTTCGCATAGCAGTCAGGCGCGCTGACCGCTTTGCTATGAAAGCAGTCTGATCCTGGTACATGCTGGCGTTTGTTTAACGCTAGATTACTAACCTCCCTCAAACTTACGACTGCAGTTGTTATCAATTTGTGGTTCCCGCCATTTGTTAGTATAGAGTGCAAAACCGAACATTTTGCACTTATTTTGTATGTGACATACCGTTGGAGATCTTATACCTGAAATTAACTACCGCACGAACTATAAATTATGACTTCCTGCGAATAAAATATGGTGTTGTAAAATACGATAGTTTAGTAACAACGTAACATTTCCCCTCTTCAGTGTTCTAAGGTTAAAGTCATGCACGTATTCCTCTTTACCGGTTTCTTGCGCTAGAACTCACACGCGGATACTTGGTATCACGAAGTGTCCCTTACAAGTGACTCAAGATGGAATCTTACATCTCAGAAATCAACTAGAGTAAAATTTCAATAACAGAATAAATAACATAGCTGAATGTACGTGGCTGGCTCAGTTGTAAAGTGCCAAACTACAGATCCAAACCTCTCGGGTTCTATCCCCAGTCAGTCTTAGGATTTTTATCTGTCAAGTTACTTCATGGCTCAGAGTCTATATTAAACTGTAAATGACTGGGTATATCAGTTCAAAGGTCAGAGGGAGGCAACAGCAATAGGGCCATGCCTAGGAAAGCACTGTGGATGGCAAATTTACCTTTTGTTTAGCTGAACTGAAAATGTATTTAGCACGGCGACAGCTGACAACACCGTGTGATATTCCTTCGTTGATGGAACCAACAAATACTTCACTACTTGTTTTGTACCGTATATAGGTACAACTATTTCCCCAAGGTGAAGTCACAACGGGACTGCTACGGTCGCAGGTTCGAATCCTCCCTCGGGCATGGGTGTGTGTGATGTCCTTAGGTTAGTTAGGTTTAAGTAGTTCTAAGTTCTAGGGGACTTATGACCTAAGATGTTGAGTCCCATAGTGCTCAGAGCCATTTGAACCATTTTTTGAAGTCACAAGTACCATAAAATAACTCAAAACTTATCTGAATAGAAAACCTGAAATTTTTGTGACGGCTCCCAAACCCAAGGTCCTCGGCGGTACTTTTGGGGCAGCCACCACAAATTGTATAAAGCGTGGGTAGTGACCAGGATGTAGCTATGTCTGTTGGACGAAAAATAATTAATGACAAGAATTGCGCCAGCTACAATGAAGAGACAAATTATCTTTATTTCTGACGAAACGTGTACCAGCAATACAAGTGCAAGTAATATCCAGGAGTAATCCGTGTACTGAGCCTAGTCTAATATAATAGCAAATATCACACTGCAATGGCTCCGCTATAAACTCCACGAAAGGCTAGCAATAGACAATCGACGATAGACTGTCCGTCTCGGGGCCAGCGCTCCTCGTGATATGCAAAAGGCAGAGGGCGCTGCGGACCCGAGCTCAGCCATGGCGCGACCTCTTCCGTCGGCGGTAACGCCCTGAGACGCCGACGGCCCGACAGGAACTGTGGCCAGCGATGTCACGGTCAGGGCGCGCGTGCCCGAGTTGGTTGGGTCCGTGGATACAACAGAAATCTCTGATCAAGCACATTGATTCCCACTCATCCAACACCAGATAATCGAGGAAATACTAAAAATGTACAGTTATACTCACGGAAGCATTTCTTAGTCACAAATCTAGAGACGTATGCCTCATATAGTCGTTCAGATGGTTCAAATGGCTCTGAGCACTACGGGACTTAACAGCTATGGTCATCAGTCCCCTAGAACGACACAGAATTATGCCTCATTTAGGCATTATCCGATACAGAAGTACATCAGATATCGATTAATGTAAGAGTTACTAATATGCGCAGCACGTCGAATTCGTGTACGGGCCACAGAGTAGTGTGTACGAGATTGTGAATGTGGTGTAGTGTGGCAGGCATGGAGGAGCGGTGATCGCTGAGGGCGCGGCGATGCGGGAGCCGTGACTTCTACTACCACTGCCATGGCGGAGGAACCCGAGGTCATCCCACCGACATTCTTGCAGAAACTGCTGTTTTACACCACTGCGTTCTTCATCCTCCTCGGGACTTTCAGCCTCTTCGCCTTCCTCTTCCTCGTGCCTTTCGTGATCGATCCGGCCTTCACCACAATCTTCATGGAGTTCGACACGAACCCGGCGTGGTGTCAGACGGTCGACACGCTAAAGCAACAAGGTGTGTCCAACTGCACCTGGAGTTCGTGCCGCGAGGGCTGCACCAAGGAGGTGTACGAGTGCACGCAGATCCGGGTAAACTACAAGCTGAGACCATCCGAAGAGGAAGAGGGAGGCGAGGAAAGGAAGGCCGAGGAGGACGGAGACGCGCGGGTGGAGCGCGCGCTGCGCGATTACGAGTACTTCGAGCCGCAGAAGGAGGAGGACGACGAGGCCGACTTCTCCGGCGACGAGGACCAGCCGCTCGAGCCGCGCACGGGGCTCATGGGCAACGACTCCGAGTGGTACTTCACCTTCGCCAAGCTGTTCCCCAACGTCAAGGGCTGCGGTTACCCGCCGATGCTCAACTGCACCATCTTCGTCGGACTGTACGAGACGCCCGGGACCAACTTCTCGTGCTACTACAGCAAGGTGGACCCCGGGCTCGTCATCAGCGACCTCGACATGCACCAGGTGTACATGAACCTGGTGTACGCCATGGCAATCCCCATACCTTCCTTCATAATATCCGTCATCTACCTGACGTTCGCTTACTTCGTCATCTACAACGAAGAGCCGGAGGAAGCGCTGGTGGACGGAGGTGGCGACGCGGACGTGGACGGCGAGGGCGGCACGGCGACGCCGCTGCCCCCGGCGCTGACGCCCGCCAGCGACGCCTTCCGGGAAGACCTGGCCAGCTTCGGCCACCAGCTCAAGGTCGCCATGGCCGACGAGCTCAGCCGCGAGAGCGTGCCCGACGTCGTCGCCAACTCCACATCCGTCCCCGGGTGAGTCTACACACTTCTACAACTTTTTGGGGGCCCTAGGACGCCGTGTATTTTTCATCACTAATTATAGTATGTAAGGGTTATTAATCTTTTTTTTTGGTGAACTCAAATTATAAATCGCAGCTAATGACAGTTTTACTTGCACGGTCCAGTCGCATTGATGTGACCACCTGTTAGAAGTCTAAATAACCACCTTTTGCAGTGCGGACGTGCAGGAAGAGGGCTATGGAAGGTACTTAGTGGGATGTGGAGCCACGCCAACTCCAATGCCGTGGCCAGCTGCAGTATGGTTCACTGTTACGGATCCTTAACGCAAACAACCCAACTGAGGTAGTCCGACAGATTCTCACTTGGGTTTTAATCCGGAAAAGAGGCCGGGGGAGGGAGGGAGGGAGGCGTTTAGTGAGCAGGCCAGTAATCATGCTGGTGCTCTTTGAACCATGAACATATACTGTGACACTTTTCGTTGTCCTACAGTTAGATGCTACCTTGCTGAGGAATAACAAACTGCATACACATCTACATCTACGTGATTACTCTGCTATTCACAATAAAGTGCCTGGCAGAGGGTTCAATGAACTACCTTCATGCTGTCTCTCTACCGTTCCACTCTCGAACAGTACGCGGGGAAAACGAGCACTTAAATTCTTCATTGCGGGCCCTGATTTCTTTTATTTTGTCGTGATGATCATTTCTCCCTACGTAGGTGGGTGCCAACAGAATGTTTTCGCAATCGGAGGAGAAAAGTGGTGATTTAAGTTTCATGAAAAGATCCCGTCGCAACGAAAAGTACCTTTGTTTTAATGATTGCCACTCCAGTTCACGTATCATGTCTGTGACACTGTTGTTGTTGTTGTGGTCTTCAGTCCTGAGACTCGTTTGATGCACCTCTCCACGCTACTCTATCCTGTGCAAGCTTCTTCAGCTCCCAGTACCTACCGTAGCCTACATCCTTCTGAATCTGCTTAGTGTATTCATCTCTTGGTCTCCCTGTACGACTTTTACCCTCCACGCTGCCCTCCAGTACTAAATTGGTGATCCCTTGATGCCTCAGAACATGTCCTACCAAGCGATCCCTTCTTCTAGTCAAGTTCTGCCACAAACTCCTCTTCTCCCCAATTCAATACCTCCTCATTAGTTATGTGATCTACCCATCTAATCTTCGGCATTCTTCTGTAGCACCACATTTCGAAAGCTTCTATTCTCTTCTTGTCTAAACTATTTATCGTCCATGTTTCACTTCCGTACATGGCTACACTCGATACAAATACTTTCAGAAAGGACTTCCTGACACTTCAATCTAGACTCGATGTTAACAAATTTCTCTTCTTCAGAAACGCTTTCCTTGCCATTGCCAGTCTACATTTTATATCCTCTCTACTTCGACCATCATCAGTTATTTTGCTCCCCAAATAGCAAAACTCCTTTATTACTGTAAGTGTCTCATTTCCTAATCTAATTCCCTCAGCATCACCCGATTTAATTCGACTACATTCCATGATCCTCGTTTTGTTTTGTTGATGTTCATCTTATACTATCCTTTCAAGACACTGTCCATTCCGTTGAACTGCTCTTCCAAGTCCTTTGCTGTCTCTGACAGAATTACAATGTCATCGGCGAACCTCAAAGTTTTTATTTCTTCTCCATGGATTTTAATACCTACTCCAAACTTTTCTTTTCTTTCCTTTACTGCTTGCCCGATATACAGATTGAATAACATCGGAGAGAGGCTACAACCCTGTCTCACTCCCTTCCCAACGACTGTTTCCCTTTCATGTCCCTCGACTCTTATAACTGCCTTCTGGTTTCTGTGCAAATTGTAAATAGCTTTTCGCTCCCTGTATTTTACCCCTGCTACCTTCAGAATTTGAAAGACAGTATTCCAGTCAACATTGTCAAAAGCTTTCCCTAAGTCTGCAAATGCTAGCAACGTAGGTTTGCCTTTCCTTAGTCTATTTTCTAAGATACGTCGTAGCGTCAGTATTGCCTCACGTGATCCAACATTTCTACGGTATCCAAACTGATTTTCCCCGAGGTCGGCTTCTACCAGTTTTTCTATTCGTCTGTAAAGAAGTCGCGTTAATATTTTGCAGCTGTGACTTATTAAACTGATAGTTTGGTAATTTTCACATCTGTCAACACCTGCTTTCTTTGGGATTGGAATTATTATATTCTTCTTGAAGTCTGAGGGAATTTCGCCTGTCTCATACATCTTGCTCACCAGATGGTAGAGTTTTGTCACGACTGGCTCTCCCAAGGCTGTCAGAAGTTCTAATGGAATGTTGTATACTCCCTGGGGCTTGTTTCGACTTAGGTCTTTCAGTGCTCTGTCAAACTCCTCACGCAGTATCACATCTCCCATTTCATCTTCATCTACATCCTCTTCCATTTCCATAATATCGTCCTCAAGAACATCACCCCTGTATAGACCCTCTATATACTCCTTCCACCTGTTAGAAGTCGAAATAACCACCTTTTGCAGTGCGGACGTGCAAGAAGAGGGTTATGGAAGGTACTTAGTGGGATGTGGAGCCACGCCAGCCGTGACCAGCTGCAGTAGGGTTCACTGTTAAGAATCCTTAACGCAAACAGCCCAATTGAGGCAGTCTGACAGATTCTCACTTGGGTTTTAATCCGGAAAAGGGGACGGGGGAGGGAGGGGGGAGGCATTTGGTGAGCAGGCCAGTAATCATGCTGGTGCTCTTTGAACCATGAACATATACTTTGAGACCCGCAGGTGTGGCCGAGCGGTTCTGGACGCTTCACTCTGGAACCTTGCGACCGCTACGGTCGCAGGTTCGAATCCTGCATCGGGTATGGATGTGTGTGATGTCCTTAGGTTAGTTAGGTTTAAGTAGTTCTAAGTTCTAGGGGACTTATGACCTCAGAAGTGGAGTCCTATAGTGCTCAGAGCCATTTGAACCAATATACTGTGAGTTGTGTGACAAGTTTCATTGTCCTACAGGTAGATGCCATCTTGCTGAGGAATAACAAACTGCATAGACATCTACATCCACGTGATTACTCTGCTATTCACAACAAAGTACCTGGCAGAGGGTTCAATGAACTACCTTCATGCTGTCTCTCTACCGTTCCACTCTCGAACGGTACTCGGGAAAAACCAGCACTTAAATTGTTGTGTGCAAGCCCTGATTTCTCTTATTTTATCGTGATGATCATTTCTCTCTACGTAGGTGGGTGCCAACAGAATATTTTCGCGATTGAAGGAGAAAACTGGTGATTGAAATTTAATGAGAAGATCTCGTTGCAACGAAAATCACCTTTGTTTTAATGATTGCCACTCCAATTCACGTATCATGTCTGTGACACTATCTCCCCTTTTTTGCGATAATACAAAACGAGCTGCCCTTCTTCGTACTTTTCCGATGTCATCCGTCACTCCTACCTAATGCGGATCCCACAAAAATGGCTCTGAGCACTATGGGACTCAATATCTGACGTCATGAGTCCCCTAGAACTTAGATCTACTTAAATCTAACTAACCTAACGACATCACACACATCCATGCCCGAGGCAGGATTCGAACCTGCGGCCGCAGCGGTCACGCTGTTCCAGATTGAAGCGCCTAAAACCCCTCGGCGACACTGGCCGGCGCGGATCCCACACTGCACAGCAGTACTCCAGAATAGGGCGGACAAGTGTGGTGTAAGCAGTCTCTTTGGTAGACCTGTTGCACCTTCTAAGTGTTCAGCCAATGAATCGCAGTCTTTGGTTTGCTCTACCCACAGTATTATCTATGTGCTCGATCGAATTTAGGTTATTTGTAATTGGAATCCGTAAGTATTTAGCTGAATTAACAGCCCTCAGATTTGTGTGAGTTATCACGTAATCAAAATGTAGCTGATTTTTTTTTTTTTTTTTTTTTTTGGTACTCATGTGAATAACTTCACACTTTTCTTTATTCAGGGTCAATTGCCACTTTTCGCACCATGCAGATATCTAATCTAAATCATTTTGCAAGTAGTTTTGATCATCTGATGACTTTACAAGACGGTAAATGACAGCATCATCTGGAAACAATCTAACACAGCTACTCAGATAGTCTCCTATGTCGTTAACATAGATCAGGAATAATAGAGGGCCTATAACGCTTCTTTGGGGAACGCCGGATATTACCTGTTTTACTCGATGACTTCCCGTCTATTACTACGAACTGTGACCTTTCGGACAGGGGTGAACATTCTCCTCAAGGATAGATACATACTTGTGTTGATCCATTGCGCCTTCCAGAATGACGAGTTCATCCAGGAAATGCCACGAAAACATTCCCCAGATCATAACGCTCCTTCCTCCGCCCTTCCGATGACTGCCGCGTGACTGTACATGCCAGAGGCCATCTTTTCAATGGAGCATAGAACGTGATTCATCTAAAAAGTCGACCTGGCGTCACTCTGTGGATGTTCTGTTGCGGTATTGGCATGTGTAAATTCCAGTGATCGCCGCCATAGACTACAGTCAGCAAGGGTGCACAACCAGGCGGGTAGCATTCATCTCACGCTAGGTGAGGAGAGCCCTACGTCATAGTGACGTAGGCACGCCTCATCATGAGTTTCACGAGTTGTCCTATCGACTGTTGTGTGCATTCTGTATATATCGACTGTTGCGTGCGTCTTGAATCTGCATTGTTATTTGTTTATGTGCTTTCATTGTCCAGTTGTCCGGTGTTGCTAGCGTGTACGTCGCTCTGGACATGTTCTCTAACGGTGATGAGAGAACTTTCGAGCAGATCCATGAAGATAGTCTGAAAGATTTCACTATCTTTCTTAGTTGATTGACAACACGAAGGCAAAATTACATGGAACTAGCTGGTTTAATGTTTCTAGCAACATTCGGAATTATCTGCAGAACCACTTCAGTTTCTCAGTTTAACGTTTCTGCCCACATGAATTATGTACAATTCATTGGATTTTATAAAAATACGAAACACTTTAATTTCTTCCTATTTCACGTTTTTATACACGTGATTTATTCAATATTAATCGGATTGAAAACGTGACTAGACACTTTTTTAACTTTCGTTATGGTTATGGTTCCTTCATACAGATATTCGTTACGTTCACGAAACACACAATAACACCCCACATTCTTTGGATTGCAGCTTAATAACTAATTACTTCACTTTTCTGTCCACACGATTTATGCACGATTCATCGGATTTAAAAAGAATGACAAGCTTTTTTTGATTTAGTTATGGCTCCTTCGCTCAGACATTAATTATGTTCATGAAATACACAATAACGTCGCAAACTGTTGGGATTGCATTTAACAATTCATTCAGGTGGGATGAGCATATCACACAACTCCTGCCACTTCGTTTGTACACATGTATTTACATTTAGCTTTGACGTTATCGGTACAACTGCAAAGATCGATATCCGACTCATTTGGTCGATTTAGGTTATTTACGTCACGATGACGTAGCGTTACGTCATTACGACGTAGGGTCTAAGGGTGCATCAACCAGGCGCCTGCTACTCAGGTCCATATGAAGCAACGTTCTCCGAACAGTCGTTGAGGAAACATTGTTAGTAGCCCCTTCGTTCATCAGGATGGTGAGATCCTCAACAGCTGTATGTCTATTCGCCTGTGCACATCTCCCAGCCATCGTTGACCCCTGACATATATTGCCCGTGGTGAACCACAGTTGTTCAGTGCCATTTTTCCATGCGCGGCGTACTTTAAACACTACGGCACGCGATCAGTTTACATACTTAGCCGTTTCGGAAATGCTTACACCGTTGGCCCAAAAGCCAATGATCATGCCCTAATGGACATCAGATAAATTGTTCCGTTTACGCATTACGACAACGACTGCGTCTTTTTCCTCGTCCCTCCTATACGTTTTATATTCCCTCAGCTGTTAGTGGCGCTGTCTGCCGTCTGTGACTGGTTATTGCACGTTGACATCGAACTTAGGTGGCGATCATATTAATGTGACTAAACAGTGTAAAAGAGATGCTGTCAAATCTCGTTGTGTACTCTTTCCCGGTACTTTTAAAGTAGTGTGTCTAAAGACGCTTGCTGGTGAAATTCACGCCGGCTGATTTGAGCGAGGAATTAAAATGGCAGAAATGGTTAACTCAGTCACAACATAGTGGGAAATGGGGAAAAGTTAGGATATTCAGAGTGATTGCGTGATGATGTTAAAAACTTTCATGGATGATGCATATGGGTAGATGTATGAACTGTAGGTACCTGACCCTGGTTCGGAAACGACCGAGTGGAAAGATATAAGCGAAAATCGTTCTGATACCTCTGACACTGGAATACAGGGTATGTCGCTTAGATCCGGACAAATGAAACTCTTTTTATAAAACATATTTATTAAAATGAAATATAAATGATAATGAAAATTCTTTTACATATAAGTAGTGGTATCTTTCACGAGTAACATTACTCGGACTGATGACCTCAGATGTTAAGTCCCATAGTGCTCAGAGCCATAACATTACTCGATGCAACGCACTTCAGCCGCAATGACTGCCTCCAATCTTGTCCTGAAGCGATCGCACGCACTCTTCAGAACAGCGCTGTCCATATTCGCGAAGCCGGCCGAAGTGGCCGTGCGGTTAAATGCGCTGCAGTCTGGAACCGCAAGACCGCTACGGTCGCAGGCTCGAATCCTGCCTCGGGCATGGATGTTTGTGATGTCCTTAGGTTAGTTAGGTTTAACTAGTTCTAAGTTCTAGGGGACTAATGACCTCAGCAGTTGAGTCCCATAGTGCTCAGAGCCATTTGAACCATATTCGCGAATGCTACTTCGATAGCGGTGCGTAGAAATGTGACATTAGGGTGCCTCGTCTTATTGGTAACGCATTGCACTACGCTGCAAACATAGTCGTCGAGGGGGTTCAAATCCAGGCAATTCGCGGCCAGAACTCCTTTGACCAGAACATGTCAACGTTATCCGAGAGCCAGTTTTGGACTAAATGGATCGAATGAGGTCCTCCTCTACCATCTCACGCACTGTTCGCTCGCTTCCATGCAATACTGACGCCATTTTCCTCAGAGACTGTTCCGGGTTCTCCCAAATCAGCGCTGAGCCTTTCGATGGCTGCCTCAGTTTGTGACACGCGTTTCCTCGAATGAGGTTTCCTCGCCGGGTTAGCGGAACGTTCCCCAGACTTCTCCGAAACATTACACTTGACCACAATATCGTAAACAGTTGGCCTCGGGCACCCGAAGACTCGAACTATTTCAGTGGACGAACGACCAGCGCTAGAACTTCCGATAATCGCGGCTCTGCAGCTGTACTCCGCACTTGTCCGTCATTTTCAGGTCTGACTGTTTACTAGATGCCTATGGCTTTCAAGAACACCAGTTGCGATCTCCGGCGGAACTACGATATGGCGGGAAATTGAAATTTGTCCGGATTTAAGCTCCGCACCCTGTACATATAGCAGTACTGTTGTTTCTAAGAGTGAGGGGTACGTAACTTTCGGAATTGGTAGTGTGGATCAAAACAACAAAAAAATGTGTGGTAAACATGTTCTCTGAAACGCATATCTTAAAAGTTGTTGGCACTTGTTGAGTACAATAGATTAACAGCAGCGAAGGTGAACAAGTGCTCACAGCCCTTAATGTATGCATTTTAGAGTCAATATCTGCTGGACGTTGTAACTTACGGTCAACAACACCTCCTACAAATACGGAAACCAAAGAGCTTGCAATAGAAGAGATGTGTTTCGCAGAATCGAGGTCGAACAAATGCTCATAGCTCCTAAAGTTTGTATTTTAGAGCCTGTGTCTACTACACATTTTATTAATTGTTTTGGTCCATACAACCACCTCCGAAAGTTTCCTACTCTACAATCTTAGCAACAACTACACATTTTGACTCGTTCGTTTCTCGACAAGGGTCCCTTACCTCAGAGTGATACATTTACCCTTCTTCATCATCCCTGAAAGCTTGTAATATTATCACGGAATCACCCTGTATATGAAGAGTGAAAATTGAAAACGTTCTACGTGACATTTTTTTCACAAAATGCGTTTTTAGTGGTATTATGATCTCGGTACTCTGTTGCATGTCCCAAGCCTTGATCTAGGTGTCAAATCATGGAGAAACTGTTTAAAACATGCGTTGGTAAATGCCGCATGGTCTTTGTGCCAGGTAGTGCTTCTCTCTGGAAGTCCAAAATTTGAAGATATGAGAAATGGTTTTTGTTGATTACAGCTCTACTAGTTAAAAACCTACTGCTCTATTTCTGTACTCGTATTATTACAAATAAAACATAGTGTCTCAGCTTCACTGACTCTTTGAACAAAATCTTTCTTATTCCCACTTACACCCGGTCGGTTCCCTGGCATGGCGTTTAGGACGTTCTTAATAAAATATTTATTTTCTAATTCCCCCCATGAACCATGGACCTTGCCGTTGGTGGGGAGGCTTGCGTGTCTCAGCGATACAGATAGCCGTACCGTAGGTGCAACCACAACGGAGGGGTATCTGTTAAGAGGCCAGACAAACGTGTGATTCCTGAAGAGGGGCAGCAGCCTTTTCAGTAGTTGCAGGGGCAACAGTCTGGATGATTGACTGACTTGGCCTTGTAACAATAACCAAAACGGCCTTGCTCTGCTGATACTGCGAACGGCTGAAAGGAAGGGGAATCTACAGCCGTAGTTTTTCCCTAGGGCATGCAGCTTTCCTGATAGTTAAATGATGATGGCGTCCTCCTGGGTAAAATATTCCGGAGGTAAAATAGTCCCCCATTCGGATCTCCGGGCGGGGACTACTCAAGAGGATGTCATTATCAGGAGAAAGAAAACTGGCGTTCTACGGATCGGAGAGTGGAATGTCAGATCCCTTAATCGGGCAGGTAGGTTAGAAAATTTAAAAACGGAAATGGATAGGTTAAAGTTAGATATAGTGGGAATTAGTGAAGTTCGGTGGCAGGAGGAACAAGACTTCTGGTCAGGCGACTACAGGGTTATAAACACAAAATCAAATAGGGGTAATGCAGGAGTAGGTTTAATAATGAATATGAAAATAGGAATGCGGGTAAGCTACTACAAACACCATAGTGAACGCATTATTGTGGCCAAGGTAGATACGAAGCCCACGCCTACGACAGTAGTACAAGTTTATATGCCGACTAGCTCTGCAGATGATGAAGAAATTGAAGAAATGTATGATGAAATAAAAGAAATAATTCAGATAGTGAAGGGAGACGAAAATTTAATAGTCATGGGTGACTGGAATTCGTCAGTAGGAAAAGGGAGAGAAGGAAACGTAGTAGGTGAATATGGATTGGGGCTAAGAAATGGAAGAGGAAGCCGCCTGGTAGAATTATGCACAGAGCATAACTTAATCATAGCTAACACTTGGTTCAAGAATCGTGAAAGAAGGCTGTATACATGGAAGAAGCCTGGAGATACTGGAAGGTATCAGATAGATTATATAATGGTAAGACAGAGATTTAGGAACCAGGTTTTAAATTGTAAGACATTTCCAGGGGCAGATGTGGACTCTGACCACAATCTGTTGGTTATGAACTGTAGATTAAAACTGAAGAAACTACAAAAAGGTGGTAATTTAAGGAGATGGGACCTGGATAAACTGACTAAACCAGAGGTTGTACGGAGTTTCAGGGAGAGCATAAGGGAACAATTGACAAAAATGGGGGAAAGAAAGACAGTAGAAGAAGAATGGGTAGCTTTGAGGGATGAAGTAGTGAAGGCAGCAGAGGATCAAGTAGGTAAAAAGACGAGGGCTAGTAGAAATCCTTGGGTAACAGAAGAAATATTGAATTTAATTGATGAAAGGAGAAAATATAAAAATGCAGTAAATGAAGCAGGCAAAAAGGAATACAAACGTCTCAAAAATGAGATCGACAGGAAGTGCAAAATGGCTAAGCAGGGATGGCTTGAGGACAAATGTAAGGATGTTGAGGCTTATCTCACTAGGGATAAGATAGATACTGCCTACAGGAAAATTAAAGAGACCTTTGGAGAAAAGAGAACGACTTGTATGAATATCAAGAGCTCAGATGGAAACCCAGTTGTAAGCAAAGAAGGGAAAGCAGAAAGGTGGAAAGAGTATACAGAGGGTCTATACAAGGGCGATGTACTTGAGGACAATATTATGGAAATGGAAGAGGATGTAGATGAAGATGAAATGGGAGATAAGATACTGCGTGAAGAGTTTGGCAGAGCACTGAAAGACCTGAGTCGAAACAAGGCCCCGGGAGTAAACAACATTCCATTAGAACTACTGAGAGCCTTGGGAGAGCCAGTAGTGACAAAACTCTACCATTTGGTGAGCAAGATGTATGAGACAGGCGAAATTCCCTTAGACTTCAAGAAGAATATAATAATTCCAATCCCAAAGAAAGCAGGTGTTGACAGATGTGAAAATTACCAAACTATCAGTTTAATAAGTCACGGCTGCAAAATACTAACGCGAATTCTTTACAGACGAATGGAAAAACTAGTAGAAGCCGACCTCTGGGAAGATCAGTTTGGATTCCGTAGAAATATCAGAATACGTGAGGCAATACTGACCCTACGACTTATCTTAGAAGCTAGATTAAGGAAAGGCAAACCTACGTTTCTAGCATTTGTAGACTTAGAGAAAGCTTTTGACAATGTTGACTGGAATACTCCCTTTCAAATTCTGAAGGTGGCAGGGGTAAAATACAGGGAGCGAAAAGCTATTTACAATTTGTACAGAAACCAGATGGCAGTTATAAGAGTCGAGGGACATCAAAGGGTTCAAATGGTTCAAATGGCTCTGAGCACTATGGGACTTAACATCTGTGGTCATCAGTCCCCTGGAACTTAGAACTACTTAAACCTAACTAACCTAAGGACATAACACAACACCCAGTCATCACGAGGCAGAGAAAATCCCTGACCCCGCGGGAATCGAGAACGCCACCACACGACCACGAGCTGCGGACGACATGAAAGGGAAGCAGCGGTTGGGAAGTGAGTGAGACAGGGTTGTAGCCTCTCCCCGATGTTATTCAATCTGTATATTGAGCAAGCAGTGAAGGAATCAAAAGAAAAATTCGGAGTAGGTATTAAAATCCATGGAGAAGAAATTAAAACTTTGAGGTTCGCCGATGACATTGTAATTCTGTCAGAGACAGCAAAGGACTTGGAAGAGGAGCTGAACGGAATTGACAGTGTCTTGAAGGGAGGGTATAAGATGAACGTCAACAAAAACAAAACGAGGATAATGGAATGTAGTCTAATTAAGTCGGGTGATGCTGAGGGAATTAGATTAGGAAATGAGACACTTAAAGTAGTAAAGGAGTTTTGCTATTTGGGGAGCAAAATAACTGATGATGGTCGAAGTAGAGAGGATATAAAATGTAGACTGGCAATGGCAAGGAAAGCATTTCTGAAGAAGAGAAATTTGTTAACATCGAGCATAGATTTAAATGTCAGGAAGTAGTTTCTGAAAGTATTTGTATGGAGTGTAGCCATGTATGGAAGTGAAACATGGACGATAAATAGTTTGGACAAGAAGAGAATAAAAGCTTTTGAAATGTGGTGCTACAGAATAATGCTGAAGATTAGATGGGTAGATCACATAACTAAAGAGGAAGTACTGAATAGGATTGGGGAGAAGAGAAGGGATCGGTTGGTAGGACATGTTCTGAGGCATCAAGGGATCACCAATTTGGTATTGGAGGGCAGCGTGGAGAGTAAAAATCGTAGAGGGAGACCAAGAGATGAATACACCAAACAGATACAGAAGGATGTAGGTTGCAGTAGGTACTTGGAGATGAAGAAGCTTGCACAGGATAGAGTGGCATGGATAGCTGCATCAAACCTGTCTCAGGACTGAAGAGCACAACAACAACATTTTCTAATTTCTCCTATTACATTTTGCGGTGATGCGATGAGAAGCATAAGGCTGTGGCATCAGAATACCTTCTCAATTTTTTAGGTACAAACAGAGGTATATTTGGTTACAATGTGAGTATAAAGAGACAGTTGTTTAGCAGAAGGAAAGTCACAGTTTACCGTCTAGCCAATATTGAGATCATTAGGTACACAGTGCGAGCTCAGTTCTACAGGTAGATGGCAAGGCAGCGTACCGAATAAGACGTGCTAACACTTACTTTTAAGTTATTTCCAGAATCCATGGATAACCTAGTTCAGCGTGTAAGTACCGTGCTGCTACCGAATAGGAGTTCAGCACGTTGACACACCGGCAACTTGTTTGGTAGTTGGGTAATGGGATCATTAACACTGTTGATTCGGGTTTACCTGCTGGCCCTAATGTCTCTGTTGCAAAATGTGTACGACATGCAAAATGAGGGCAGTACCTTTTGTTCTCGAATTTTCCATAAAACCCATCTCGTTTAACACTAGTGTTAATACAGTTTGCTTTCTGGTATTCTGTCCATCTTCATAATTTCAATTACCCTTTCGTGCTTTATAGCTTATCGATGGGACGATCTTTCATTCCGGACGACGATTTCTTTAGAACTTCTGCACTGTACGTTTCTTGTTTCGTCAAGTGGCAATTGCTTGTGTTCTGTCTCTCGCAGTCAAGTATAGAATAACGTTTTCATTTGTTTTTCCACCTTCTCTTTCATACAAGATTATAGCGTATGTTGGTTCCGTTGTCAGTCGAGCGATAGTGATTGTACACCTCAATACAAATTCTAATATATTTTTGTCTACGTCATCTTTAAACGGAAGGTAAGACGCCAACTGCAGAATCGTATCACGCAGGATCTATAACACGGGAACTTTAATATTTATGGAATATTCCGTCGGTACTTGGACAAACATAGACATATTAAAAACTTAAACGCACAGTATTGATATTCCTGAATAATATTTATTTAATAGTTCGTTATCAACCGGCTTTCGGCTTTCTAAGCAATACTCAGATGACTTGATACTAAACAAATACTCTGCACAATATCAGCCAGCGTTCATAGCTGTACAGAAATTGTATTTCGAAGATGTGTGACGTTTTACGACCATATATAGATACAAAAACACAAGCATAATTATATTCACAAAGAAAGTCTGAAAAAATAATTCTTATATAACTTTTACCCAAGGATTAAAAGTATGGGAATGTATAAGCCACAAACGTTGTACAAGTGAGTAATGCTACACGGAAAAACTGGTGAATTTGATGAAAAAGCCAAAAAACCTGTGGGAAGGGGGGGGGGGGGGGGGGAGAGAAAATAATCAACTTAATGTGGGCAGTGAACAGCTATAACAAGCATATTATGTAATGGTGAGGAAAATATTAAATGGATGCTGCCACTTTAGTAAGAGTGAATAATGAAACTGTATTTGGTCATTAAGTACCAGGTCAAGATACCTTGATTCGTATTCATTAATAGTCAGAATTTCGAGGATGGTAGATTTCTGTCTTCAGTTCCTCCATGAAGAACATCAAATTTAATATTATAAGAATGACATTCATTCAGAGCGTGTTAAATATAGGTGGAATCTTTCTTTCTCAGTCTGCAGTTCCCTCATGCTCAGTAAGTCTAGTAGTTAAGCCCTACTTGATTGATCTACATATAATTTGCCACACAGATTGTAGGAAATCCTTTGAGTTCCACTCTGTTCTGAAGATAGAATCTTGTCTTTAATGTTGAACATAATATGGGCAACACTACTCTTAGTATAAAAAGCTGGTGTACGCAGGCTGAACATTAATAAAACCGACAAACTGCAAGGACGGAAATGGAGGAAAAGGTGTCCTCTGAAGATGTGTCCGGAAATGCATCGTTGCCCCAGTAGATGGCGCTGGCGAACGTGCCTTGTGTTTCTCGTGTGTCGCAGGCTGTGCGCTTAACGAAGCGTACTGTAAGCAGCAGAACGATCCGGTATTCATGTCGGGAACAAGCCGAGGTAGTGTCTGTGTAAGGCCAATTAGATGGAAACGCTCGAGAGGTAGCACGGCTTTACCAAAACCAGTACCCTCACAGACACCAACCAAATCACACAACATTTCCATTCTTGGGCTTTTGCGTGATCATGGGTGCTTTCAGACAGACGAACGAGCAGGGAGACGTACACCAGATACCAGATTTGGCGGACCGGGTTCTACAAGACACTGAGACGAACCCCAGTACAAACTCCAGCTACGTGGCCCGCCACCATGATGTTAGCCAAAGTACGATTATTTGTATCCTGCATGACACCCGCTACTAACCCTATCACCTTCACTCCCATGGAGGACACTCTGAACATCTGTTATGATGTGGATGTGATGCAGCCTGTACTGTGTTCCGGGACGATTTGTTGTCGTTGTACACAACTCGATAGCTGGGAACTGGCAGGTATTACTGCGACATTAGAAAGCAACAGCACTTATTTAATACAGGTAGTAAGTGGCTTCTACAGACATATTCTGAACTTGTGCTACGTCTACATACATCCTCCGCAAACCACAGTATGGTGCATGGCGGAGCGAATTTTGTAGCACTACTACTCGTTTCCTTTCTTGTCCCACTGGCAAACGGAACGAGAGAGAAACGTCTGTCAATGTGCCTCTATACGATCCCTTATTTATCTTATCTTTGTGGTCGTGGTGCTGGCGGCAATAAAGTCGTTCTGCAGTCAGCTGAAAAATCCGGTTTTCTAAATTTTCTCAGTAGTGTTTCGCTAGAAGAACATCGTCTCCCCCTCAGGGATTCCCATTTGAGTTCACCAAGCATCTTCATAATACTAGCATGTTCATCAGACCTACCGGTAACAAATCTAACAGCACGCGTCTGAACTGCTTCGATGTCTTCCATTAATCCGACCTGGTGGCGATCCCACGCCTCCGAGCAGTTTCAAGAACGGGTCGTCCTAGTGTTCTACTTTCCCAGCGCTCTCCTGATAAACCAGTGACGACCATCCGCCTTTCCCAACACAACCTTTGCGTGCTCGTTCCATTTCATATCACTGTGCAATGTTACGCTTCGATATTTAATCGACCTGACGTTTTCAAGTAGCACACTACTAATTCTATACTCGAACATTACGGGATTGTTGATCCTACTCATCTGTATTAAACTACAATTTTCTGCATTCATTACACCAACTAGAAATTTTGTCTTAGTCATCTCCTATCCTCCTAAAGTCACACAAGGAAGACACCTTGCCATACGCCACAGCGTTATCAGCAAACAAACACAGGTTTCTGCTCATCCTGTTCATCAGATAGTTCATGTATACAAAGAATAAGAGCGATTCTGTCACACTTCCCTGGGGCACTCTCGATGATACCCTTGTGTCCGAAAAACAATCGTCGCCGAGGACAACGTACTGAATGACAAACTGCCTATTGGCTTCTTTCTGTCTCGGGTTCTTCGGCCGACGTTCATCTAATGATTTTACTGACGTTTTGCCAGCACGAGTGGCTGGCATTGTCAAAGCTTCACCCTCCCTTGCCGGTGGAGGGTGAAGCTTTGACAATGCCAGCCACTCGTGCTGGCGAAACGTCAGTAAAATCATTAGATGAACGTCGGCCGAAGAACCCGAGACAGAAGCCAATAGGCAGTTTGTCAAAAAGTGGCCACGAGAGCCTTAACAATTTTGAACGTACTGGATGCTGTTACTTAAGAAATTTTCGATGTACTCACATTCTGTACGCTCTGATCTTCTTTAACATTATGCAGTGGGGCACCGTGACAAACGTTTTCCGGAAATCTAGGACTATGGAATCTGCCTGTTGCCCTTCATCCATCGTCCGCAGGATGTTAAGTGAGAAAACGGCAAGTTAAGTTTCGCACGAGCGATGCTTTCAAAATCCAAGCTGATATTTGTACAGAAGCTTCGTATACATCTTGGTTGAGATAACACGTTGCCTAGGCTGTTCGTAGTAGCTTATCAGCATTCCTGTTGTCCTATTCGTTATTAGACCTACTCCTGTAATACCCCTTTTTGATTTTGTATTTTTAACCACACACTCTCCTGTCACCGAACTTAACTAATTCCCAACCAACCACTTTCCCTTTTTAAACTCCCTTAACTACATGCCTGCTTAAGAGATCTAACATTTCAACTTTGTGACCCTTAGAATACCAGTTCTGGTTTTCCTGATGACGCTGTCCTCCTCGACAGTATCGCCACGAAGGTCCAAAGAGTGTTAGTTTACCTGTGCAATATTTTACCGAAGAGCATGACGTCATCGTTTAACCATACAGTAGAGCTTCATACCCTGAGGAAAAATAACAGCTTTAGTTTCGCCTTGCGTTGGGCCGTTCACAGTACCAGCACAGCCCTGCCATGCTGGCTAGCGTTACAATGCCAGATCAGTAAATCATCGAGACTGCTGCCCCTGCAGCTACTGAAAAGCCTCCTGTTCCTCTTTAGAAACGACATGTTTGCGTGGTCACTGCGTAGATACCCCTCCTCTGTGGTTGTACTTGCGATACGGCTGTCTATAACGTTGAGGTACGCAAGCCTCGGCAAGATTCGTATTGCATAGGGGGGCCGGCCCGTTCGTTTTACTGAATGAAAATTACCATAACGTGATTAAGTGAACTTAAAGTAGCCTTGCCGAAAATACAAGGAGTTTTCTAGGAGAAATGTATTAAAACAGTGTTTGAAAAACGTGTTTCTGTATGACCAATCCCCATCTTTCTAGAAATCTTTGGAAAATTTATGTGAAATAATCTCCTAAACGCAATTTAATGTCGTGCTCTAAACATAACCGTCCTGAATTATTTCACAATTTGAATGCTGATGTTCTTTTTACAGTAGATCATGTTTGCAAGTAGAAATCTTGTAAGCGAGTAAATAGACTGGGATGTCAGTGGAGGGCCCACAAGCTCGCTGAAGAGAAATCTGCGCTGTGGAACAGCACCACATATGGACATGGTTCCTCGCTTTTGGAATGAAAAGTATTCTTTGTACCACAGCTGATTTGTCCCAGAATATTCTAATTACGTAGTGGTTCCGCGACTTCATCTAAAAGAAAATCTTGAACAAATAGACTAGATGGAAAGAATATTATGGGATAAAATACAGACTAACTGACTTTCATTTTTAGAGTAGAGTGATGGTAGTGTCGGTAAGCACGACATTTTTCGTTTCTTATTTCCTCCGGGCGTTTTCCATGTTGACGGGTCACCCGCTGCAAGTGATCAGCTTTTCTGGGGTTTTAGAGGCCTGCTAAGTTTGCGTTTTTTTTTCTTTTTGTATACACTTTTCGCTTCCTAAGACAAATAATAGGCGAGAGCAAATCACAAACCCATACATAGCACACAAACGCACCAACAAGAATGGGAAATATATCAGACATTACTATCAAAATCTTAACTTAAAAATAATATCAACGCAGTTCCAAAAGCCAAGACGAAAACTCACAATGTGGAGAATGGCCAAAAACATATGGGAAAAATTCCAAATAGATCACATAGTCATAACAAACAAAAATAGAAGAGAAATTCCTATCGTGAGAACAAGGAAGGGATTCTTAGTGTCCGACTGTTACTTGCTACAAGTATAGATTAGGCCAATCCCAAGAACAGAAAGACAACACAGAACAAAATTATAAAACCAGAGCCAGGCGATAAACAAAGACAAACTATTCAAGAAATTAATCAAAATACAACAAAAAATTGGGCAGACCTCGCAAAGGCAATTCACAATGGAATGCGTTGGGATCAATTTCCTGGAAAACGCAAACATGGGTGGTGGAACGTAGCTTGTGACCATGCCACTGAACGTAGAATCCTGGCATGGAAGAAGTTTAGCAGTGACAGAAAAACATAAACACGGAAGGATTTCAACAAAATCCAGAAGCAGTCCTCAAAAGATATTAGAAGATTGAAACAGACATATGGCAAAAGTAAACTAAATAAAATCGAGGACGACTTTAAGAGAAATAATACGAGAAATTTCTGCAGAATATTCAGCGAAAATGTGAAAGGTTATCAGCCCCCAAACACCTGCTCCAAAAGAACAGCCGTATCTCTGGAAGCAAATACTAAGAAGACGACAAAATTCTTAAAAAAATACGTTGTTGAATTCTTCAACTGCGAGAATCCTAAAGAAAAATTATACTTCACGAAAACAATACCAAACCCAGATTCGAAGCCGCCTAGTATCACGGAGGTAGAGGAGATCATAATACAACTAAAAACCAACAGAACCCCACGTCTGAGGTATGGAAACTAAAGACCAAAATATCACAAAGAATATTCATAATGTTCTCACAGAAATTTGGAGCACAGATAAAATTCCAAAGGAATGGAAATGTGCGTTGTTCACCCACTCCACAAAATGAGCGACGAGACAGCCCCTAATAATTACAGACGTATCTCATTATTACTGGTCACCTACAAAATTCTGTCCAAGGCATTACTCAACAGACTACAAACAAAAGCTGATACAAAGGTAGGTGAACACCAAGCAGACTTCAGAAGAGGGAGATCCTGTATTGAACAGATTTGGAACCTGCGAATGCTCCTGCAGGTCAGACAGACAAGTAACATTGTAGTCACATTCGTGGACTTTAAGAAGGCCTGCGACTCCATAGACCAACAGACTCTCTTTGACACACTGGAAGAATACGGAACAGACAGAAAAACTAGGACACTCATAAACAGACACGTACAGACACCACATACAAAACAAAATTTATGGGAGAAATCTCAGACCCATTCGAGATACATACAGGGCTCAGATAGGTTGATCTGTCACCGCTTTTATTGTTGTTGTTGTTTTTGGGGGAAGAGACCAGACAGCGAGGTCGTCGGTCTCATCGGATTAGGGAAGGAAGAGGAAGGAAGTCGGCCGTGCCCTTTCAAAGGAACCATCCCGGCATTTGCCTGGAGCGATTTAGGGAAATCACGGATAACCTGAATCAGGATAGCCGGACGCGGGATTGCACCGTCGTCCTCCCGAATGCGAGTCACCTCGCTCGATCCCGCTTTTATTCAACATGGTCTTAGACAAAATTATCAAACAATGAGAAGAAAAAGTATAAGGGATTCAGTTAAGAGAAACATATGCAAGCAATAAAATCATAAACAGAGTAACAATAACGGTGCCGCTATGAGGATACAAATCAGGTTTACTTTGCATGCACGCTGTAACGATCGTGAGCGTTAGTTACCTTTTGAGATTGGGCGTTGTGAGTTGAGGTTAGTCAAGAATGCCTTTAGGGCGACAAAGGCGCCATTACCAGCACTTCACTGAGTTTGTACGAGGCCTCGAGAAGGTGAATGTTCCTTCCGCGATACTGCAGAGAGACTTGGCAGGAGTGTAGTCACCGTATATGACTGCTGACAGAGGGGTTCACGAGAACGTACGGTCGCAAAAAGGCTGGGCTTTGGACTGCCACGTGGCACTACCATCATGTTCGGCGTATGGCTCTGTCGTATCGTGCCACATCTACAGCAGCTATTTGAGCGGCAGCTGACAGCACAGTGATACAACCAACTGTTGCAAATCGTTTACTTCAAAGACAGCACTGGGCCAGACGCCCCGTAGCGGGCATTCCACTGACCCAAAACCACCGCCATGTGCGACCAGTAGTGTCAAGCGAGAGCTCATTGGAGGGCAGGGTGGAGCGCTGGTGTTTTTTCTGATGCAAACTGGTTCTGTCTCGGTGCCAGTGATGACTGTGTTAGATAGAAGGAGGCCACATGAGGACCTATACCCAGCCTGTCTGCGTGCTTGACACACTCGACCTGTACCTGGAGTTATGGTCTGAGGCGAGATTCCATATGGCAGCAGAAGCAGTCTCGTGGTTATCCCACGCATCATGAGCGTAAAATGGTACGTCAGTCTGGTGATTCGACCTGTTGCGCTGCTATTCGTGAGGAGCACTCCAGAGGGTCTTTTTCAACAGGATAACTCTCGCCCACACTCCGCTATCGCAGCCTAACGTGTTCTACACAGTGTTGACACGTTACCTTGGCCAGCTGTATCGCTAGATCTGTCTCCGATCGAACACACGTGGGACATCATCGGACGATCCACAACCAGTATTGACCGACAATGTGCAACACTCTTGCAATTCCATCTCACAAACTCACATCCGGCGCTTATACAGCACAATGCACGCACGTTTGCGTGCTTGCATTGAACGTGTTAGTAGTTACACCGGTTATTAATGTACCAGCATTACACAATTGCAATGGCTTATCTCGCAACCTTTGATCCGGCAATGTTAATCACTTAAATATTTACCTAGACAAAAATATTCCCGAAATTTCGTTACACTACATTAATTATTTCTTGTCTTCGCAATTTTTTCCGTCAGTGTATTTTTTTTTTTTTTTTTGTCATCAGTCTACTGACTGGTTTGATGCGGCCCGCCACGAATTCCTTTCCTGTGCTAACCTCTTCATCTCAGAGTAGCACTTGCTACCTACGTCCTCAATTATTTGCTTGACGTATTCCAATCTCTGTCTTTCTCTACAGTTTTTGCCCTCTACAGCTCCCTCTAGTACCATGGAAGTCATTCCCTTATGTCTTAGCAAGTGTCCTATCATCCTGTCCCTTCTCCTTATCAGTGTTTTCCACATATTCCTTTCCTCTCCGATTCTGCGTAGAACCTCCTCATTCCTTACCTTATCAGTCCACCTAATTTTCAACATTCGTCTATAGCACCACATCTCAAATGCTTCGATTCTCTTCTGTTCCGGTTTTCCCACAGTGTTTCACTACCATACAGTGCTGTACTCCAGACGTACATCCTCAGAAATTTCTTCCTCAAATTAAGGCCGGTATTTGATATTAGTAGACTTCTCTTGGCCAGAAATGCCTTTTTTGCCATAGCGAGTCTGCTTTTGATGTCCTCCTTGCTCCGTCCGTCATTGGTTATTTTACTGCCTAGGTAGCAGAATTCTTTAACTTCATTGACTTCGTGACCATCAATCCTGATGTTAAGTTTCTCGCTGTTCTCATTTCTACTACTTCTCATTACCTTCGTCTTTCTCCGATTTACTCTCAAACCATACTGTGTACTCATTAGACTGTTCATTCCGTTCAGCAGATCATTTAATTCTTCTTCACTTTTACTCAGGATAGCAATGTCATCAGCGAATCGTATCATTGATATCCTTTCACCTTGTATTTTAATTCCACTCCTGAACCTTTCTTTTATTTCCATCATTGCTTCCTCGATGTACAGATTGAAGAGTAGGGGCGAAAGGCTACAGCCTAGCCTTACACCCTTCTTAATACGAGCACTTCGTTCTTGATCGTCCACTCTTATTATTCCCTCTTGGTTGTTGTGCATATTGTATACGACCCGTCTCTCCCTATAGCTTACCCCTACTTTTTTCAGAATCTCGAACAGCTTGCACCATTTTATATTGTCGAACGCTTTTTCCAGGTCGACAAATCCTATGAAAGTGTCTTGATTTTTCTTTAGCCTTGCTTCCGTTATTAGCCGTAACGTCAGAATTGCCTCTCTCGTCCCTTTACTTTTCCTAAAGCCAAACTGATCGTCACCTAGCGCATTCTCAATTTTCTTTTCCATTCTTCTGTATATTATTCTCGTAAGCAGCTTCGATTCATGAGCTGTTAAGCTGATTGTGCGATAATTCTCGCACTTGTCAGCTCTTGCCGTCTTCGGAATTGTGTGGATGATGCTTTTCCGAAAGTCAGATGGTATATCGCCAGACTCATATATTCTACACACCAACGTGAATAGTCGTTTTGTTGCCACTTCCCCCAATGATTTTAGATATTCTGATGGAATGTTATCTATCCCTTCTGCCTTATTTGATCGTAAGTCCTCCAAAGCTCTTTTAAATTCCGATTCTAATACTGGAACCCCTATCTCTTCTAAATCGACTCCTGTTTCTTCTTCTATCACATCAGACAAATATTCACCCTCATAGAGGCTTTCAATGTATTCTTTCCACCTATCTGCTCTCTCCTCTGCATTTAACAGTGGAATTCCCGTTGCACTCTTAATGTTACCACCGTTGCTTTTAATGTCACCAAAGGTTGTTTTGACTTTCCTCTATGCTGAGTCTGTCCTTCCGACAATCATATCTTTTTCGATGTCTTCACATTTTTCCTGCAGCCATTTCGTCTTAGCTTCCCTGCACTTCCTATTTATTTCATTCCTCAGCGACTTGTATTTCTGTATTTCTGTATTCCTGATTTTCCCGGAACATGTTTGTACTTCCTCCTTTCATCAATCAACTGAAGTATATCTCCTTCTGTTACCCATGGTTTCTTTGCAGCTATCCTCTTTGTACCTATGTTTTCCTTCCCAAGTTCTGTGATGTATTAGTCACCCCATAAAAGCGCACACTGGTCGCTTTGGAGGCCTGTAGTTGGTGTACAGCTGCTACCAGGCCGTCAAGTGAACCTCCACCGCTGACATAAATGATGAAAGTCAAGCGGTGCCTATGTGTCAGTCGGTCAGTCGCACTAAGACGTGAGGACGTGAGAGGAGGGCAGAAGGAAAGTATTGTGTATGGACGTACCCATGATCACACCGTGAATAAATTTACGCGATTTGTTGGTGTGTCATCGCGAACTGTCCAACGTGTCTGCAAGGGATGGTGTGCACTCGCTGACCGACAGGGTCTGGAAACGACTGTCACGCTTTGTCAATTGAAACTGGTTTTTCATCAGACAGGTACCGCAGCCGTCAGTAAATGCAGATCCGTCTCAACCACTTTCCGCGCAGACGTTGAGAAAGGAGCTGTATACGATAGGCATTTGAGTCGGGTACCTTGCTAAAGGTCGTTGCTCACAATGGCACGTACAGCTGCACTCCACCAATGGGCCAAAAAACACAAACTGAACAGTCACTGACAGGAGAGTGTAGTATAATTCTAAGAGTGACGACGACGATTTGCAAGTGATGCAATTCTTGGGGTACATCGACGGCCCAATAAGGAGTTTAATCCGCAGTGGCTCAGGTCGGAGGCAGTTCTGTGACGTTTTGGGGTGTTTCTCGTATCATGATTTGAGCCCAATCAGTCACGTTACCGTGAACGTGAACGAGGATGTTTATTTCAACATTCTCAGTGACCCAGTGTCACATTTTTTGGCATATATTGAGGATGACAACACTGCAGACGATCCTGTCTTCAAAGATGAGAACAGCTGTGTTTATAGAGCTTCATGCATACGTTTCTGATTCGTCGAACACTCGGGTACCCTGTAGTATATCAACGGGCGCGCTAAAACAATCGAACTGAATCACATAGCAAATGTCTAGAATAATTTTGAACAGGGGGTGAAACGGAGTACTTACCATCTCCATAAGTTGGTAGCTCTACAGATATAATCTTAAATGAATGGCTTCAGCTGGGTATGGCATACTTGAAAAAGTCGTGGATCCTCTTCATCACAGAGTTTAGGCCATTATCGAAGATTCAGGCAGTGTTACCCGGTAACAACGTGATATCTCCTGTTGCGCTCATGTAGAGATTTTTCATTGCCAGAGTCGCTGAATACGAACACATCACTGGACTTTCAGAAATATCCTGTTTCTGGTATATCCTAGTATTTGAAATTCCCACTTGCTGTGTGTGCCAAAACGAACCGGCAATTTATAAGGAAACATCTCAGTTTTACAGTTCTTATTTGAATTTTGAGACGTGCTTGGTTGAAATGTTCGTAGAATAAAAAACTGGGTTCGTTATTTCAAAAAATGTGTACTCTTATACCTTGCGTAACACAGTGCTAAAGAGGCTTTAACAAGCTTGCGCATATCGTCCCATTTATGAAATGTCCAACTTGGTTTCCCCTAGACAGTAATCCATAAATTCAACTCAGTTTCTTTGTTTGCAAACTTTTTTCAGTGCATACCAGCTCGAAAGTCAGTGCTTCTGAAGCAGGGTATTAGAGTGCAAATATTCTTTCATGTACTTTTTACAACGACAAGACTTCCCAAAAAAATAAAAAAAATGCGTCTTAGTCATTCTTTTCTGAACAGCTGTCATCAGTAAATTATCTGTCTCTGACGACATAATTCCCACCAAACATCCGTACCCTTGCGTGAATACAGTTAAGCTGCGATCAAATGGATTAATGGATAGAGGGCGCTCTTCTGTATCGTGCGGCATATGGTGGTTTGGGTACGACGGTTTACGAGCATGGATAGCTGAGGCGGTTAAACCGACCGTTCGCGTAAAACGGGAAATCCGGATTCGACTCCCAGTCCTGCACAAATTTTCATCTCTCGCCGCTGGATTCGTTCATTGACCCACTGGAGCTAAGTGTCTGATGTTTCTTTCGTTAGGATAATGCGCTAGTACCGGTAAGAGTCAGTAATAACACACTTTAAGGTCTAAGATTCGAAACTGAAGTCTGAATATTGAACCTTACGTTCAACACCATATTTGAAAATGTATCAGAACGTTTCCTCGAGGTAGATACCTACAAGAAAAATTTCCTTTACTTGTGGATCGTTTGCGACACATTACTCAATCCCTTAACGTATGCTTCCGTTAACATTCTGCGTCACTGAAGACTTCAAAATGTTAAGCATCGAACTACTGTGTAATGATATAACTCGTACTTAAACTGCGTTTAGCTGTACTACTTAGAGATTCAGTTTCACACTGTATTCCGAATGAAATTTCGATTTGCGTCTGCGAATTGTCATACTTGTCTAACCTTTTATTCTGAAAGAATTCACACATTTTTTCCCGATGACCTAACAAGAGCTGTACAGGGTGTGAAAGCATAGTTATTTTTTATTCCATTACAGCAGACACATAGGGAGTGGACAAAAATATTAAAAACACCAGAAAACAACACATTTCCATGCCTAATACGATATAGGAAACCCGTTGGCATTCGAAACAGCTCCCAGTCGTCTCGGAATGGATAAATACAGGTCGTGTATGGTTTTTAAAAGAATCATATGCTATTTTTCGTGCAAAATAGTGGAAAGTTCAGGCCACGATGGTAGAGGTGGATAGTGATCACGTACCCTCCTCTCCAAAGTAGACCACGAAGGCTCAATAATTTTGAGATCTGGTGACTGCAGTGACAAAGGGCGCTGCGACACTGCATCCTCGTGCTCACAAAACCAGTCCTGAACGATGCGGGTGTGTGAACAGAGGCGCTGTCATCTTGGAACACGGCATCATCACTGAGGAACAAACATTAAAATCATATGACGGACCAGATCAGCCAAATTGGTCGCATAATCCGTGGCAAGACTGCTACCTTGAAGAGCAACCACGAGAATAATGAGATATGGCTGCCCAAATCGTCACCGAATCCTTCCCACGTTTCACTCTTGGGACGTAAACTCAGCTAGAAGTTGGAAACAGTGAGAAACAAGACTCATCCAACCAAATGATATTCTTCCATTGATCCATAGTCCAGGTTTTAGTGGCTTCTGCGCCACGTTTCCCTGTTACGGGCATTTGCATCACTGATGAGTGATTTTCGAATTCCAGCCAGCCCTGCTAATTCCCTGCTTTTGGAGCTCGTTCGTGCTGAATTGGAGCTGACAGAGCTCGCGAGTGTGGCAACCAGTTCTGCAGTGACTTTTGCAGCTGTCTTACTCTAATTTTTTGTCACACTCCTCTTCAGAGACCGTCTGTCAATATCACTCAATAAACACTTTATTCCGCGTTGTGACTTATTGGATGATATTTTTCCGTTTTCCCTGCATGCGGTATAAATCTTAGATATGGTGCTTCTAGAAACAGCGTACACTTCGGCTACCTTGTTTGCGGTAGCATCAACCGTACGAGCACCAACAATTTCTCTACCTTCCAAGTCTCTTTGCTCCGACACTGTTCTGTCCACGACTGACACTTCCAACGTACTGAGGGCATTACACAGGTGCCGTTCGTGATCAAATACAGCAGTGCAACCTGCATTTTTCGCCGGCATCTGCGTTTACATCAAGCATGCATTTCTCGCGGTGTTCCCATATTTTTGTCCAACCCCTGTACCTTTAAAATGTATGAAGTGGTGGAAAAAAAAATCTGTCTAATAATTCGCATTACTTTAATTTCACACCGCGCTCCTGTTTTCACATGATGTAGAGTTTCTTGATGAGGATTTTCACAACTCCCAAGTCGACTGGTCTGCTAATTCATTGCCGGCCGCTGTGGCCGAGCGGTCCTAGGCGCTTCAGTCCGGAACGGCGCTGCTACTACGGTCGCAGGTTCGAATCCTGCCTCGGGCATGGACGTGAGTGATGTCCTTAGGTTAATAAGGTTTAAGTAGTTCTAAGTCTAGGGGACTGATGACCTCAGATGTTAAGTCCCATAGTGCTTAGAGCCATTTCAACCATTTTTGCTAATTCAATTGCCCTGATAAATGCAGCCGCTCTTCTTCATAAAAACAGAGCATAGCAGAGTCAATCCCTCTCTCTCACGCAAGGACAGCAATAGCCAGTTGCAGTACTGACGTCGAGCAAGACTATCTCAATCGATGAGTCGATGCACTACTGTTTCTTTGTAAGGCTTCAGTTTTGCTTTGTGCTCAGTCCTGTGAGTGGACGCTTCTGCTAAATGGCACAACAATTTTCTTGGATTTCCTTTCAGATCCACACATAACTCACCTAGTTGGGCTACAACGGACAATCAGTCTCCCAGAGTCTAAGGAACGGGTCGGGCTGCAACGGCAGTGGGGGCCTAGTTCTCCCGTATTAGTAATCGCGCTACACCGACACATCTCTTGCGTCGTACGTGAAACTTCCTGTACAAAGGTATGCAGGTGAACTGTAACGTATCTTCTTCTTCTCGAAACACTGTAAGAGATGCTGGATTTGTTGCATAGAAAACTATCCTGATGGAAAGCGCCATGTCCGTTGTGGATGAAATCCACCGTGAGAAACGTTTCATATGGTATTATGGAACAACCAAATGCACAACGGTGGTCCCGACATCCACTGGAGCAACATGGAGTGAGGGACTTTGAAACCTAAACCACGTGTGCCTTTGTCGGTTAGTCACCAGATTTGCACGTTTCCTGGTTAGAGCACGGACTGAGTCGCGTGGTGAATGATTTTTTCTGCTTCCCCCCTTTTCATGGTACCTTCTGAGAATTGCTAAGTCCAAAAAAAATACATCCCCCTGCAGCGGAATTGTATTTGGAATGAAACGTTTTGATAGATCAAAACTAGGAACAGTGGCGGTAACTGAACTGTGACCCTGAGATAAAACCAAAAAACGATTCCGACAGATCGCACGAACATGTCCCCATTGCAGTTGTTTTTTCTGACACAGACGAGCTGGCCGAGTGACAATCACGCTGATTATGACACCAGACTCGCATCTGGGGCAAGTGGTGTTCAAATCCCAGTCCGGCGACTCAGACTTCTTTAGACAGGTTAAGAGAAATGGCGTTGTAGTTTCTGTGAAAAAGATATCGTACATATCCTTTCCCATCCTAGTTCTATCCTGGTATTTGACCCCTAATTTTCCATATTTATTCCTTCTACAGTACGAGCAAATCGTCAAAGCGCACTTTCTACCATGAGTGGTGCACGTCTAACAATATATTGTCTGCTAGAGTCTTCGTCGTCATTCTTCAGGTTTCCCCATTTTGCTGATTACTGAAAGCTGTGAACCGTGATGGCTGCTCTCGATAACTACGTCATTGAAAGCTATTCTTTGCCAAAAATTCTGAATCAGAAGCTTTGTTATTTCTCCAAGGAAGAGGAGCACCAATGTAGTAGCTGAGTAGTGTGCTACATTATGCAGAATATTACCACAATCTGTACTTCCTTCTTTTCCCATTTTTGTCTTCTCGGATAGCCCAACTAAAGACCGCGTGCCAGTTTCAATTCCTTATTCGTTGTTATTTTCTTCCAGTACTCTTTCACCTTCCTCATTTTATATTTTATAAATTATGCTGTAATTTCATGCGATTAAAATTTTGCTGTAATAACACATTAATTCTTTCACAAGAACTGTATGTCTCCCTTGACATCAATTACATCATTAAGTTTGTATTCAGTATGGAAATGCAGTTAACAAAATGCAATCCTTTTTTATTTAATTATAATGGTTGAGAAAGACAGAATTAAAGGAGAAACGTAAGGCGCGTGACCTAAGAAGACCCATGGTCTACTCTAGGAAAGTGTTCTTCACGGGTTGATAAGTAAGATCAGGAGAAGCTGCTCACATGTGGCAAGAAAAATTCATAGGCCTCAGAAGAATCCTCGGTGAACGGTAGAGATAAATATCAGCATTATGCCTGTTCCACTGCAGCACGGTCTTAATCATTAATTAAAATTTATGATGGGTTTTCTCTCTACTGATTAGCGATTTAATCAGAGCTTCCTACAGTGCTGATGAGGATGGATAAGATTTAACGCCCCATTGACGACGAGATCATAAGAGACGGGGTACAAGCTCAAACCGGAGAAGTATTGGGAACGAATTCAGTCGAGGCCGTTTCAAAGGAACCGTTCAGGTATTTGCCTTAATCGACACAAACTGTATCCGGCCTTTAAGCGAGCATGAGCACATATATTCGGTACACTGTGTATGATATTTTATACAATTATTGTTTTACTTTTGATATCTGCATCTAAATACATACTCCCCCAAGCCACCGAACGGGTGCGTGGCGGGGGGTATAGTGTACCACTACTAGCCATTTCTTTTCTTGTTCCACTCGCAAACTGACTGAGGGAAAAACGACTGTCTATATGCCTCCGCATGAAACCTAGTTTCTCGTATCTTATCTTTATCGCCCTTACGTGCACTGTATGTTGGCAGCAGTAGAATCATTCGGCAATCAGCATCAAATGCCGGTTCTCTAAATTTTCTCAATAGTGTTCCCTGAAAAGAATGTCGCCTTCCCTCCAGGGATTCCCATTTCAGTTCCCGAAACATTTCTGTAACAATTAACGTGTTGTTCGAACCTACCGGTATCAAATCTAGCAACCCGGCTCTGAATTGCTTCGATGTCCTCCTTCAATCCGGCCTGGTACGGATCCAAAACACTCCAGTAGTATTCAAGAATAGGCAGCACCGGTGTCCTATGTGCGGTCTCCTTTACAGATGACCCACACTTTTCTAAAATTCTACCAGTTAACCAAAGTCGACCATTCACCTTTACTATCACAGTCCTCACATGCTCGTTTCATTTCATACCCCATTGCAATGTTATGCCCAGATATTTAAACGACTTGACTGTGTCAAGCAGGACATCACTAACGCTGTAACTCAACATTACAGGTTTGTTTCTCCCACTCATTCGCTTTAACTTACATTTTCCCGCATTTAGAGCTAACTGCCATTCATTACAACAATTAGAAATTTTGTCTATGTCATCTTGTATTTTCCTACAGCCACTCAACTTTGACACCTCACCGTATACCAAGGCATCGTCAGGAAACAACCACAGATTGCTGTTCACTCCGTCCGCCAAATCATTTATGTATATAGAGAACAACAGCGCTCCTATCATACTTGCCTGGGGCATTCCTGACGACACCCTTGTCTCTGTTGAATACTCGCCGTCGAGGACAACTTACTGTGTTATATTACTTAAGAAATCTTCAAGCGACTCACATATCTGTGAACATATTCCATATATTCATAGCTTCGTTAACAGCCTGCAGTGGGACACCGTGTCAAATAATTTCGGGAAATCTAGGAATGCGAAATCTGCCTGTTGTGTTCATCCATAGTTCGCAGTGTATCATGTGAGAAAAGGGCAAGCTGAGTTTCGCACGAGCGATGCTTTCTAAAACCATGCTGATTCGTGAACATAAACTTCTTAGCCCCAAGAAAATTTGTTATATTAGAACTGAAAATATGTTCAAGGATTCTGCAACAAATCGAAGTTTGGGGATATTAGTCTGTAATTTTGCGGGTCCGTTCTTTTACACTTCTTATATACAAGAGTCACCTGCGTTTTTTTTCCCGTTGCTTGGGACTTTGTACCGGGCGAGAGGTTCGCAATAAATGCAAGCTAGGTAAGGGACTACTGCCGTAGAGTACCCTTTGTAAAATCGAATTGGGATTTCATCCGGACCTGGTGACTTACTTGCTTTCAAATCTTTCTGTTGTTTCTCTACGCCAGGGATGTTTGTTACTATGTCGTCCATACGGGAGTCTATTCGGTGGTCAAGATGATTCTCCAGTTTGAATGATTTCTTGAACCTGAAATTTAAAACTTCGGCTTTCGTTCTGCTATCTTCAACTGCCACAACTGACTGCTCAACAAGGGACTGAATGGAAGCCTTAGACCCGCTTAGCGGTGTTATATAGGACCGGAATTTTCTCGCGTTCTCTGCCAGATCTTTCGTTAAGGTATAACGGTGGTAGTAGCTGTATGCGTCGCGCATAGATCTTTTCACAGACGCACGAATGTCTATCAGGCTTCTCTTGTCGTCATTTGTGTGTTCTCTTTTCAACCGAGAGTGGAACAGCCTGTCCTTCCTAGGCATCTTCCGAATTTCGTTATTAAACCATGGTGGGTCTTTTCCATCTACTTACTGGGCACAACTCTCCAGACCACGATTTACAATCTGCTTTAACTTTGCCCATAGTCTCTTCACGCCCATCTTACTGGAACTAAGTGGCGTCAGTTCACTCTTTAAATGAGACGCTAACGAATCGGGCGCCCGGTAAAAACATCCAACAATTAACTTGGTTTCATCTGGACCTGTTATGCGCGACCAGATTGTAACATGTCACACTCAAATTCAAAAATGTTCAAATGTGTGTGAAATCTTATGGGACTTAACTGCTAAAGTCATCAGTCCCTATGCTTACACACTACTTAACCTAAATTATCCTAAGGACAAACACACACACCCATGCCCGAGGGAGGACTCGAACCTCCGCCGGGACCAGTCGCGCACACTGAACTTCAAATGGATCAAATGGCTCTGATCACTATGGGACCTAACATCTGAGGTCATCAGTCCCCTAGAACGTAGAACTACTTAAACCTGCCTAACCTAAGGACATCACACACATCCATACCCGAGGCAGGATTCGAACCTGCGACCGTAGCAGTCGCGCGGTTCCGGGCTGAGCGCCTAGAACCGCTCGGCTCACTCAACTTCGACCTCAATAGAGCCAACCCTTTTATGAACTGCAATGAACACTCTCTCGCCCCCTCCCCCCGAGGCCACTAATCTGTCTTTCCGTGCCGGCCGTAGTGGCCGAGCGGTTCTAGGCGCTACAGTCTGGAAGCGCACGACCGCTACGGTCGCAGGTTCAAATCCTGCCTCGGGCATGGATGTGTGTGATGTCCTTAGGTTAGTTAGGTTTAAGTAGTTCTAAGTTATAGGGGACTGATGACCTCAGAAGTTAAGTCCAACAGTGCTCAGAGCCATTTGAACCATTTTTTTGTCTTTCCGTTATACGTTCCTCGACGTGCTAAATATTTCAGAACTTTCCACTTCGAGTTTCAACCAGCTATCGGTTCCACGAGTAGTTCGAACGCGAGAGCTTTCCTGCAGGGCAGTAAATTCGGGAAATTTGTTACGAATACTTCGACAGTTTGCTGATAAAATTTTGACAGTTGAAGTGTCTTTACTCTGAAAGCGGTCTGACTTCCCTTGCTGCGTATGGACTGGCGGATGTTCATCAGAGTACCTCAAACTACCGTCTAACCTATAAAACCCTCCTTGGCACTCCACAAGTACTCCGATACCCGAGTAGCTGCTTCCTTCGTGTAGTGCACTATCAATGGGAGTCCTACAAATCCCCACCCGATAACGCAGGTCTAGAAATCTGCAGCTAAGAGCGTCACAGAGTCGACGAAACCGTTAGTTGAACCCCTAAACTCTGTTCCAAACCAAAGGACCCCGATCAACTCTAGCAGTTTTCACCACCTCCGCCAGACCCCTACATAAACAGTTTATGGCCTCAGAACCCATGCGACAGATATCGTTGGTGCCGCTGTGAGCCACAACTTACAGACGACTGCACCCTTCACTTCGATAGCCGCAGGCAAGGCCGGCTCTACATCTTGGATGAGTTCCCCTGGCAGACACCCGAGGCGCACATGGGGCTCTCTTTCCAGCCCTGAACGCTATTTGTCTAAGGAGCTCCATACCACGTCTAACACTGGAGCTCCCGATAACTAGTAAACCCCTCGTCTTGTTTGCTTGCCGATACACTATGCCATGCATAGTCTTGGAATGTCTTTTTGTTGTTGGTGTGGTCTTCAGTCCTGAGACTGGTTTGATGCAGCTCTCCATGCTACTCTATCCTGTGCAAGCTTCTTCATCTCCCAGTACTTACTGCAACCTACATCCTTCTGAATCTGCTTAATGTATTCATCTCTTGGTCTCCCTCTACGATTTTTACCCTCCACGCTGCTCTCCAATGCTAAATTTGTGATCCCTTGATGCTTCAGATCATGTCCTACCAACCGGTCCCTTCTTCTTGTCAAGTTGTGACACAAACTCCTCTTCTCCCCGATTCTATTCAATACCTCCTCATTAGTTATGTAATCTACCCATCTAATCTTCAGCATTCTTCTGTAGCACCACATTTCGAAAGCTTATATTTTCTTCTTGTCCAATCTATTTATCGTCCATGTTTCACTTCCATACATGGCTACACTCCATACAAATACTTTCAGAAACGACTTCCTGGCACTTAAATCAACACTCGATGTTAACAAATTTCTCTTCTTCAGAAACGCTGTCCTTGCCATTGCCAGTCTACATTTTATATCCTCTCTACTTCGACCATCATCAGTTATTTTGCTCCCCAAATAGCAAAACTCCTTTATTACTGTAAGTGTCTCATTTCCTAATCTAATTCCCTCAGCATCACCCGACTTAATTCGACTACATTCCATTATCCTCGTTTTGCTTTTGTTGGTGTTCATCTTATATCCTCCTTTCAAGACACTGCCCATTCCGTTCAACTGTTCTTCCAAGCCCTTTGCTGTCTCTGACAGAATTACAATGCCATCGGCGAACCTCAAAGTTTTTATTTCTTCTCCATGGATTTTAATAGCTACTACTGTACACGTGAACAAGACATCTTGAAGTGTAGAGCATAAGATCCAAAGATGGCAACATAGTTTGCCGGAAACGCTTATCTGAATAAATGGTCTACAAGAGCGATCCCGTGGCATTTTGAAGTTTTTTACTTCTGTTTCCATTAACCTTTTCTGTTTCCGGTCTGTAGCGGCGAGCACTCTGTGAGAATTATATGAAAGGTGTATTTTCGATTTCGGCAGGCAAGTCATCTTTGATCCCAATGGAGGATTGCTTTAGCCTAAAAAACCCCCACGTGTACGCCACATATACTCCGCTACCCTAGTAGCCGCTTCCTGAGTGTAGTGCACACCTGACCTATTAAGGGGAACCCCATAAGAATATGTTAAAGAACTCTGAAGCATACTGATGTCCAGAATATAGTGTGTAATTTTGTGGGACCGTTCTTATAACTTTCTTATAAACAGAAATTACCTTTCTTCTTGTGGCCTGGAACTTTTCACGGGCTGAGATAATAGCGATAAATTCAAGTAAGTGAGGTGGTGTATGTAAGTAGCAGTAAAGACATCAGCAGAATTTAGGCAGCTGAGATGAAGTTTATCCATAGCATTGTCGCAAAAATACGGTGGGATAGAATCCGAAATGTGGAAAACAGACTCAAGTTGTACGACTTCAAGACAAAATAACCTCGCATCAACTGGTGTGGTATGTGTATATGTGACACATGGTTATTAACAGGCTGCCATTAGTAGTGTGTGATTTAAAACTCAGAGATAAAAGACCAAGAGGTAGACCCACACTCAGGTACAATGATATGGGGAAGTCCGACACCGAGCAGAGAGGACATACCTCTAATATCATCGATGAGGGAGAGAAGTTTAACGACCCAAATTGATGGAGAAGATATGTATGTCGATACATCGAAGAAGTTCCGACGACACGGGATGATAATGTTGAGTACCTGCCATAATCGGAGAGTGCTTGTTAAATACTGTACATTTATCTGACTTCTCAGTAACAAAACGTAGTAAGCATTTTTACTACGTACTGACTTTATATAATCGAAAATGGTTCAAACGGCTCTAAGCACTATGGGACTTAACATCTGAGGTCATCAGTCCCTGAGAACTTAGAACTACTTAAACCTAAGAAACCTAAGGACACCACACACATCCATGCCAGAGGCAGGATTCGAACCTGCGACCGTAGCTGTCACGCGGTTCCAGACTGAATCGCCTAGAACCGCTCGGCCACACCGTCCGGTATCGAAAATGGTTCAAATGGCTCTAAGCACTATGGTACTTAACATCTGAGGTTATCAGTGTCCTAGACTTAGAACTACTTAAACCTAACTAACCTAAGTACATCACAAACATCCATGCCCGAGGCAGGATTCGAACCTGCGACCGTAGCTGGAGCGCGGTTCCAGACTGAAGCGCCTAGAACCACTTGGCCACAGCTTATATCATCGACCTGTTTCCCAGATACTGTATTCACGACTGTCGATATGGTTTTAATATTATCCTGAGATTTAGCTGCTCTATTTGCATACGACATGCTTTTATCTTCCTAAAAACATTTTTAAGCAGCTTACTGTTCTTCGTTTTTGTAATGGGCTACTTTAGCTCGATTGTCTACCGCTTTGATGTAATTCCCATTTTTTTCTACATTGTAACCGCATCGCATTCCTCAGCCACCCTGGTTGCTTCGTAGTGACAGTACCGTGTTTCAAACGTTCTAATGGAAAGCAACTTTCAAAGAACGCTAGAAATACGTTGAGAAAAGCATTATATGTACCTTCGATGTTGTCAGCATTATAAGCATCCTGCCGCCCTTGTTCTTTAATGAGGTAAAAAAAGTATCTGTTGCCACTGAATTAACATTTATAAGCACACTGTCCAGTCAAAAGCCTGAATAACCACCTTTTTCAGCCCGGATCGCTGCAAGAAGTGCAGTTGGAGGGTTAGTGAGGTTGTGGAAGGTACCGCCAGAGATGCGTAGCCACGCCGACTCTAGTGCCAGGGCTCGTGCGCTAGGTTTCTGGGTTGAGGATCCATAGCGTGAGCAGCCCGATCGAGATGGCCCACAGATTCCCTATTGGCTTTAAATCCAGGGAGTCTGGTGGCCAGGAGAGTACGATACACTCATCCTGGTGCTTCTCCAACCACGCACGTACAGTACGAGTGGTGTGACGTGTTGCACTGTCCTGTTGTAGATGTCATCGTGCTGTGGAAACACAAACGGCATATGTGGACATGGTCCCCGAGGATAATGCATACATCTGTTGATCCACTGTGGCTTCCAGAATGACGAGCTCACCCAGGAAATGCGACGAAACATTTATCAGATCATAACGCTCCCTTCTCCGGCCGGGAACCTTCCGATGGCTGTTGCAGGAAGTTTGCTTTCAGACTTTCACGCCGTAGGTTTACATGCCAACGCCCCTCTGCCTGATGTAGCACAAAACGTGATTCATCTGAAAATGCCACCTGTGTCCTCTCAGTGGGCGTTCGATGAATAGCAGTGAGCATGAGTGCATGAACTAAGCGATTGCTTCGGCGGCCCATACGCAGCAACGTTCGCTGAACGGTCGTTGATGAGACACTGTTGGTAGCCCCGTACACATTTATACAGCCGTCGTTCGCCCCTCTCATCTATGACTCGTGGTGCAACACAATTGTCTCGTCGCCGGTTTTGGGCAGCGCCATTTTGCCATGCACGGTATGCTTTAAACACGGCGGCACGCGAACTGTTTACAAACTTAACCGTTTGGGAAATGCTACCACTCTTGGCCCGAAAGCCAATAATCATGCCCTTTTGGATGTCAGATAAATTGGTCCGTTTCCACATTATGACGACTGCACTGTTTTCCGCGTCCCCCCACCCCTCCCCCGACACGCTTTATATAGTGCTGTCACCTGCCACCTGTGACTGGTTGCTGCACGTCGACGCCGAACATAGCCGGTGGTCACGTTAATGTGACTGGACGGTGTACTTTACAATTATGTTTTACATGTGTAAGAGCACAAATTCCTTTCTAGTTTTAAAATTTGTTTATCGTGATCTGAAAGGCCATTAACAGTTTTACTAACGAAGTGCCCTTCTATTAATGAAGAGTGAACAAAGTAGTCTTTAGTTGTGCTACTGTTCTGCACTCTGGCTAGAAAGAATACACTCTTCTTCGGATTATATGAAACTAGGAGATCCCTCAACAGTCATTTCCTTGCACAGTCATCTATAAAATTAATTTTGAAGCCACCACATACAACTAATTTTTTGTACTTTCTATAAAGTAATCAAGAACTGCCTTTTTGCTTGAACAGAAACGTTATGAAGTAAGAGTTAGGTGACCAATAGATAACTATAACTAAAATGAAATTGACGACTTCTGTTCAGGTGTGAGATACCTGTAGGAACACTCTTCTTTCCTATGTCGCGTTTTACGTCATATAGAACTGATCGCTGATACATTCTACTGGCGGATTTCAACCGCTTACGTTTAAAATACGGAATAGTGTCACAAGGTAACTGACATTACCGTTCTGGGGGCGGGAGGTAGCTAGACGTCCCTCCAATTTTCCTTCTGTACACCTATTAGAGGGTGAAACAACTGCCGCTCGGCAGCTCAGTGAGCATTTGAATGACGGTATCACGGAATTTAGTTTAGTTTAGCGTTACTGTTTCCTCAGGACTTATACAAAGTTATGTGTACACTGTGGTGATGCTTCTCACTTTTAAAAGCCTTGCTGGCAATACGTTTTTCAGAAACACATGTAATGTGACTCCAGAGTTATACAAGTACAGTGTGTGTCTACGTTCTTAATGCTTCATTTAGATGTTAGCGTGATTCATGTATAAACTATCCTGTCCTGGTACTGTCCTTACTAATCTAAATAACTATCATTTGTACACCCATAGAGCCCCAAGATTCTACTGATCTTACTCTGTCACAAATGAACCCCTGACTTTGAGCCAATGTTCTGGATGAAATTCCGAACCTTTCCGCAGTGCCTCATTAAGTGAGGACATGTGACACTGTTGGTGCTGATTTGTTCGTCGGATGGGGATTTTAATCTCGAAGGGCCCCTTAGTGCTATCCGAGAGGCGTAGGCTATGTGTCGGTACCGGATTTTAGCCTCTTTCTTAATTATCCAACACTAACATGGCACCACTCCACACAGTGACCTCCCCTTATTAGATAAACTTAAACACACAAGCCTCACACTCCGCAAAAGAAAAATACCATTGTACCCGAAAGACAGAAAATTTTTTCCAGTTAGGCTGCTTAACCTGCCCTTCTGGGTCTTCCAGCCATCCCAGGCAACAATGCAAAAAGACTTTCTTTTTTACAAGTGAACTCACTGTCCCCGCGCAACAATATATCATATGAATGCTACGTGTCGTGCGGAACCATCACTCTACTACAAACTCTCAAAGAAATCAATGTCTGTGTTTTGTAAATAAAAACGGCCTTTTCTTGCTGCAAAGTGGTTTATTTATCCCAGACGCGTTTCGCCTTTTACTTTAAAGCGTTTTCAGTCGGATCTACAACGATGCAGTTTTGTATTGATATTTGTAGATTATCAAACAGTTCATGCCTCGTTTCTTACGCAAATAAGTGAGTACTTACAGTTTTCCCCGTTTTTGGTTGGCATCTGCATTTCCTCTCATCTACGATAAGAAGAACTGTAAGTAATCACTTATTTACAAAAAAAAACCAGACTTGAACTGTTTTATAATCTACAAATATCACACATCAAAATAAAACTGTATCATTCTAAATACCTCTGAAGATGCCTTAAATTGAAAGGTGAAACGCGTCCAGGAGAAATAAAATACAATGCAGCAACAAAAGGTGGTTTTTATTTACAAAACAAATATTTCAGCGCTTGCTGCGGATGATAGCCACACAAAGAAACTTGAAAGCATTATCACTTGGAATATGTTTTCAGTATACCATTTCTGTGGCACCTGATTTTTTTTGTTAACGTAACCCGTTTCTTAATGCGTTCATTCTATCTTCTGTGTCATTACGTCTGAAGCACACAAGAACACATTCCGGAACTGTTTTTCTTAATTGAGATATTTCAATCTTGGCAAAGGCAGTATACTAGTAGCGCATTCCAAATAATAAATTATTACCGCGGCACCTATACCTTCAGCATGACAAAACAATGAAGTCGTTGTCATTAATGGTCATAGGGCACTTAAAAAGGAGGGGATAGGACGAGGTGAATCAGTAACTACGGAAAGTGTAATACAATTTTAACAATATTTGTTTTGTTTTTATTCTCATTTTCTTTTCTTCGCCAATGTCCTCTAAGATGACGAAAAAGAATACGCACAAATGCAGGACGAATTCCGATAGCGTTCTACGCTGCAGATCTCTGGATTTAGATGGTGCCCAGCCAGGCGGCAGTTACGTAATTACAAGTAATGGCCCTCCCGCTCCAACTGCGTCTTCGATCCAGACAGGAAGCGAGAGCTGACTCCTCATTCACCTAATGGAGGACGAGTTCCAAGTTCTCCGCTGGCATAGCACAGCGCTTTGTTTTTAGGTTTTTGTGTAACAGACAGTGAATACTCGATGTCTACTGGTTACAGTGACACAATCGTTGGTAGATTGCCGACACTAACAATAAAGTAATTGATTCCAGACAGTTCATTGTTTCAGTACGATTAAGGCTATCATGCTGCACCTATGTGGGGGTCCTCAGAGGCATAATGTTGCGCTCCTTTGCAGCTATCTTCCCACACACGGGTACAGCGCCTTTTACTTCCTCGGTGTTTGTGCCGCAAAGTAGCGGGGTCCGCTTACTTGGCTCTCTGTCTCCACGTGATACGATCATGCGCTTGGTCAGGGCGGAGACCCGCTGTGTTGAGGTCTGTATGGAGGGTATCTAGTCACCGTTGCCTCGCTGTCCCAATAGATGTTTTGCATTGACTTTCAACGAAAACTCGCGTTTTGCTATTGTAGTTAAGTGTCCATACCACCGTAGACGACTTACCCTCATCTTCTCAACGATAGGATGACGATGATGTTTGGTTTGTGGGGCGCTCAACTGCGCTGTCATCAGTGCTCGTACAAAGTCCCAATTTTTACACGGCCCTATTTTTGACAATCCAATCTAGCCACTGTCACAAATGATGATGATGAAATGATGAGGACAACACAAACACCCAGTCCCCGGGCAGCGAAAAATCCCCAACCCGGTCAACGATAGGAGTGACTCCATATCGCCTGCGACTTTTATCACTGATCACATGAAAAGGAAGTGTCAGGCGAGATGTCCACAGAAGCATTTTGGTTTCCATTACAGCAAGTGATTACTCTGCTTCTTTTGTTGTGGGCCAACATCCTGCACTATACAAGCTGACTGGGCGGGTTGCAGTGCGGTAGATTTTCGACTTGTGTCGGTCCGGGATCTTCTCATTACACAACAGTCGTTGCTCGCCATTTAAGCCATGCATTGCTCAAACGGTATGGATTTCAGGAACGAGTGAGCCATCGGTAGCGAAATACTTGGAGAGGTTTGCCTTTGTCAAGTCTATACCGTCGATCTCGATTGTGTCCGTATTATTGGCATCTGTTGACAACTGTTTTGTTTTCTTTACATAGCGAACAATTGCGTAATGTTCAAGGCGGATCTTCCATATTGGGCTTTTCGCTGAAAGTCTTTCTTGTCTTCGGTAGCCAGTACAACATCGTCAGCACTCAACAAGGACCAAGGTGGTAATTTCTGAAGATCTCTGGTAACCGTGTCTATTATTAACAGAAACAGGAAAGTCATTTGATACTCCAGCAGCAGAATTTACTCAACGTTTATGGTTGTGGTAGAGCAGTCGGACCCGTTCAATTAATTCTTCAGGTATTTTATGCTCTTGGAGAGCAAACCATGTTAGATTCCGTGGTACTCGATCAAAAGATTCTTCCATATTCAGTAAAGCGAAGTTTAGATGCGTAGACTTCTTACAGTGTTTCTCAATAAACGAGTGAGTTGCCTGCAGTAGCGTCAGTGGTCCCACAGTCTTCTACAAAGCCACACTGGGAACTTTCAACCGGACTCCCCTTCTGCTTCCAAATTGGGCATGTAGTGCTCACTCTCCATTCCTTTGGTATCTTCTTGAGCGAATCTGTCAGCCATTCAGCAATATTCCAGTGCCTTTATCTCCACAGTTCTGCTAGCAGATCATCTCGCTACCTCGCCTTCCCAAGTTCTGTATCCCCTATGACTTCTAGAACTTCAGGCTTGATGATCGACGTGATGAGTTCTTGAAAGAGTGCCAACTATGTACAGGAGAGAATGTGGGAACTTTTCATTGGATATTCCTCCAGAGTATCGTCGCCAGTGTTCAGCTGCCTTCTTCAGTCAACGATAAGTTTAGTTTCTTCGTAACTGATGCCAAAGAATTTCTCTATGTCTGCCATAGCCCTATACCACTCCTTTGCTTGTGATAGATATCATGCTCACCATTTAGTGTGTCAAGCCTTGCATAGATCTTACTGTAATTGGCTGATTTAGTTGCTGCAACAGCCTTCTTTGCATCACGTCAAGCATCATAGTAAGCGTTCAGCTTTCGATGTTAAAAGTGAGTTTTGGGTTTTATACCGAAGTTCACTTCGTCTTGCAACAAGGAATTTTGGTAGCTGAGTGCTAACTGTCCACATAAAACGTGCTTAACATCATTTATTCAGCCCTGAGTGCCAAACCGTCTGAAATTCCATGAATTTTAATTGATTATTAGTTCTAGTCTCTATCCTAAAGTGAAAACTGTGTAACGGTATTTTAATTAGTGAACTCCAGAACTACCAATCAAGGTCCATACTTTGTTAAACATATTAAATAATTTCCCTCACATGATACAGGAAGTTAAGGATTTCGGGGTATGGGAAGACATGCTGGCGCGCACTTTGGGGCGAAGTTTAACTAACTACGTAGCTGCATTATTAACATTTGTTGCACAGAACGAGCGTACTCTTTCCATTTACATGGAACACACATCAAAATACTAAACCTGTGGTTCAACTAACGCACCGATTATTTGTCAGCAAAGGGTTGGGTGAATAACGAAAACGCAACGTGGACGCGCAATTACTCACACACAAAGCCAGCTCGTGGCTTATAGTGAAAATAATCATGACAATCAGCGGGGCGTACGTTATATGATGTGCTTCATGACAGATCAGACGATGAATCTGGTTCCATCGGAGAGTACTGAAATAATTTCTCGCGAGAATTCCGTGGTGCTCCTAAAGATGGAGTTGCATCGTCACGGTGACACCTAAGTCGAAATCTATCCAATTCCCATCCATAGAGTAGCAACTGCTAGCTGCAACTGGTCTTTTCCTCGTCCCGGTAAGTTTTCTCTACAACTTGGATCGCCTCGTCTCTGCGCCCAGACAGCGTCAAAATTTGGTGTGGGAATATTGACCAATCCCCAAACTGCTTCTTTTCGAAAAAGCAGGCGTTTTTCTTCCAATCAAACGACAGGAAAAATAACGTCCGCTTTTCTCGGCCTAATTTTTTTTTTTCATTCCGTTCAACGACTGGAATTTTGAAAACCGCGTCCCAAGCCTCAGATTCGAAAATAGCCAAGAAATTCATCGCCTGGAGACGCGCGGCCGTGTCTGGCGGCACAGTGCCGCGCCTAAATGACGTCCTCGGCATGGGAAATATGTGCGTGTAAAATACGAGCAAATGCAAGCAGAGAAAAGATACTCTGTCGAACTTGATAATGCAAAACCATCAAAATTGTAAGAGACGCGGACTGATTGACGCGGTTCAATGTTTTCGAAGCAAGGAACTTTTGATAGTACTCCTCGTTCACTCTCTCTTTGATGCTAAGACCTCCTGTCCACAACCACGTCTGGCGATCTATTTTACGGCTCCCCAGAGCTAACTTTTATTCCGGTTCCTAAATGTTGACATGTAGCCAGGCTGACGTGACAAGGGTTTTAATCAGCCCACCTCTCACACATGTACGTCACATTTTCAACCTACGGGCCTAGTCCTTGCTGATCCACCATCTAACTACAGGATGTAGCTCGCCTGTTGTATAGCGAGAGGTATTTCATTTTCCTCCAGCCACCCATATCTGAGAGGCAACTTCTATCGACAACATAGGGACGTGCCCTCTAGGGGTTACAGGCTCCTCCAGGGGACATTACATTTCGCAATAACTTAATTAGAGACACTTACCTGGTAGCAATTAACCCACATCCTTAAAAGAGATCACTAACTAAAGCTAGAATGTTAGTGCTCGACACAAAGATAGCCAGTTTGAATATTGGTGGTCGAAGAAATTTTCATCATTGATATAATTGGCAAGAGGAAAAGAGGTGGTGACTTCACGTTCGTGATCAGCTGGCCACGTTCCACAGTGCTGGGTTACACCTCAAACCTGTCCGTAGCGTCTTACAGAGTAAACGTTTTTAAGCTTAGTGCCCGCCTAAGTATTATGTGGGAGAAGCATATTATGTGCCACCAGCGGACTACATTCCACTGTACTGGGTTACACCTCAAACCTATTCGCAGCGTCTTACAGAGTAAACGTTTTTAAGCTTAGTGCCCGCCTAAGTGTTATGTGGGAGAAGCATATTACGCAGCAGTTTTCATTCTTTTCCTTGCGTCTCATAGTGATAAACAGCAGAAACACTGCGCTACGCTTCCCTCTTTACTCGTTAATTCCAGCTTCAGTGAACAGTTACACTTAACATAGAACAAAACTACGCGAAGGAAAGGTCTTAATGTGCTCAAAGAAAAAAAATTGTCCCCAGGCTGCTGAAATTAACCTCGGGGCGTCCCGGCCAACATTTCTATACTACTTCCGTCGTTTTAATAAGACTACTGATCCTATACTTCGTTTCCAATGTATACGGGACGCGTTGACGACCAATGCCTGTGAAGATGTCATCGCCATCGGGAAAGGCATTGAGCGTGAAGAAGTCCAGGTGATTCCCAATAATGTTCACCTAATCACAGCTGTCACGGTGCATTCGAATACTACCGCAGGTTGCATGAAAACCCTGGTGAATGTCCCCCACAGCGTAATATTGTACTATTTCCTCCAGCCTGCTTCCGTGGTGCATTGCATGTTACAGACAACCGTTTGCCTATACGGCGGCATATCTGGGCACGACTACCGACGTGAGATTCGTCCTTAATTATAAGGTTTATAATTTAAACAGCAACCGGCCACTTGTCCATTTTCGATGATCCCGTGTCCCTATAATCGTAATTCACCATGTCATTGGGACAACATCTACATCTGCATGGATACCCTGCAAATCACATTAAATGCCTGGCAGAGAGTTCATCGAATCACCTTCACAATTCTCTATTATTCCAATCTCGTATAACGCGCGGAAAAAATGAAAACCTATATCTTTTCGTACGAGGTCTGATTTCCCTTATTTTACCGTGGTGATCGTACCTTCCTGTGTAGGTCGGAGACAAAAAAATATTTTCGCATTCGGAGGAGAAAGTTGGTGACTGGAATTTCGTGAGAGGATTCCGTCGCAACGAAAAACGCCCAAATCGTGTATCATTTCTGTAACATTCTCTCCCATATTTCGCGATAATACAAACCGTGCTGCCTTTCTTTGAACTTTTTCGATGCACTCCGTCAGTCCTATGTGGTAAGGATCCCACGCCGCACAGCAGTACTCTAAAAGAGGACGGACAAGCGTAGTGTAGGCAGTCTCCTTAGTAGGTCTGTTACATTTTCTAAGTGTCCTGCCAATAAAACGCAGTCTTTGGTTAGCCTTCCCCACAACATTTTCTATGTGTTCGTTCCAATTTAAGTTATTTATAATTGTAATACCTAGGTATTTAGTTGAATTTATGGCTTTTAGATCAGACTGATTTATCGTGTAACCGAAGTTTAACGAGTTCCTTTTAGCACCCATGTGGATGACCTCAAACTTTTCGTTATTTAGGGTCAACTGCCACTTTCCGCACCATTCAGATATCTTTTCTAAATCGTTTTGCAATTTGTTTTGATCATGTGATGACTTTATTTGTCGATAAACGACAGCGTCATCTGCAAACAACCAAATACGGCTGCTCAGATTGTCTCCCAAATCGTTTATATAGATAAGAAACAGCAAAGGGCCTATAACACTACCTTGGGGAAAACCAGAAATCACTTCTGTTTTAGTCGATGACTTTCCGTCAATTACTACATGGTAACACCTTGGAGACGTCTGTTGTGTAGCCACATATTCTACAACGTCCGCTGAACGCTGTGATCCGAAACACTTGTACTGCACTGTACTCTGTCGTCAGATCCGTCACAAATCGCCGACAGTCCAGGTTTACAAACTGCACGGTCCTCCAACCTATTCGTTGTTTGATGAAGCGTAGACTTCCAACACCTTGCCACCCTCTTGTAGTTTCACCGTCGTTCAGTCGCTTTCCATAGACGCTCACGATAGTAGCACGGGAACAGCCAGCCAGCTCTGCCGTTTCCGAGATGCTCGTTCCCAGACAATGGTCATAACAATCTGCCCTTTGTCAAAGTCGCTTTTGCCACTGTGGCCCGTATCGCCCCCATTAGTCTCTGCTCCGCTTATATACACGCGTCAACAAAAGTTTTGCATCACACTTTTATTTCGAAATTCGTGGCACTAAAAACAAAAACTGTCTCTGAGGCATGCGTATACATTCATTTTCAAATTATCCAGATCACCAGATAGAAAAAAAAAAACATTGTGTAACGACAGAATCGTCTGTTTCCCATGGGTAGTTTTTCACAACACACCCGAGCAACGCCAGTACGTGGTGGAACGTCCCACACCTTCAATGAAGTCTTGAATCAATCATGGTACACCATAGATGAGATCGTTAGCGAAACCTCGTCCGGATTGTCCCACCCTTTAATGGCGATTCTGCGAAAGCTGCGTAGAGTACGTAGTAGCTGTCGAAGTTCAAGAACAGCTCTATCCTGTCGATCCCACACTTGTTCGGTTGGGTTAATGTCCAGGGAACAGGCATAATGGTGATCCTAGAATCATGAAGGAACGTGTTCACGAGAACAGAACGATGAGCACGTAAGTATTCACCCATCAAGATGAAATTGTCACCAAAATCTAGGCTACAGGGACTTACTATTGGTTGATGTATCTCGTCTCTGTACCGTAGAGTAGTGAGATTGCCCTGAGCGACCAAGAGAGGTGTATGGTAACCATGTAATGCGACCCCAACACATGACCACACCACCACCTTCATGCGCATGTTAGACACAATGTTGAAGGCGTTCGATAGAACCGGGTTGTCTCCAAATACGTTGTCTGCGATTATCAGTGCACAAACAGAGCCGAGTTTCCCTCGTAAACATCACACGACGCCAATCCTGAGGCGACCATTTTGCAAGATTTCTTGCCTTTCTGTAACCGTGTCCACAGCGCTGTGGTATACGGTGTGGTGCTCGCCATGGTCGTCGGGAATGGAGATCCTCAGCGCGCAGTCGTCTCCTAACAGTTTGATACGACACAAGACGTCCTGTAGCCTCTTCGAACGCCAAATTCAAGTTCTCATGCACGCAACTTACAGTTTCCTTGACTCAGAACTGGTAGATATCGATCATCCTGTGCACTTTTCGCACTCGGACGACCTGTGCGGTGTAAGTCATCGGCACTATCTGAAAATTCAGCCCGATTCCACGTCCATACCACATCATTTTGACTCCAGCGCACTTGTCGAGTAGCCGGCCGGTGTGGCCGAGCGGTTCTAGGTGCTTCAGTCTGGAACCGCGCGACCGCTACGGTCGCGGGTTCGAATCCTGCCTCGGGCATGGATGTGTGTGATGTCCTTAGGTTAGTTAGGTTTAAGTAGTTCTAGGGGACTGATGACCTCAGATGTTAAGTCCCATAGTGCTCAGAGCCATTTGAACCATTTTTGAACTTGTTGAGTAACTTCCTAATTGACATGCCTTATGCCTGCAACGAAATGATGTGCACATGATCGCTGGTTGTGATTGTTCATGTTGGCGTGATGTTTCGAGTGTGGCGTTCTAGCCATAGAGAGCGCTTAATGGTAACTGTGTCTATGTTTATAAACAACGTAAGGTGTGATCTTCCGATCGGTACAGCAACTGTCACAATATAAATGCATGTACACAGCATATCAGGGTGACGCGAAAGCTTTGTTGATATGTGTGTTTTCCTTACCGCGTCATGTGGCCAAAACCTTCAACCGCTTAGGATTCTCTTTCTTTTTTACTTTCTTCATTGGCACGTGAGTGTTGTCTTAAATACACAGTGGACTTCGATATGAGACACTACACAACATACTTCGTTTTCAGGTGAACAAGAAAAGCGTCATGTCTCGCAAAAAAATTGTTTTTTATTATTCATTGGGCACTTTCTAACTGTAGTATTCCCGCCAGAGGATATCGATATGGTCGCAAATGAGCTGGCGTGAGTCTCGCGGGAGAGAGGTGCGGCAAGTCAATGCCTGTCACTTGTTACCAAGGACCCCGTAAGTGGTCTACGGTGAACAACGGACAAATTGAATAGCGGCTGTTTTGGTGGTAAACTCTCGCGTGAAATCTCCTGTTGCTTGCGTCTTAGGATCTTTAACGTTCTATAAAATACGTCAATTCCAGTGGTTCACAGAAGATAGATCAAACAGTACCATCTTTCAGACTTCTGCAATTTACATAGCCCGCAAAGAAACATCTTCCCTGAAAGGTTCCAAATATAGAAAATGATTTTCAGTCGGTCCGAAACATTCCTTCCGACAGCATTTAACCATTTTTCTAAAACCTGTGGTTTGGAAACAGGAAACCTAGAAAAAAAATGCATGTTCACTATGTTGATATCACGTTGTAGATACTTTTATCAGACAAGAGCATTAAGATAGAAAACACCTAAAAATTTCCGCGTAGCTATGGAAGGTAATATTGCCTCCTTTCTCGAATTTATTTGTGCAGTTAAACGCTGCGTCACTCTTCTTCTTTTTCCTTCACGTATACTGGAATCTGTGTCCAGTACAACTGAGACTAATAAATACTATATATGCTCCGATAAATATATAATATTTGTCCTTACAAGCCACGATACACTTCTACTCACGCAGTCCGGAACCTCGCGACTGCTACGGTCGCAGGTTCGAATCCTGCCTCGGGCATGGATGTGTGTGATGTCCTTAGGTTAGTTAGGTTTAAGTAGTTCTAAGTTCTAGGGGACTGATGACCACAGATGTTAAGTCCCATAGTGCTCAGAGCCATTTGAATCATTTTGAACTTCTACTCAACAGACTCCTACCACTACAACGGCATCAAGCCGAAGCTTCAAAATGTCCCCCCGTCCAACCGCCCCCCGTCAGACTGACTCCCATGTCGAAATTCTTTACTTCCAGGGTTCATCTCCCCGGTTTTGGTATCGACCCAACGTCAACTAGTATAGTTAGTTAACATTCGTGCCGTCTGTGACGGTTTCGCACAGTTCTCACGCCCTGTGCAGGTATAGCGCCAACGATGACTTTAAATATTCATTACATTCTCTTTCGTACGCACAACGCAATTAGAACAAGTACCGTGATAAACAATAACATTTTGATCGAATTCAGTCCTTGACTGGAAGAAAATTGGTGTCAGTCGATACCCTGCCGCAAACGGTATTCAAAAGATCGGCGATCCTAGGGTTATCAACACCGGAAAATGCACAAATTAAATATAATTAAATGAACAACTCTTCCGTACACTTAACATCTGCCGCACACAAAAATTACAAAGCACAGTGGAATGTAGCGACAACACAAAATACTTCAAAACGCTTTAAAGAAAGGAAGTACTGTCAATGAAGACACAACATAAATTAAGGGTGAAGCTTTAAATTCCAAGTTATACTATTAAGTTAACGCCCAGCAATTCCTGCCTTCGTATCTTCATTCAAGTAGTTTCTAAAACATTACCAAGTCTCAGTAACACACTTAGTAACTCATTGCTTTGCCTGTAAAATAATAACAGTAACAAAGAACTACAGATAAGGCAGTCCTTTACCGAGCACAGATTTTTACTCCCATTTGTATACTAACTACAAAGAATTTCCCTCATCATTGCAGCTTGAGTTACTCAGACGGCGCGTCTTCGCTCTCCGCCACTCCAGATATTACTCCCAGCCCCTTCCTTCGCACAACGCACCATCTCTCGTCGCACTCCACAATCGCCAGTCCATCCTCGGGTAGCCAACGTCAAAACTGACTGACTTTGCTCCCTTCCACCTCCGGTCCACGATACTCATTTTCGGCCTCTTCACTGTTTTGATTAGTTGTCTCATAAACAGCCATAGATACGTGCTCAAGTTGATCACTCGGCTTCCTTCTGCACCGCCGCCTTGCTTGCGCCTCCTAAGTGAATTTCCCGGTACAGCTGTCGCCTGAAAAACACAAATACTACCTTTAAGAGGCAAGTAACACTTTGCAGTTTCTGATACACAGCCGTTCGCTGTTTGCAAATAACCTCGGAACAATTCTTGCGGTCAAGTTAGCAGGTTCGCCGCATTCCTCCTTAAATCGAAGAATGATCGATATGGAGTATACCGATCTGCTCAGGTTAAAGCCTCACTAATTCTCCCGTCACAATATCATCTTCTAAAGCCTCTTTTTACACGATCGACTTCTTTTCTCAGTTGACTACTCGAGAAAAGTGCGTCTATGCAGCAACCCCGGCGTTTTATTCCTATACTGAGTCTTGTCTGTTTTGTGAGGTCAATTTCGTTTACACGTCAGTGCCAAAATAGCGAGTGTGTTTGAAAGCTGTCTGTTGCGCAGTTTGGCATCTGAGCGATGAAAGTGAGGTTATGAAGGACTATCCTTTTTACGGAAAAATAGTATATAGTAATAAACTGTAAGAACAATCAATGAATAATAGGGTTTATTGATGACCAAAGCAGAATTCACAGTGAAAGGTCTTGTCAGAGGGTGTGTGGTAATTAACTTCTCTACACTCCTGAGACCCAAAGAATAGGAACAATGTCATCCAAACAAGGAAAAAAAGGTAAATTAGTTGCAAACTATGGCGTGCACAAACTTTATTCACCATGCAAATGTCACTACAGATATTCGGATTTAGGTTATGACATGCTCGACGTACCTGCCATCATTGACGATGATGTGGCGCAGACGAATAGCGAAATTCTGCCTGACCAGCTGAAGTATCGGAACATCGAGGCTGTCGATGACCTCCTGAATGGCTGTTTTCAGCTCAACAATGGTTTTGGGATTATTGCTGTACACCTTGTCTTTAATATAGCCCCACAAAAAGGAGTCGCATGTGTTCAGATACGGAGAATATGGCGGCCAATCGAGGCCCATGACAGTGGCCTCTGGGTACCTCAGAGCCAGAATACGGTCCCTAGTGCTCCTCCAGGACATCAAACGCTGTCCTGCTGCGATGTGGTCGAGCTCCGTCTTGTAAGAACCACATCTTGTCGAAATCAGGGTCACTTTGGATAATAATGGGGATGAAATCATCTTCCAAAACCTTCATGTACTGTTCAGTAGTCACCATGCCATTCCGTGACTGGGCACTGCACGCCACGCAGTCACCCGTTGAGGGCGAAGAGACTTCTCGATCGTGAAATGCGTATTTTCAGTCCCTCAGATGCGCCAGTTTTGCTTATTGACGAAACCATCCAGATGGAAGTGGGCTTCGTCGCTAAACCAAACATGCATGCACATAGTAATTCTCATCACACCCCGCAGCCAACCGTGCTGTTTGAACGTCCTAACGCAAACCGTTCAGAAGCTATGACGATTTTATTTCATATAGTTCAATAAATGTCACTCTGTACTTCGTCTCTCTTGTAGAACACTGGTATTAAAAAAAACTTTTCAAGTTGCCACGAAAGCAAAGCATGCAGCATAATAAAGTTTATGAAGACACGAACGCACAAAAACTATTTCTAAAATAGGAGTGAGCTCGACCAGAATAGGTTACAACTTCCGATGTAAGCAGACGGCGCCATAGTCCCTTGTCCCTGCGCATGTGTAGCATATAGCATATTCGGAAATTTACAACTTCACACTCGACACAATCTGTAAATCACTGACGTCATAGACATGGTTAGTTGCTGATTTACACGCAGGTACGAAAGGCGCACGCATTTCGAGTAGTCGCTCGTGTAAAACGGACTTAAGACCAGCAAATGTGTGCTGAGTGTTTATCAACGTTTTAAGCTGCGTAACCTATGACCTCAGAAACTGTTGTAATGAAGCGTTACGGAAAAAAGTGTTCGTATACTCTGTCAGATGATTGCAAGTTATTAGCATGGATAAATATGAGCAACTGACCCGAAAGAAATTAAGAGGTTCGCTTCAACAAACGCAAACATGCAGTAGTCTTTGACTACACGAGTGACGATCAAACGTTGAGTCGAGTAACCACACAACGGAAATTGAAGCAACCGTAATAATTACGTGATAAAAATATCCAGAGCGCTTCGTTAACAGTAATTTGCTTGGTAATTAAGAAATTACTTAGCTTCCCTTGGCCGAAAATGGAAATTACCATAAAAATCACGTTTAAACTTGCTGGTTTGCCAGCGTAAGAGTCGACAAAGTTGTATCAGAATTTTGAAAGTGATAGTTGCTGAATAAAACTAGTTATCAGGACTCACTATTCTCTTAATTAAACTTATTGTGTTAGTTTCACTCAGTAAAGCAGTTATGCCCTAACTGCAATAATCGAAGGGGGCTGTGACACGCACTAAAAGGCATGCACGTTACCATATATCAAACGGAAATGACCACATTCTCAAATGAGTTATATTTATCGGAACATAAAGTAATGCTGCAGCTGCAGCGACACAGTTTTCCTTTACCAGAGAAATAATGAACTGACGGGTCGAGAGATTGATCACATGAAGTTGATTGATTAACCCTTGTTACGAAAATGTATTTTGATTAATAGACTGGAGTGTCATAGTTGATGTTTCCTCTCTGCGATGCGAGCGCAATGTTATTACCTGGAGCCTACACTTTTGTGGCTGTTCACCGTCCTATATGTCTATAGAATATAATTCGTCCCTTGCCAATACAATACTATCTCTGTATAACATGACACTATAGGAATGAACTTCATTTCACTAGTAACAGTTCTACATCTACATGACAATTCTATAATTCACACTTAACTGCCAGAAAGAGGGTTCATCGAACCATTTTCACACCTTGTCTTAACCATCCCACTCTCGAACAGGGCGTGGGAAAACTGAACATCTTTTGCGCGAGCTCCGTTTTCTCTTACTTTAATGCGATGATAATTTCTTCCTATGTAGATTGGCGTCAATAAAATATTTTCACATTCAGAGGAGACAGTTGGTGAATCAAATTTCGTGAAAAGATCTCGCTGCAACGATATATAACTTCGTATTAATTATTCCCACCCCAACCCGCTTATCATATCCGCAACACTCTTTCCCTTATTTCGCGGTAATGCAAAAATAAAGCCCTCCTTTGAACGTTTTCGATGTCAATCCTGTGCGGTAAGGATCCCATACCGCACAGCAGCACTCTAGCAGAAGACGGTCAGACGTAGTGTAGGCAGTATCTATAGTAGGCCTGTTGCATCTTCTAAGTGTATTGCCATTAAAACGCAGGCTTTGGTTTTCCTTCCCCACAACATTATCTATATGACCGTTGCTATCTAAGTTATTTGTAACTAATAACAAAAGGAGGGTCAGCATAGGTCGCTGAAGTATAAATCTTATTTCTGTTGCAAATCGATTTCAATCACTGCGTGACCATAATCAGTGCTAGTATTAAAGCCATACAGACTCATAAATACAAAAATGGTTCAAATGGCTCTGAGCACTATGGGACTTAAAATCTGAGGTCATCAGTCCCCTAGAACTTAGAACTACTTAAACCTAACTAACCTAACGACATCACACACATCCATGCGCGAGGCAGGATTCTAACCTGCACCGTAGCGGTCGCGCGGTTCCAGACTGAAGCGCCTAGAACCGCCCGCTCGGCCACAACGGCCGGCTCATAAATTCAAGCTGTAAAATTGCAATATCTGCACATAGCAATGAAGAATGCTTGTCAGACCGCAGGTGCAAATGCATTTATATTGGAACTAATGATGTCAAAAATTCAAATGGCTCCAAGCACTATGAGACTTAACATCTGAGGTCATCAGTCCCCTAGACTTAGAACTGCGTAAACCTAACTAACCTAAGGACATCACACACATCCATGCCCGAGTCAGGATTCGAACCTGCGCCGTAGCAGAAGCGCGGTTCCGGACTGAAGCGCCTAGAACAGCTCGGCCACAGCGTCCGGCCCAGTGATGTCAATTCACTGTCTAAGTGGGACACTTACATCTGTCCATCTGCTCTTTCTAGCGTAAATACTCTCCTAGCCTTCTTGATTGATTTATTAATTTTTGTGACCAAAGTGGCTATGGTGATATCATGGTCGCTAACCCCTGTCTCCATACTGACCCCGTCCATTAGGTCATGCCTGTTTGTAGCTACAAGGTCTAAAATAGTTTCGTTGCATGCTTTCTGTTAAAGTAGCTGCTCAAGACAGTTTTCAGTACACGTGTTCAAAAGAACTTCGCAGTACTGTTTGTCTGTAGCTCCCGCAATGTTTCCATAGACGTCTCAGTCTATACTCGGTAAATTAAACTCATCTCTAACTGATATTCTATGAGCTGGGTATTTACACACTACTGTCATTATGCGAATGCATCTAAAACCGCCAGAGCGGGATCAAGTGGCCGGAAAAAATGTCCAGTAATTAATTTGATTACACCTAAACCTGTTATACGCGAGCAAATAACTTCACTGTAGCACTTGAATTCGGCCTCAGTACAGACAATATTTTAACTGTACTGAACACTCCTCCTCCCATAGCGTCTAATCTGCCTTCCCGATACACGTTCCGTGACTATTTACATTTCTCAGAGCTTTCTATTTCGGGTTACAGCCAGCTCTCGGCCCCAGGAATAATAGGAGTGCGAGAACTTTCCTGAAGGGCAGTAAATTCGTGCACTTTGTTACCAATACTTCGAGAATATACTGATAAAATTTTGATAGTCGAAGTGTCTTTACTCTGAAAATGGTCTGATTTCGCTATCTGCGAGTCGTGTGGCGAGGACCAACGATAGTAAAAGAAACATGTAATGACAATGAAATACAAGTAAGAACAATAGACAAACAAGAGCAACATGATACTTCCGGATTATCTAAGAGAGAAAATATAGTCTGCTGTACATGAAAACAAAACGAGAAAATCTGAGAAACAAATGCCACTTTATGAGAACTAGTCATGAACAAGCTCCGCTCTTGGATTCATAAAGGCTGAACCTTACGGCGTCCTCTTCCACCAGCAGCACACGAGAAATGTATTGAACAAAGCTCTTCACACAAGTTCAAAAATGGTTCAAATGGCTCTGAGCACTTTGCGACTTAACTTCTGAGGTCATCAGTCGCCTAGAACTTAGAACTAATTAAACCTAATTAACCTAAGGACATCACACACATCCATGCCCGAGGCAGGATTCGAACCTGCGACCGTAGCGGTAGCCCGGTTCCAGACTGTAGCGCCTAGAGCCGCACGGCCACTCCGGCCGGCTCACACAAGTACCACACGGATTATCGTAGTGGTGAAACGCCCAATCCAGTGTTTGTGGAACGTCGCGAGAGGTGGGGAACATTTGGTGGAATACATTTCAAAAATTGTTCAAATGTGTGTGAAATCTTAAGGGACTTAACTGCTAAGGTCATCAGTCCCTAAGCCTACACACTACTTAAACTAAATTATCCTAAGGACAAACACACACACACACACCCATGCCCGAGGGAGGACTCGAACCTCCGCCGGGACCAGCCGCACAGCCCATGACTGCAGCCCCCCCGACCGCTCGGCTAACCCCTCGCGGCTGGAATACATTTGGTAAGGCAGTATTACAGCAGGGAACTTGAGGCGTCACATCCACGAGTGTTGTGGCTTGCTAGACTATGGAGAGGGGTTGTTGTCGTATTGCCTTGGACTGACCGACGTTGATCCAAGCGCAGTATTGCTTGAGTTTCTGCTGTCGGCTGTACGTCTGGATAAGGCTGGCCGTTGGTGAGTGAGGTTACACCGGCCGCTCTGAGGGTCCATGGTCTGACCCATCATCGACCGGCGCCAGACGCGCCACCGCCAAAACAAAGTGCCCAGGTGGTGGCGACCGCATACGGTCCTATGTTTGGCCACGTGCAGCTGCCCTTTTGCTCAGGATGCTTGGCCCCAATGGTAATGTGTCCGGCTGTGTTGACACCTGGAGGTGCATGACCCTACTCTGCTGTTTCGCCATCTCGTTGCCGCGTCAGATGACCCGCACTGTGCCATAGTCGAAGCCGCTTGCGCGTGTGCCATCATCGTGTCAACATCCCTCCGTACATGTTTACAAATACCAAATTTCAACTTACGCTACGAAGTCTAACGAGTAATACAGGAAACCTAAAAATGTTCCCAAAAACTCAGAAAAAGAAAGATCTTACGCCAATTGGCAGTGATTTCTCTTACTACTTTACATGAAACTGTAACTGATATTCTGAAGTTCAAAAGTTAAGGAGCAAAAATTAACTAAAAGTGGAGCACCATGGTTCTTACTTGTGCACTTAAATGGGAAATCAAAGGTTGACACTGATGTTTTCATTGTGTTACTTATTTAAAATGAATGCTGTACAGCATTAATAATGAGAAAATAATCGTACAAATTTTGAAAGCATATTTAAGTATTAGCTAGTAGATTTGTACAAAAGGACATCATACGACAAAATCTTGACAAGAACGTACAGAGACAGGTGAATCCTCATTCATCCCTCATCAGTGTAAGTCAGGTTAACTCCTGGTTAGCGTTTATTTCATGCTTCAAGCAGCCCACGGAGCATCCCACGCTACACAAATTACTGACTAGACATGCAAATACACCAGCAATGTATGCTGCTGATCGTGTGCATTATCAGTACCATGCCATTCCCTGCCGACATCGATGGGGCGATACTTATACTCCCTGGCTAAATATTATTTCGAGCGCTCTCTGCTTGCATGCCATCAAAACAAACTAACGTCTTCTACGTGCTCATCCTGATTCTCAAGGTGTCATCGCCTATTACATCTGCATTATGGTGCCTCTGTAACACAACTTTTTACAAATGCGCAGAGCGCACGAGCACATGACAATTTAATACCAAATTCAAGTGGAAAAACATACAAGCACATGATAAGCTATACATGGTCCCCATGAAACGAAGATATGGAGATAGAGAGAAGAAAAATAAAAAAAAACTTCACTAGTCTCTAAAAAGACGGGAGAGAACGTCCGTACAGCTAAACAACGTACATCCTATGTGTGCGCACTCTAAAGAGGGAGCAAGAGTGTGTGTGTGTGTGTGTGTGTGTGTGTGTGTGTGTGAGAATGAGAGAGAGAGAGAGAGAGAGAGAGAGAGAGAGAGAGAGAGCGAGAGAGGAAAAGGGGAAAAGGGAAGCTTGTGCATTAGACAAGGAAAGAAACCTGAAACAGAAGATAACGTTCCGTAGATGTACCTCCTGTCATTTGTGTTTTTTTTCGGTTATGTTATCCATCTTCCTGGTCTTGCTGGTGTTATTCCTAGGCTTCTGCATGGTTTAATTAAGAGGCTGTCATTCTTACCTCCTGAAACTTCATGGCCATTTCTACTCGAATGCTTTCTTCGAGCAGACATCAGTGGAACAGAAATTTTCCTTGGAACAGACGTCGTTGGAACAGAACTTTATTCGGTGGGAATAAAATGCTTACCGTACACTGTCAGCACGACAGTGATTATCACAACAAAACACACGTAGCAAGACCTTACGCTTAATCAAGCAAGGGGAAAAAGCAGTGGTAGCCGCCCATCTCATACACTGTACAGTGAGATCATTCCGCCTTGGAACGGGCACAGCCGTTTATCCCGTAAACGGATCCCTAAATCTTTACCCAAAAACTTGACAGTTCACTTCTCTAGAGTGAACAGCACTTTGTTACATAAAAAAGCACAGCGTATTGTGACGCAGACCTACCTAGATTATCTTCCGTCAATGCAGTCGTACTGCATAAGGTTGTGGACATAGAAATTAATTCAGAAAACGCTGCATCATAATATCCGTATCCATCCTTGTCAGCGTTTCATCCACATTTGATGGAGTCGCGAAAAGAATCCAACCATCTTCATTCTCTGTTGGCAGAACTTCTACGCTCATATACAATATTTTGCTGCGTTATTGATTGCTCTGCAGGGGGAAGTATCTTCGCGTTGACCCACTATAAAAACCAAAATTATGAGGCCTTTCTCCCGCAGGACTACCGTAAAAATAGGCCATAGAATGTAACGCACGGGAGACTCCCATTATCACTCACGTACATTTCGTTGCCAGAATATTAAGTGAAGCCTCCCAGTACATACCTCATACTGCGAGGTACACACCATTACAGTAAAACCTGAAGGCCCAACGGTACCGACCGACTGCCGTGTCATCCTCAGCCTATAGACGTCACTGGATGCTGATACGGAGGGGCATTTGGTCAGCACACTGCTCTCCCAGCCCTTGTCAGTTTTCGTGACTGGAGCTGCTACTTCTCAATCAAGTAGCTCCTCAACTGGCCTCACAAAGGTTCAGTACACCCTGCGTGCCCAACAGCACTCGGCAGACCCAGACGGTCACCCACCCAAATTCTAGCCAAGTCTCACAGCGCTTAATTTCGGTGATATAACGGGAACTGGTGGTAACTCACAGGGACAAGATACCAGGAAAAAAATCAGTTATGCAAGGAAATAGCCCATGAGAACAATTTACAAAAGTGTCTAGCAAGACAAAATCACCGTAGAAACCCCAAGAGACAGAACAACAATAAATATATGGACAGTCCAAAGACAGATCAAATGAACTATTGCGACAAGATCCCACAAGCATTTCCCCTCACAAAAAAAACTAATTACAAGCAGAGACATTTGTCTGTGCTTTGTCACTGCCCTGTACCCTAGCCCAAAAAGGTTACCCCTGTCTACCACGTCTTCACGGTCACGAACATCTTCGCAGTTGAATTCCATGGATTCGTCTGTAGAGACCAGTCCCGTGGCCGACTATTGTAATTGTAAGTTATTTCATGTTTGTGACTGATTAGGTCGTAGGCCGGGTGATCGTTCTTCCACTATTTGAGCGAATGTCTTTGGTTGTGGTTGTCCTGAATCCTGTCTCTCCAATTTTTCCGGTTGTTCCATTCCTCCAATTGTGCCTGTCGGGCTGGTTAGCATGATAGGGCTGCCTTGCCCATGACCGCCCTCTCTCGTCCCTGATTTCGACGAAATGTCGTTGTCTAACAATGGGTTGTTTGTTGTTCCACAGTGGGTTGTCATTGCCGAAATTAGAGTTGGTATGCTCAAGGTCTTGGAGCGCGTTTTGAACGTTTCTTTGTTATCCCTAAAGCGCTCAAGTAGTGCTTGTTGGTACGTCTGTGGAAGTTTGCTACAACAAATCCAGTTAAGATCTTTTGGTGTGAATGGACAGTCCAATAATTGTCTTTTCTGAGACTTTTCTTAAAGTGTTTTATGGGACTGTGCATTCCGGAGTTAAGGAAGTTTCATCCTTGCCTGCCTCCCTTGAGACTAGTAGATCACAAGGGACTTTGTACTGAGTTCGCCATATGTCTGGCAGTTTTGTGCGAACGACCGCATTCTCGTTGCTGCATCGCTTTCAAAACAACTGCAGCCAAAATGGATTTGAACACTTACTGGCCATGATAGGGGTAGAGAATGAGCAAACTGTTCGTCCCAGGCTTTCAGGTGAAAGTTCAAGTTATTCTCTCTGCACACCTGAAATTTCCTCAGCTTGAGAAGGTAGGTGTGATCAAAGGATTGTTCTTCCATTGGATGTGCTACTTCCGCGAACGCTGCTGAAAGTGTGCGCCACACATAACGCGTGCTGGCTCACTTTCTACACTGGGTAATGCCCTGTCTTGAACACTGCTGATCGTAGCGTTTAAACAAGCTCGAGTGTTACCGTTAGGCGCGGTTGCGCTATTCTCGGCACAGAGCGCTTGCGACAAATTGCGTTACAGATTTGCATGTTCCGGCATGAGCGCCTCCTCAGTTCGTTTGTGTACCACGTTAACGCTCTACCGTGTTCCTGTAAATAATTTAATAGATCGTGCACTTCTTGTGACTTTGTGATTGGGTCAGGAGACGTCCTATCGGAACCCGTTTACATGTTTCGTGCAGCTCTGGACACTTGGCACTGTATTTCCGTTGGAATTTCTTTTAATGCTGCCTCGACCGTTTCTGTTTCCTTGATAGCGTCCGGTATTTCTTTTATTTCATCCGACATTTGCGTGATACGCTGTTTATGGCTGGAAAGAGTATCTGCAACTACTTTGTTCTGCAGTTTTGGTTATTCAGTAGCGGCTTCGGTGATCCTCTTGTGTTCCTTAATCTGCGCTGTATTCTTATTTAAATGCTGTTTCTGCACAGCTACACTTGTTTCAATTTCGTCATCTATTGCCCTTGCGTTTTACTTAATTTTGGCCTCTGTTTTCTTCGTGTGTTCCTTGAGTAGGGCGACATACGCTTTTTCACGTCCTTTGTTTATATCCTACTGTTTTTGTTCTCGTTCGCCACTTTCTCTACGATTCGCTTCAATGTTTGCTTTTTGTCTGAGAGCAGCTGAAATAGCTTACCGAAATCAAACTCCCCAATGTGTGGACTAAAATCTTGAGTGGCCGAATCTTTGGGGTGAGCTCAATTGATTTTCTACGTCTTCAGTACCGTGTACTCTATTGTTTTCACCCACTTTACTGTATGCGTGCGATCTTCCATCGTCAACCACTCTATCACGTTGTTCCCTGTTGGCATTATCTGTGGCACACTGGGACTGCTCTTGACCCACAAGGTAATTGACTGTCTCAGCGCGGCTGTCCCCCTGAGACTGCAAGTTGATCGATTTCACTGTCACTGCACCGACCTCCTGTTCCGCATCGACATGATGTAGCGCCGTTGTCTGCTCCATCGCGGCTAGATTGCCCGCTAGCTCTCATGCGGTATTACATTTGGAATTTTGTGGTGACTTCCTACGGGACGAAATAGCTGAGGCCATCGGTCCCTAGGCTTACACACTACTTAATCTAATCTAAACTATCTTACACTGACAACACACACACACGCACACACACACACACACACACACACACACACACACACACACACACACACACACACACACATGCCAGAGGGAGGACTCGAAACTCCGACGGAGGGAGCTGTGCGAACCGTGACAAGGCGCCTAAGACATCACCGCTACCCCGCGTGGCTCGGTATTGTAGCACCTGCCTAGGCCTACGACGGACGTTGTCAAGGAGAATACCTGCACCTTGTTCCTAATGAAGCCGAAAGAATGTCGCAACCTTATGGGCGGCAACACATGCTGACAGGGAACACACAAGCTCAAAATCGCTCTGCGCTTAACTCTAATAAGAAATCATGAAAAGAAGAGGAAGAAAAATTTTGACCCGAACTAGTAGTGGTGTGCTCTGTTGTACCCAAATTGAGTATGTTTCACATAAGCAATGAGAGAGAGAGAGAGAGGGAGAAGAAAATTAGAGGTCTGACTACATCACAGAGAAGCATGTCCGTTATCGTATCCTCTCACTAAGAACTGACAAGGGGCGGCAATTATGCCAGAAGTCGGTGTTGATAGAGTCGAAGTATCTCTTGAAAGAATTCTCAAACGGTATGCAAATGGTCAAGGCTTGCAGTTTTCCGACCACAGATCATGAATAATGACAAAATTACCCCACGAAACAAGAGCACATACGAGAAGGTTCAACTGTGAAACGCCAACTAAGTATCTTGCATTTTGCAGTCGCCTTGTCAACCTGTTTATGATTCGAGAATTCGGGGATTCAGTTATCGGTAATCTTATTCATTACGAAATAAAAGGGGTTTGATCTAATAAATAGTTGAATTTTATTCACGAATTTCAAACAGAAGGAAAACTCATGAACAGCAGTGAATTTAAATGACTACAAATGTGATTTCCATAGACAAATTTATGTATGTTTAATTATAACAAAAGGACCGTCACCAGTATCTTACTGGAAAGTTTGATTGAAATACTGACCAAAAATAATTTCTAGGCACACAATTCTTGATCTCGACCGTGATGTAAAATAGGGTAGAGACTGCATTAATACCAACAATGCAATAAACTGAGGTGACAATGTCGTAGGATACCTCCTAATATCTTGTCGTACCTCCTTTTTCCCCGTGAAGTGCATCAGCGGGACGTGGCATGGACTAAACAAGTTGCTGCAAGCCTCTGCACAAATATTTAGCCGTGCTGCCTCTACAACCATCCATAATTGTGAAAGTGTTGTCTGGGTAGGATTTTGTGCACGAACGGGCCTCTCGATTATGTCCCATAAATGATCGATGGGGTTCATGTCGGGCGAACTGGGTGGCTAAATCGTTCGTTCGAATGAGGACCCAGTCCATTGCATGTAAACACAGCCCACACCAGTAGGGAACCACCACCAGCTTGCACAATTCCTTGCTGACAATCTGGGTCCATGGTTTCGTGGGGTCTGCGCCGCCCTCGAACCCTACCATCAGCTCTTACCAACTGAAATCGAGACTCATCTGACCAGGCCAAGGTTTGCCAGTCGTCTAGGGTCCAAGCGACATGGTCAAGAATCCAAGAGAGGCGCTGCAGGCGATGTCGTCCTGTTAGCAAAGGCACTCGCGTCGGTCGTCTGCTGCCACAGCCCATTAACGCTGAATTTCGACGCTCTGTCCTAACGGATTCGTTTGTCCTACGTCCCACATTCATTTCTGCAGTTATTTCACGCAGTGTTGCTTGTCTGTTAACACTAACAACTCTACGCAAGCTCCGCTGCTCTCGGTCGTTAACTGGAGGCCGTTGGCCACTACATTGTCCGCGGTGAGAGGTAACGCCTGAAATATGGCATCGTCGACACACTTTTAACACTGTGGATTTCGGAATATTGAATTTCCTAAAAATTACCGAAATGTAATGTCCCACGCGGTTAGCTCCAGTTACCATTCCGCTTCAAAGTCTTAATTCCCGTCCTGCAGCCATAATCCCGTCTGAAACATTTTCAAATGAATCACCTGAATACAAATGACAATTCCACCAATGAACTGCCATTTTGTACATTCTGTACGTGATTCTACCGCCATCTGTAAATGTGCGTATCGCTTTCCCATGATAACCTCAATGTGAACAGGAAACGATTTGAAATATAAAGTGCACATGGAAATTACTGTCGTGCCGTAAGTTTACAACTGATAGTGTGACGCGATAATTAAGACATGAATGGTTAAGTTGCGGACAACAAGAATTATGAACAAAGTTAAACTGATTTAGTAGGAAGCAGCTGCGCGACATCTCGACCACCACAACTTTAAACTGTATTTAAAGTTGTGGTCAGAGGTTAAACCTCCCTTTCTTTTGCATGGCACATGCCCTGAAAGGTCATAACTACAACGCAAGTGCTGCCCTACCGTATCTGTTGTGATCGAAGCGACTGCATGGGCATCTCCTCGCTGTCTTTCCCAAAAAAACCGGTGCGAATGAGAAATCACAGTCGCAGCAGAAATAAATCCAACACTGTCAGTGACTAGGCATAAGGCGTAAGTCCAAAAACTAACGTCGAACACGAGCGAAAATACTCCCGGTACTGCTACAAAAATTCCTCCTCGTCTCCTCTACACATCGGAACCACACATCTCGTTCAGGAAACAGCCAGTGAGCAAAAAGGGCTTAACTGAACAGCCAGTCGGAAGCATGGAAATTTGTTAGGACACCACCAAGTCGAGCTGCGTATCACCGCCAGTGAAAGTGGTTGAACATCTTCTGTGAGAAACCCGCGCTCGGCTCGTTTCTAAGAAGAATGTTTGTAACGGTTCCCCTACATCGTTCTCACGCACTATGGCTGGGAGAGTTCTAGAGCTCACAAGAAGCAAAATATCCAGAACAGCAAGACAGCACTCGAGGCGGACAAAGGGGAACCCCTGCGTGGAAACATCCAGAGTCGGTAGTCCAAGGGATGTTATCGTGTCCAGGGCCCCAACAGAGTGGCACAGGCGAATGGGTCGCCGGCCGAGGTCTATTGTGTTGCTCATTGATCGCCAGCAACTAGTGCTCTCCGGTCCCATTCTCGGGACGACCCGGTTCGCTGTTTCTACACTGTGCAGCTCCACTCCAAGAGGAACTTTCTCCTCTGGACTAACATGCACTCAGCAGTAGACACTGACGGAAAAAAAAATCGCAAAACCAGAAAACAGGCCGAGCGGTTCTAGGCGCTTCAGTATGGAACCGCGCGACCGCTCCGGTCGCAGGTTCGAATTCTGCCTCGGGCATGGATGTGTGTGATGTCCTTAGGTTAGTTAGGTTTAAGTAGTTCTAAGTTCTACGGGACTGATGACCTCAGATGTTAAGTCCCATAGTGCTCAGAACCATTTGAACCATTTTGCGCCAAAAAACAATTAACCTACAGTAATGAAATTTTGGGAGTACATTTGTCTCGGTGAGATATTTAAGTGATTAACATTGCGAGATAAACCACTGCAAATGTGAAATGCTGATACATTAATAACTGGTGTAACTGCCATACTGTTGAAAGCAAGCATGCAAACCAGCACACTTGTGTTGTACAGGTGCCGAATGTCAGTTTGTGGGATAGAGTTCCATGCCTGTTGCACTTTGTCGGTCAACACAGGAACAGTTAATGTTGTTTGTAGATGACGCTGGAGTTGTCGTCCAATGATGTCCCATATGTGCTAGAATGGAGACATATCTGGTTATCGAGCAGCTCGAGGCAACATGTCGATACTCTGTGGAGCATGTTGGATTACAACATCGGTATCTAGGCGGGCGTTATCCTGCTGGAAAACACCCCCTGGAATGCTGTTCATGAATGCCAGCACAACAGGTTCGAATCACCAGACTGACGTACAGATTTGCAGTCCTGGTGCGTGGGATAACCACGTAAATGCTCCTGCTGTCATATGAAATCGCACTCCAGACAATAAACTCCCCGCAGGTCCAGTGTATCTAGCTCGCAGACAGGCTGGCTGCAGGCCCTCAACTGGCCTCCTTCTAACCGCCACAAGCGGCCATCACTGGCACCGAGGCAGAACCACATTTCATCAGAAAGCACAACAGATCTCCACCCTTCCCTACAAAGAGCTCTCGATTGACACCACTGAAGCCCCAAATGGCGGTTTGGGGTCGGTGGAATGCACGTTACAGGACGTCTGACTCGGAACTGTTCTTGAACTAACCGATTGCTCACAGTTCGTTGTGTCACTGAAGCTGCAGATGCAGAACGATGCACCAGAGCCATACGCCGAACACGACGGTCTTCTTCCCTCTCGGTATTTCCACGTGACCGCGTCCGATGCCTGGTCTTCTTGCGCCCGTACATACTCGTGACCACCGTTGCCAGCAATCATGTACAGTAGCTACATTCCTGCCCAGTTCAAATGGTTCAAATGGCTCTAAGCACTATGGGACTTAACATCTGAGGTCTTCAGTCCCGCCGGCTGGTGTGGCCGAGCAGTTCTAGGCGCTACAGTCTGGTACCGCGCGACCGCTACGGTCGCAGGTTCGAATCCTGCCTCGGGTATGGATGTGTGTGATGTCCTTAGGTTAGTTAGGTTTAAGTAGTTCTAAGTTCTAGGGGACTGATGACCTCAGCAGTTAAGACCCATAGTGCTCAGAGCCATTTGAACCATTTTTTTTCTTCAGTCCCCTAGACTTAAACCTACTTAAATCTAACTAACCTAAGGACATCACACACATCCATGCCCGAGGCAGGACTCGAACCTGCGACAGTAGCAGCAGCGCCACCGGCCGGCGGCTGCCAAGTCTTTCTGCAATACAGCAGAAGGAACAAAGAGCTTCACGTAGCCGTATTATTACACCACCTCGTTCAAACTCAGTGAGGTGTTGATAATGCCGTCTTTGTCGACTTAAAGGCATTCTTCACTAACATCTGTTCACCACGTCAAATCGCAGACGTAAGTAACTCTCACGGCAGTCACAACGTGTATTTAACTCTTATGCGACTGATGCGAAATTTAAATAGACATCATCCTACCAACTTTTGTTTATGTCGCACATCTTGTCAGAAAAATGGTTCAAATGGCTCTGAGCACTATGGGACTTAACTTCTCAGGTCATCAGTCTCCTTGAACTTAGAACTACTTAAACTTACCTAACTGACCTAAGGACATCACACACGTCCATGCCCGAGGCAGGATTCGAACCTGCGACCGTAGCGGTCGCACGGTTCCAGACTGTAGCGCCTAGAGCCGCTCGGCCACTCCGCCCGGCCCACAACTTCTCCTTGGCGTTGCGATTTCTCTGTCCGTCAGTGTATAAGATCATATTATGTATGCTTAATAAGATACCGATTGATTATCCCTCACAATGCACCCACTGCACTTGCGCTCCAACCAGCCTCGTCACCGATTCACAAATTATCTGAGAGAATAAGTTGTGGGAAATATGCAAAGTGTAAATTACTTAATCGCATGTGCAAAACAAGGGATATATGTGAAGACAAGTTTCAAACAGGCCACCGCTTCACACTAAATTAAATATCTCATTTCCTAATCTAATTCCCCAAGCATCAGCTGATCTTATAAACTCTTTTATAGACGCTGTCCATTCAGTTTATCTGCTTTTCAAGTCCTTTACGGCTTCTGACAGCATTAAAATGTCACCTGCAGACATCAGAATTTTATTCTTCTTTGGGTTCCCTTACCTCGACTTGAAAGGTAAAGTGTGTGGTGCACAGCTGATGACTGGGCTGTGACTGTAGGTGGAATACAACCTTTCCTCGCCGCGGCACTAGGATGAGGAGGGCGGCGGGTCCATCGCCCCGGCCACCTTTTAACCCAGGGAAGGATCCTCGTACTCATATGATAGCATGGTGAGTGGACCTGGGGCGTAGTGGAAGGACTTGCGAGGATTAATCCCCGCCACTGTTAGGGACTCAACCAGAAACATCTAGGACCAGAGTCTTGCGTCCTGTTCACTAGACCACGTACACCCACTTGGGTTAACAAAAACTACAACTCAGTATGTGTGTCTTTTTTCCTTTTTCATTGTCAAAGAACGTAGCTTACAGCAGTGACAAGACGCAGTTGTATCACTAACATCATTCTCATAGACACTAGTTCCGGTATTGCACAATTATAATAACAACAATAGTAACTGCAATTTGACTGGGAAGTAACAGGAAGAAAGCTGTTCAGTAGATATATGAAAGTGTGGTCGTGTAGTGGCGCACTCTGGTTTCCAGCGGCCGGCGGCCAGTGACTGTGTGATATCGCAAGTAGCCATTCAGGCTGTCGGCCAGACGTCTGAGTGGAGTGGGACTCGAGTGCTGTCAAGGCGCGCCAGAGTGTCATCGATTCAGGCGACGAGAGTGGAACTCGACGCTCTTGTCTACTCCGCTGTTCAACTGCTACAGTGGAAATGAACTTTGGCCTGCCTAAAGAGTTCCTCGCGTTGCGGTGATTTCTCAGAGGCGTCTATCCTTACAGTGAGCATTACGTTCCTCACATTATACAGGGTGGTCGGAAGTTCCCGTTACAGACTTCTAGGACTTGTAGAGGGGAGTGAGTACATCGTATTTTGAACAGGAAGCCATGTCCGGAAACGTCATCCAACTAGACTACAGGGCGTCAAAGTTATAATCGCGGGTGTCTGTAAATGTACGTATACACGGGGTGATTCCCTGATGATGTTACAGTCTTTCCAGGATGATGGAGAACGATAAATTTATTAGTTTGAAGTAAGGATCCCTGTACCGGAAACGAACGAGTCGAAAGTTATAAACGAAATCCGTTCTGATACCTCTGACAGTTGAATACATGTACCGGTTTTTGTGTTGCGAAGAGTGTAGGGTTGGTAACTTTCAATGGTGGTAGTGTGGACAAAAACGAGAAAAAATGTCCAATAAACGTGGGCTCTAAAGTGCGTACCTTAGCAGCTATGAACACTTGCTCAGTAGAGGAGATGTGTTTCACATTAGCGAAGATGAACGAATGGTCATAGCTCCTCAGGTATGCAATTTAGAGCCCACGTTTATTGAGCATTTTTTCTCGTTTTTGTCCACACTACCACCACTGAAAGTTACTAGCCCTACACTCTTCGCAACACAAGAATCGCTACATGTATTCAATTGTCAGAGGTATCAGAACGGTTTTTGCTGATAACTTTCGACTCGCTCGTTTCCGGTACGGGGATCCTTACTTCAAATTAATACAAGTATCGTTCTCCTTCATCCTAGAAATTCTGTAACATCATCACGGAATCACCCCGTGTATACGTACATTTACTGACGCCCGCGCCTATAACTCTGACGCTCTGTAGTCTCGTTGGATGACGTTTCCGGACATGGGTTCTTATTGAAAATACGATGTACTCACTCCCCTCTACAAGTCCTAGAAGTCTGTGATGGGAATTTCCGACCACACTGTACACTGCATGCCAAAAAGAGTGAAGCATCCAAGTACATGATCGGGTGTCAGTATAACTTCTTACACGTACACACCATCGGCGGGTATATAAATGAGTAGACTTGCAGTTCTCTGTAAGTGGTAGAATGGCCATCAGAGTGCATTAGTGTTGTTCGTGTCCATTGTTGTTACCAGACCTGGTAGGGTATATAAGGGGACGCGAACTGCGTCAGATGTTGAGTGATCACTGTCAAGAACATGGAGATGCCTCTTAGTCACGTGACAGCGGTATTAGCACTTGACAGAGTTTGATAGGGATCTCAATGTGAGTCTCTATTTGGTCGGCTGTTCGAATCGTGAAATATCCACATTTGTGAGGAATTCAGGTGTGATAGTGATCCGATGTTTCGCTGCATGGGAATATGAGGGCAGGCACATTAGTCGTGAAGGTTCTGTTCGACCACGTCTGACCACCACAGCGGTGGATCGCCGCATTGTGCACCAAGCACATCGCAACCCTTTAATACGAGGGTTGTCCAGAAAGTAAGGTCCGATCGGTCGCGAAATGGAAACCACGATGAAAACCAGACACGTTTTATTTGCAACAGTTAGATACACCTTCCACCTACTTCTCTACATAGTCGCCGCTCCAACTTCGAGTTTTTTTCGTAGTATTGTATCAACTTCCCAATATCCTCGTCATGGAAAGCAGCCGCCTGTAGTTTCGGCCAGTTATCTGCACTGGTCTGCAGCTCGTTGTCTGTGGAAAAAATGTGTCTTCATAGCCAGCGGTTCTTGTGAGCAGAGATGAGACTCAGGGGGAGCCAATTACGGACTGTACTGTGGGTGATCAAACACTTCTCATCGGAAACGCTGCAGGAGCGTCTTCATTGCCCCTGCAGTGTGCGGCCGAGAATTGGCATGAAGAAGGAACTGCTCGACAGTTGTGTTATGTAGGCTGCATGACACAGGCGAAATCTCTAACCAGGCCCTCATACTTGGCGGGGGGCGCTATTCCCTACGCATCTTTACGTGCTCACTGTTCACTCAAAACTGAAAAGAACAAGTAATGGTCGCCCTGATACACTTTGCGTCATCCCCGCACAATTTGTCCGAGAGTAGCATACCCGGACTAGGGAATTACCGTCCCATGTTTAGGCTGCTCTTAACACCACAACACTACCGGCTTCGTTTGAAGTGGTACCATGACCGGGAACCATAGACTGTTGATGAATAGCGTCGCTTTGTGTTGAGTGATGAATCACGGTTCTGCATTGCCCCAGATGACCATCGTTGGCGAATATGTTGGTTACCTGGGGAGAGGTCCCATGCTTCCAATGTTTTGGGGAGGCATATCTGAAGTGTCACCATCGAAGCGGATTAAAGAAGAAGAGAAAGACAATGTAGAAAAACAGTTAAGCTTCAGATTTGGAGAAAATTGGAGAGAAAATAATGTACGTATGTTCTTCACCGAGATTATCAGCCTTCCATGCAACGAACTTATTGCACGAGACATTATTTGTCATTGTTTAGAAGATAATCCTATTGTTGGAAAAATGATGTGAACGCTATTGTTGGAAATGAAGCACATTTATGTTTTTGTTTCTATTTCTGATATTGAAACGCTTTACTGATAATTAGAAAGTAAACTTTCGAAAATCAAAATGTATCTACCAGTTCTACGTTACTGAAAACTGATCAGAGTGCATTATGCCCAGAATAGCTTACATCAAAAGGCTTATTGTCCAACGGAACACATCAAACTGTATTTTTTACATCACAAAAGTCCTCATCTTTTGAAAGTAAAACAAAAATTTATCTTGCAATGAACATATTTTTATAACAAGCCCTACTTGAGTATCATATATAAAATTCGAAAAAATTAATAAAATACTTTTTTGGTACAAGTTTTTCGCTTCTCCTGAAAATTGTACTTTCTGCGACATTGCGCGTTTTTAAAAGTTTCTCCTCTGTCGTGATGACGGATAGTGAGTCATGGCTGGGTAGCAGCGTCCTATCGCGCGCTTCCCGAGTAGGACAAGATTCCAGGATCGAATCCAACCCCGATACATTGCTTTAATCTGTCAGCACGTTCCCAGTTGTAACGATGTTAGTATCACAGACCTGGGACTACACCCTTGATCCCTGAAGTAAGTTGCGGAAAGGTACGACACATAGCTGATGAATACACTACGTACTTTGGGTCAGAGCGTCTTTAAGTCTCCAAATTAGGGGTAATAGCCTAGCAAGGAGTGCTCTGTAGGGTTTGGAAAGTTGGACACAAATACCGGAAAACTGAAGCTATATGGCAGGACGCAAGATGCCCAAACCGAACATCTGAAGCCGCATAACAATCTCGAAACTACCAAATACTACAGACAAGGCGTAAACACAACTCTCATAGTGGCGAAGCATTGTAAGATATACTACCAATGAATAAAGTAGACGGACGTGTTCAGATGAGTCATCATTCAAGTGATTCATACTGAGATAATTTCCAACAATTTCGGGAAGTAGTAACAGATCTTCAGGAAACACATGTCAAGAATTAAATCATACAGTATGAAATACACTGAAGTGCCGAACAAACTGGTATGGGAATGCGTATTCAAATACAGAGATATGTAACAGGCAGAATGGGACGCAGCATCTCAGAGGTAGCGATGAAGTGGGGATTTTCCCGTACGACCGTTTCAAGAGTGCACCGTGTGTCAGGAATCGGGTGAAACATCAAATCGCAGACATCGTGCGGCCGGAAAAAGATCCTGCAAGAACGGGACCAACGACGACTGAAGAGAGTCGTTCAGCGTGACAGAAGTGCAAGCCTTCCGCAAATTGCTGCAGATTTCAGTGTTGTGACATCAACAAGTGTCAGCATGCGAACCATTCAACGAAACATCATCGATATGGGCTTTCAGAGCGAAGGCCCACTCGTGTACCCTTGATGACTGCACAAAACTTTACGCCTCGCTTGGGGCCGTTAACACCGACACTGGATTGCTGATAACTGGAAACATGTTGCCTGGTCGGACGAGTCTCGTTTCAGAGTATATCGAGCGTATGGACGTGTACAGGTATGGAGACAAACTCAGGAATCCATGAACCCTGCATGTCATCAGGGGACTGGTCAAATTGGTGGAAGCTCTGTAATGGTGTGGGGAGTGTGCATTTGGACTAAATAGGGTACTCCTAATGCGTCTAGATACGACTCTGACAGGTGACACGTACGTAAGCATCCTGTCTGGTTACCTGCATCCATTCATGTCCACTGTGCATTCCGACGAACTTGGGCAATTCCAGCAGGACAATGCGACACCCCAAATGTCCAGAATTGCTGCAGAGTGGCTCCAGGAGCACTCGTCTGAGTTTCAACACTCCTACTAGCCACCTAACTCTCCAGACATGAGCATTATTGAGCATATCTGGAATGCTTTGCTTCATGCTGTTCAGAAGATGCCTCCACCTCCTCGTACTCTTACTGATTTATGGACAACCCCGCAGTATTCAATGTGTCAGTTCCCCCCAGCACTACTTCAGGCATTATTCCAGTCCATCCCACGTCGTGTTGCGGCACTTCTGCGTGCTCGCTGGGGCCCTACACGATATTAGGCACGTGCAAGAATTTCTTTTGCTCTTTAGAGTTCATTCAAACTCTAATTTACAATCATCGATATGCAGAAGAACCAAGGACTAGATCTGATAAAATCTGGGACAAACAACGTAGCAGCTGCTTCAGCAAGAACATAAAGACCTTCTGGGGGAATAAGGAATGATTCATGTCAACTAAATAAGTTCATTTGATCACCGCACTTGGAAAAATTGACGTAAGAAAGTGGTACTTACTGAAAGTATACATTCACGGCTATGAAGATCACAACACCTACAAAAATTGAACCAATGAACTGAAGATTTGTGTACACATTGCTTCCAAAGTAGTTTACCTGTCAGTCTTCCAATTTTCTTTCAGTGAAGCAAAATGTTGACTTCCTATTGGTAATCATGTGGTTCTGTGGCTACCCTTCATGGAGGATTTCTGGTCAAAGGTTTGTGCGTATTTTAGATGTCCATCTTTTCATATGGCACACAAAGGGTTTCGAACTAATGCGTTTTCTCTCCAAGATTAAAACATTATTTCGCATAAACTCGGATTGCTTAACACTTCCTCTTTTGCGTCCAGTTACCTAATGTTAAAATTATCAAGCAAGTTTACGAGAAGAACTGTGGAAATTTCCTTCCCCATCATTCCTGACAGAAGAATGGGTGACGGCGGATTCAGGATTCCAGTGGAAGGAAATCACAACTTCTTTCTAAGACAGATGCCAGCTATGCCACAAGCGCAGGATTCTTAAGCATCAGATTAATCGTGATCTGGAAAGCGTACCAGTACGTCAGTAGACGGAATTACACCAGACATTACGAATATTGCAACACCAAGTCGAATATACACTGATGAGCTGAAACATAATGACCACTGCCCACCGCGAAACTGAATGACTCCTGGTGGTGTTACAGGCACGTGAAGCGCTAAGAAGAGGACAATAGCGGGACAGTGACGAATGGGTATTGTTCTAGTGAAGATACGGGCCGCAAGTGGGGAAATCCACTGATATAAGTACACTACTGGCCTTTAAAGTTGCTACACCACGAAGATGACGTGATACAGATGCGAAATTTAACCGACAGGAAGAAGATGCTGTGACATGCAAATGATTAGCTTTTCAGAGCATTCACACAAGGTTGGTGGCGGTGGTGACACCTACAACGTGCTGACATGAGGAAAGTTTCCAACCGATTTCTCATACACAAACAGCAGCTGACCGGCGTTGCCTGGTGAAACGTTGTTGTGATGCCTCGTGTAAGGAGGAGAAATGCGTACCATCACGTTTCCGATTGCGGTATATCGTATCATGACACTGCTGCTCGCGTTGGTGGAGATCCAATGACTGTTAGCAGAATATGGAATCGGTAGGTTCACGAGGGTAATACGGAACGCCGTGCTGGATCCCAACGGCCTCGTATCACTAGCAGTCGAGATGACAGGCATCTTATCCGCATGGCTGTAACGGATCGTTCAGCCATGTTTCGATACCTGAGTCAACAGATGGGGACGTTTGCAAGACAACAACCATCTGCACGAACAGTTCGACGGCGTTTGCAGCAGCATGGACTATCAACTCGGAGACCATGGCTGCGGTTACCCTTGACACTGCATCACAGGTGGGAGAGCCTGCGATGGTGTACTCAACAACGAACCTGGGTGCACGAATGGCAAAACGTCATTTTTTCGGATGAATCCAGATTCTATTTACAGCATCATGATGGTCGCATCCGTGTTTGGCGACATCGCGGTGAACGCACATTGGAAACGTGTATTCGTCATTGCATACTGCCGTATCACACGGCGTGATGGTATGGGGTGACATTGGTTACACGTCTCGGTCACCTCTTGTGTTAGCATTGACGGCACTTTGAGCAGTGGACGTTGCATTTCTGGTGTGTTACGACCCGTGGCTCTACCCTTCATTCGATCCCTGCGAAACCCTGTATTTCAGCTGGACAATGCACGACCGCATGTTGCAGGTATGGGCCTTTCTGGATATACAGAAAATGTTCGACTGCTGCCCTGGCCAGCACATTCTCCAGATCTCTCACCAATTGAAAACGTCTGGTCAATGGTGGCCGAGCAACTGGGTCGTCACAATACGCCAGTCACTACTCTTGATGAACTGTGGTATCGTGTTGAAGCTGCATGGGCAGCTGTACCTGTACACGCCTTCCAAGCTTTGTTTGACTCAATGTCCAGGCGTATCAAGGCCGTTATTACGGCCAGAGGTGTTTGTTCTGGGTACTGATTTCTCAGGATCTATACACCCAAATTGCGTGAAAATGTAATCACATGTCAGTTGTAGTATAATATATTTGTCCAATGAATACCCGTTTGTCAACTGCATTTCTTGTTGGTGTGACAATTTTAATGGCTAGTAGTGTAGCTTTGACAAAGAGCGGATTGTTATTGCTTCGTGTCTGGGAAGGAGCATATCAGAAACGGTGAAGATGGTCGACTGTTCCCGTGATACTGTCGTGACAATCTGTGGAAAGTGACTGAAGACTGGTTTTACCACGACTAGGCGACACGATGTTGGACGTCCATGCATCATCACAAACTGTCGAGGTCGAAGGCTTTCCCGCTATGTTAAGCAGGATAGGCAGCTATCTATGGCAGATCTGACAGAATACAATGCTGGCGCACATTGTGGTCACTGGGCACCGCGGCAGACGCCGCCTACGTATTTCCATGTTGATCCAGCAATATCGTCAGTTACGATTGTAGTCGGCAGGGGATATCGACACTGGACCACGTACCAATGGAGATGTGTAATTTGGTGTGATGAATCGCGTTTCTTGTTACACCAGGTCGATGGTCGTGTCCGGATACGCCGTCATCCAGGTGAACGGCTACTCGGAACATTCACCGCGTCACGGAATCACGCGATTGGGGGGCAGAGTTCTGTTATGGTAGATATTTTCCTGGGCTCCCATGGGACCTATGGTATTAATCGGAGGCACCATGACAGCTGTGGAGTACGTGAACATTATTTGGACCACCTGCATGCCTTCATGCTTGATGTCTCTCCCGACAGCGATGGCACCTTCCAGCTGGATAACTGTCCTTGTCACAAGGCCAAAATCGTGCAAAAATGTTTTAAGGAGTATTATAATGAACTCTTGTTGTCTCGGCCACCAAATACTCCATCTGAACCAGATGGAACACATGTGACAGCTGTCGGACGCCAACTTCGAGCCCACATACCACCGACCCGTAATTTTCGGGGAATGCCTGACCTCGCCTAGACATCCGGTGCCACACATCTCAGGAATACTACCGAGAACTTTTAGAATCGACGACACGCAGAATAGCTGCTGTATTGCTTTCCAAAGTTGGTCCCACATGCTGGTAAACAGGTGCTAATGTTTTTTTTTCACGTAATTATGGGCACAGACCTATGTATGATCTGTTAGTTTGAGAATGTGGTATGGTGTGAAGAAATATGAGCTGCACACGTAGCTCCTCAACGTCGAAGCACAGAAATGAATGGTACCAGGATCCTGCGTATCCCCTAAGCCATAATGGTTTAAAAGCACCTTGGATGTTTTTTGGAAATAACAGTGAGGAGGAAAATTCCAATAAGCCACATTATTTCTTATGAATGATTTATCTCTCTGTAAACAGTTTCGGCCGCAAGTCCATCATCAGACGGCAGCGAGATCTTCGTGTACATGTTTTGGGCTTTATGTCTGATGGGCGATATCGAGGTTGAACGTGCGGGCGAGGGAAGCAGTGGTACTTGTCGTTCTTTGAAAAAAAGTCTCCCATGTACCTCGCCACATACTGTTAGGCAATGTCCTACTGAAATACGGCTAGTATAGTTGCCTGAAGGAGAGACAACACTTGCAATTGAGATCGCACATTATATCCAGTGGTAAACCAATCCGTAACACATTTCTTTTGTCAGCGAAACCAATGAGCAGTATCATACTTCGATGACCATGCTAGCGCCAACTGCACATATGTAGCACGACTGTGTCATAGTTTTAAACGAGACTCGTCTGAGAACACCATACATCGTAAATAAGAAAGTGATTGACAACATTCAAGTGCTCTTATTGTGCGACACATTTGCGTTTCCTGCACCAGTAAAGGGCACGTGCCTCTAGCCCTCCTCAAAGCAGACGGCCACGTAGCCAGGTCCACGCCTGCTGCAGCCCTGCAGCGTCAAGCTGACGCTGTGAACATTGTTGCACGTTCTGTTTACAATCACGTGGTTGCATTGCGTATTCCTGTAACAGTTCCTTCCTGCGTGCGACCCCAGACTTGAATCGCTGTTGTAGCAGCATGCACTGCAAGAGCCATAAAGTCACTATACGACAAGCGCACTTATTGGAAACTGATCACCTTCCTCTCGTTTAATGTATCTGTCTTGAGACCGGTTTCAACTGGAGGCTCTCCATCGTGTCCTGTTAAGAGTATCTTCCTTCATCGGTCTGTATGTTCGTCCTCTTCTAATGTCATCTGTCATTCCAATTCTCTTCCTATCTCTTCCTCTCATTCTTTTCACTTTTTCCTCTCTCATTCTTTGATGCGAACAGTTTCTACACAGTACATCTCCCAGCCAATTTTTTTTCCTGTTTTGGCCACCTTATTTTTTACATTACTTCTTTATTCTTCAGCCTGTCAGTCCACTTCACGGGAAGCATTGCTCTACATAGCCAAATTTCAAAACTTTCTAAATATCTTTCTTCTTTTTTAGCTAATTAATTCTTTATTATTTTCTGCAAGCACGGGAACAGAGCTTAAAATTCCATTATGATAATTTCCTGACGATGCTTCCAAGAATCATTTCCTTTCTGAGACAGTGCCTATAAAATTCGAGCGAAATGTTTGGAAGAAAACTTAGATTCTTCACACTGTACTTAAGGCAAATTGTGTCTAAATAAACAATTATCTGATTTATGTATCTCATCTTGAGCATTCTTGTGTAAGACCCTCATTCTCTCCTTGACTGTACGCTTTATCGTACATATTTCACTTGCGTATAAGGGTATACTCAATACAAATACATTCAGATACATTTTACTAATAATTAAATTTAAATTAGATGCTAACACATTACTCTTATTCAGAAATATTTTTCTTGCTATTACAAGTATACTTTATATATCCTCTCTCCTTTGGCCATCACCACTTATTTTGCTTCTCAAATAGCACACCTCGCCTACTACTTTTAGTGTCTAGTTTACTAATTTCATTCCGTCAGCATTATTTGATCTTCTTACTACATTCCATTACCCTTGTTCATCTTATAAGCTCTTTTTAAGATGCTATCCATTCCGTTTAAATGATCTTCCAAGCTCTTCGCAATCTCTGACAGCATTACGTCTTCGGCAAACCTCAAAGCTTTTGCTTCCTGTCTATTAAGTATATAAGATCTCCGCCCCCCCCCCCCTGACCTCTCCGTTATTTTAATAATTTCCTCTAGTTCTTCCAAGCTGTCTGTTTTATCTTACACAAGCGGACTAAAGTTCAGTTCGACAGCTGAAAGGGGGATAATTTTTAGCTGATTCCAAATAATTATCAGTAACGAGAACGGGCGGCCAACATAAAGACTGGATATTGAAACACCGTCTTTTTATTATTCGAGAAACTAATATCGTACTTATATTCCCTGTCTGCTTTAGATCTTTCATACTAACAAGCACTTTCACACGAGCTTTTTATTTATTTCACAGAACCGATCGCGGTCCTCTGGTTTGGAGCCGAGTGGAAGGCTTAAACCAGAGGCTCAGACGATTCTGCGGAGATCTGGGGTGGAAATTCCTCGACCTCCGCTATCGGGTGGAGAAATGTAGGGTCCCCCTGAATAGGTCAGGCGTGCACTACACGCCGGAAGCGGCTACAAGGGTAGCGGAGTACGTGTGGAGCGCACATGCTCCTGAGACGCAGCAAGGTACGAGTAGGCAAAATGCAACAGGGAATAACAATATTAATGTGCTAATAGTAAACTGCAGGAGCGTCTATAGAAAGGTCCCAGAACTGCTCTCATTAATAAACGGTCACAACGCTCATATAGTACTAGGGACAGAAAGTTGGGTGAAACCAGACGTAAATAGTAATGAAATCCTAAACTCAGATTGGAATGTATACCGCAGAGACAGGCTGGACAGTGAAGGGGGAGGCGTGTTTATAGCGATAAGAAGTGCAATAGTATCGAAGGAAATTGACGGAGATCCGAAATGTGAAATGATTTGGGTGAAGGTCACAGTTAAAGCAGGCTCAGACATGGTAATTGGATGTCTCTATAGGTCCCCTGGCTGCTATTCACAATATACATAAATGACCTTGTGGATGACATCGGAAGTTCACTGAGGCTTTTTGCAGATGATGCTGTGGTGTATCGAGAGGTTGTAACAATGGAAAATTGTACTGAAATGCAGGAGGATCTGCAGCGAATTGACGCCTGGTGCAGGGAATGGCAATTGAATCTCAATGTAGACAAGTGTAATGTGCTGCGAATACACAGAAAGATAGATCCTTTATCATTTAGCTACAAAATAGCAGGTCAGCAACTGGAAGCAGTTAATACCATAAATTATCTGGGAGTACGCATTAGGAGTGATTTAAAATGGAATGATCATATAATGTTGATCGTCGGTAAAGCAGATGCCAGACTGAGATTCATTGGAAGAATCCTAAGGAAATGCAATCCGAAAACAAAGGAAGTAGGTTACAGTACGCTTGTTCGCCCACTGCTTGAATACTGCTCAGCAGTGTGGGATCCGTACCAGATAGGGTTGATAGAAGAGATAGAGAAGATCCAACGGAGAGCAGCGCGCTTCGTTACAGGATCATTTAGTAATCGCGAAAGCGTTACGGAGATGATAGATAAACTCCAGTGGAAGACTCTGCAGGACAGACGCTCAGTAGCTCGGTACGGGCTTTTGTCAAAGTTTGGAGAACATACCTTCACCGAAGAGTCAAGCAGTATATTGCTCCCTCCTACGGATATCTCGCGAAGAGACCATGAGGATAAAATCAGAGAGATTAGAGCCCACACAGAGGCATACCGACAATCTTTCTTTCCACGAACAATACGAGACTGGAATAGAAGGGAGAACCGATAGAGGTACTCAAGGTACCCTCCGCCACACACCGTCAGGTGGCTTGCGGCGTATGGATGTAGATGTAGATGTAGATGTAGATGTAGATGTAGAGGTAACCATTGCCGCTATAATCCGAGTAATTAGGCATTCGCTCCACCGTTCTGTCTTATTACGTCGCTCGCTACTGCCAAACTGCCTTCCCGCGCCCTATATACCGGCGGGCGCCTAAACTCTGCTTCTGTAATCATGAAGGTTCCCCGAATCAGCAGCTCTACGTCTACGAGGGAGTGGTGTGTAAAGGCCAAGTCGATACTGAAACAGCATCGTCTGTACCGTTACAAGATTCCCTTTCCGAATTTCTCATGGGTTCCTTTACTGCTTGCTAAGTGTACAGATTAAATATGATCGGGGATAGACTAAAACTTTATCACACTCCCTTCTCAATTCCTGCCTCCCTTTCATGTCTTTTCAATGTTATAACAGCAGTCTGGTTTCTGTACAAGCTGTATATGATCTTCCTACCCTTGCATTTCATCCTTGCTACCTACAGAATTTCAAAGAGCTCATTTCCATCAGTATTGATGCTCTCAGCATCCTCTCCCTCTTCAACAAATCCAGTCTTATCATCTTAATTTCCTACCTTTTTTTGCAATTTATTTAGCTTCAAACTGCATTTCACAACTAATAAATTGTGGTTAGAGTCCACATCTGCTATGGGAAAAGTTTTGCAGTTTAAAATCAGGTTGCTATCTCTGGCTTTCCGTTACATAATCGGCCCCAAACCTTCTGGTATATCCAGGTCTTTTCCACATATACACATTTCTTTCATGCTCAAAATGAGGCCGACTGACGTCGTCAACAACCGTCGCTATTTTAACAGGCAACCACCCTGTCATTTTCAAGGCGAAACCTGCAGCAAGTAAGCCCTGTGGAACTGAATTTAAAACCTCGATTTGGAGAGCGATTCCAGAAAGACACACACACACACACACACACACACACACACACACACACACACACTAGCACCAACATACAATCAAAGCTGACTGATGCCAGCAGTTATCGTCAGTGAAAATTATTAAACAACAGGTGAGGTAGCATCAACTCTGTCCCTCTGTTTTTTGATAGGGGAGGGAGCAGGATTCCATGCAGAATTTACGCAAAAACCTCCCTCTCTATTTGCAACTTTACTTGCTAATTTAATCTCAATTACCTCCTTAAAAACACTATCCCAATAGCTGGAAGTGCTTGCCAGAATCTATGTGTAAGATGACCTGTGTCAAGACAATGTTCTGCAATAGCCAATTTGCTCGGCTGTTATAAGCGTATGTCGCTTATGCTCAGTGCACCGGTCTTCCAGTTACAGTTGCACTTGTGCATTTCATATATTGGTCAGACTATCAGGACCGTAAAGAACCGGCGTACTGAGCACAAACGTCATACTCGATTGCAACAGCCGAGCAAATCGGTTATTGCAGAGCAATGCCTTGGCAGTGCCCATCCTATGGAATACAAAAACACGGAGATTCTAGTACGCACTTCCAGCTATTGGCATAGTGTTACTATGGAAGCAGTTGAGATTAAATTAATAAGTAAGCCTGCAAATGGAGATGGAGGTTTTTACATACATTACTGGCCATTAAAATTGCTACACCAAGAAGAAATGCAGATGATAAACGGGTATTCATTGCACAAATATACTATACTACAACTGACATGTGATTACATTTTCACGCAGTTTGGGTGCATAGATCCTGAGAAATCAGTACCCAGAACAACCACCTCTGGCCGTAATAACAGCCTTGATACGCCTCGGCATTGAGTCAAACAGAGTTTGGATGTACAGGTACAGCTGCCCATGCAGCTTCAACACGATACCACAGTTCATCAAGAGTAGTGACTGGCGTATTGTGACGACCCAGTTGCTCGGCCACCATTGACCAGACTTTTTCAGTTGGGGAGAGATCTGGAGAATGTTCTGGCCAGGGCAGCAGCCTTCCCGTTACATTTCATTCCCCCAGTCCACATTCTCCAATCATTTTTCGTTCTTTCTTTTTCCTACCATCGAATTTCAGTCCCCCATTACAGTTAATTTTTCATCTCCCTGAACATAGTGAATAATTATTTTATTTCAAAATACATTTATTCAAGCTTCCTCATCAATTGCGGAGCTAGTACGCATTTTCTGTATCCAGAAAGGCCCGTACAGGACCTGCAACATGCGATCGTGCATTATACTGCTGAAATGTAGGGTTTCGCAGGGATCGAATGAAGGGTAGAGCCACGGGTTGTAACACATCTGAAATGTAACGTCCACTGTTCAAAGTGCCGTCAATGCGAACAGGAGGTGACCGAGACGTGTAACCAATGGCACCCCATACCATCACGCCGGGTGATACGCCAGTATGGCGATGACGAATACACGTTTCCAATGTGCGTTCACCGCGATGTCGCCAAACACGGATGCGACCATCATGATGCTGTAAATATAATCTGGATTCATCCGAAAAAATGGCGTTTTGCCATTCGTGCACCCAGGTTCGTCGTTGAGTACACCATCGCAGGCTCTCCCGCCTGTGATGCAGCGTCAAGGGTAACCGCAGCCATGGTCTCCGAGCTGATAGTCCATGCTGGTGCAAACGTCGTCGAACTGTTCGTGCAGATTGTTGTTGTCTTGCAAACGTCCCCATCTTTTGACTCAGAGATCGAGACGTGACTGCACGATCCGTTACAGCCATGCGAATAAGATGCCTGTCATCTCGACTGCTAGTGATACGAGGCCGTTGGGATCCAGCACGGCTTTCCATATTACCCTCCTGAAACCACCGATTCCATATTCTGCTAACAGTAATTGGATCTCGACCAACGCGAGCAGCAATGTCGCGATACGATAAACCGCAATCGCGATAGGCTGCAATCCGACCTTTATCAAAGTCGGAAACGTAATGGTACGCATTTCTCCTCCTTACACGAGGCATCACAGCAACGTTTCACCAGGTAACGCCGGTCAACTGCTGTTTTTGTATGAGAAATCGGTTGGAAACTTTCCTCATGTCAGTACGTTGTAGGTGTCGCTTCCGGCGCCAACCTTGTGTGAATGCTCTGAAAAGCTAATCATTTGCATATCACAGCATCTTCTTCCTGTGGGTTAAAGTTCGCGTCTGTAACGCGTCATCTTCATGGTGTAGCAATTTTAATGGCCAGTAGTGTATATTACACGTGGAATTCTGTTCTCTCCTCACCCGTTGTTTAGTAATTTTCGCTGTCGATAACTTCTGGTGTCGGTCATCTTTAGTTTTGTCCTGGCGGTAGTGTTTTACAGTATTGTGTGTGTGTGTGTGTTTGCTCTGCAAACCGAGATTTTAAATTCAGTTGCACAGTGCTTACTTGTTGCAGCTTTTTTGAAATGGCAGGTGGGATGGCTGTCGACGACGTCACGCGGCTGCATTCCCGTAAGTTATTTGAACACTGTCGGGATAGACTCAGGTCTCACATTCTTTCATGATAGTTACCAAGTGTTAGCAATAATAAAATTATATTATGCGCAAGTTCTACCAGGAGCCTTCCCGTTACATTTCTTTCCCCCAGTCCATATTCTCCAATCATTTTTCGTTCTTTCTTTTTCCTACCATCGAATTTCAGTCCCCCATTACAGCTAATTTTTCATCTCCCTGAACATACTGAATAATTATTTTATTTCAACATTCATTTCTTCAAGCTTCCTCATCATCTGCGGAGCTAGTAGGCATATATACTTGTAATACTGAGGTGGGGTGTGCCTCTTGTAGCCTCTTTGGCTAGCCTGTCGGCAAGTTCATTTCCTGGGATTCCGACGTGTCCTGGGCTCTATACGAAGACCACTGACCGTCCATGTTGTTCGAGGATGTTGGATGGCCATTACCAAACGATGTCGAGGGTAGTATTGGGGTCCCGGCTGAGGTTCGAGTCGTCCCTCGGGCATGTGTGTTTGTCCTTAGGATAATTTAGGGTAAGTAGAGCGTAAGCTAAGGGACTGATGACCTTAGCAGTTAAGTCCCATAAGATTTCACACACATTTGAACTTTTTTTTTTTTTTTTTTTAGGTATTGGTCGAGAACTTGTAAGGCGCTCAACGAGTCGTTGTAAATGAGAGAACTTGTAAGGCGCTCAGCGAGTCGCCACAAATGTGGAAGGACTCCCTGCAGTGAAAACACTGCAGCCATTTGGCAATGAGCGCTGTTCAATGTGTCCTACATGAGCATACGCGAACCAAACGTGACCACCAACCATCGACCCATCCGTGTAAACAACCTCTGAACCCTGGGACGCGTCAAGATTAGGGAGAAACATTTTCTTGGAAATTTGTGGTAAGGACTATGGAACCCACTTGCCGATGTCATCGGTCCCTAGGCTTACGCACTACTTAATCTAACTTAAACTAACTTACGCTGAGGACAACACACACCCATGCCCGAGGGAGGACTCGAACCTCCGAAGCCGCGCGAATCGTGACAAGACGGCCAAGACCGGACGGCTATCCCGCGCGGCAGAGAGAAACAGGCGGGGGAGGGCCACAGGATGAACTGAGTCTTTTGGGGCTTGTGATAGGTCCAGACAAAACTGTGGTCGAGGTATACGTCATGGAGGTGTACGTGAGTAGACCCGTAGGAGAGGTGTTAGAGGGAAAGACTCGAGTTCAGTGAGAAGGGACGGGAGAAGAAGTGCAATTGTAATCCCCGATCTGGGCCACCGTTACGGGAGATGGATCGCCGTGTTAGGGAAAATGAGAAGGTAATTCGGATGTTTAGGCGAGCTGCCAGTCATATAAAAGAAAATATATCTGTTTCACTGTCGCTGATTAACTTACAAACTGTAATTTTCAATAAACATATTAGTTTCTTTTCCGAGATTTGGGATCCAGACTATGTTCTCAAAGAAAAGCACCTGGTAGGTCAGGCACATGCGAATTTACCTTTATTTCATTGAAAAAGAACGGTATAGTTTGTGGTCATCACCCAATATCGCACAGGTGTCAGCGAGTGCCGAATATTTTGCTCATTTGTACCGAATCAGACTTTGACTTCTCCTTGTGACTAGATATCCCCCATGCATACACTTGACATGCTACAATATTGATAATGTGCTAGTTTTTAATTTAGTAGAGATCTTCTCTCTCTTTCTTATGCCCTTGCCACTTCCTTACGGACATTATGCAAATTGCTACGAGGCATTATCTAAACCTTTGGCAGATTACTTTTAGGCGAGTTGTTTGATTTAGGACATTATGGTTACAGAAGTTGGGAAACGCCTTAAAATTTCTGTGGAAGGGTGGTGCTAATAATCTGCTTACAGGTCCTGTGAGTTCAGCTGCTTGTTACAGACATACGTTATTCTAATGGATCCAAGTATATTGTTGGTTAATCTAAGTGTTTCCAAAACACCATCGTGATTTCAAATTTCTTGAACAGGCAGTTGGAGAACAAGGTACGTAGCATGCTGTTGTTCACACTCCATGTACACCCCGCCAGGCCTGGTAACAACGCTAAACACGAACAACAGTAATGCACTCTGGCGTCCGTTCTACCCGTCAACTGAGAACTGCAATTCTAATCATTTACGTACCCGCTGATAGTGTGTATTGCACGAAGTTACATTAACATCCGACCATGTCTTCCAGCTGCTTCACTTTTTTGTCAGGCAGTGTAAATCACTTCACACAGCTCGAAACTTAAACGCTATAATTGTTACTATTTAAAAAAGTAATTTAAGGTAACTGACTCGATTTGGCCTCGAAACAATAAGTGCCATTTTTTCTTACTTTCCAAACTTTGTAGATCTTTGTGTCTTACATTAAATTAATGATGTCTCCGTGCAATATAATGTTACGAATAGCTCCAAAAGGTAAACTGTAATAATTTATATGTGCGCTAATTTACTATGTGCGTAATGCTACTCACTTAACATAAGGAAAAACATACTGAACGAGTCAACTTCGTTTCATTGTGGTGTCAGTGAGAGCCAAATCGTTTGCTCATTTGCATCGACACAGATTTTGACATCTTCAAAATTTTCCCGGGGCTGCCGATATTGCAGACACTGCATTAAACAATGCGCGCATGTGTCCACTTGCATCTCCACTTGCAGTATTGGTAGCGATGTGTCGAAATTAGTTGCGCTTACTTCCCTAAGTTCACTTATCTTCCTACACGACGTGCGTGTTTATAGCAAGTAACAAGATAGAAGAACCCATCGATAACGCATGAAGTGTGATTGATATTTTCTGTCATTCTTCACAGAGTAGAATCGAATAAATTTGCTTGTAATTTCGGGTTTGCACTAACGTTTTACAGTAAATGGACTCTGTAGTTTCCCGGCCTTTATAATACGAACAAAAAAATGAACTGCAGCTTGTTTTTTAGTGAATCCTCCACTTTATCTCTGACGCAGCACTGATAAAGGATCTAGATATTCTCCTTAGTGAACGTCGTATAAGACTCCTAGTTCGTCATTCTTTTTTACAAATTATGAGTTATAGCCAAAAAATGTCCTCTGGGGCAATTCAGTTATTAAAGGATAAACGGTGTGTCTACATGCATTACTTCTAATATGATTGTACGGAACTTCCTCCCTGCCATGTGATACCTCCAGAAAGCAGTGATCGATTCGAGAAGCACCTAGCAAGTATTTACATTTAATTATTCCAGTGTACCAAATATTTATTGATGGTGATGCAGCGTAACTTAAAATATAATCAGCAGGTTTCTGGACAAAACTGTATGTTATGGAAAGATTTGTTGAACTTCAGGCAAATTTTTCCTTTGCCTGTAGATGGAAACCCATTTCTTGGGCCACTGTTTGCCGCGTTCGTCATTGTGAAATCACCATCCATCCAAAAATTTTGGTCTTTCATTAATATAATTTCCCGACTCGACAGAATTTTCATTTTATAAGCTATCCGACTTTAAGTGTTTCGGCTTAAGCTACTGTCAGGATTCATCAGATAGAAAATAACTAAGCAGGAGTAAATTCTTTATTTGTGTGGTCATAGTATTCGTAGTTGCCTTGCATTGTTGAAAGATTCTGAAATATGTGTTTGCAACTAATAAAAATGGCAAAATTCTTACACAGTTTTCGTTGTTTCCGAAACGAATTTTAAATACGATTAATAAATTAGAAGAAATTTAATATTATCCGACTGATTTTGTGGTGGCTTATGCCGACAAGAGTAATGTTGTATAGTAAGATGTTTCATTTTGTGAGACAAAATATAAAATGTAAAATTTTTGCAGACTCTGCTTACGCCCCGAGTCTCAGTGATGTAAAAAATGTATACGCCAAATTTCAATAAGATTGGATAATGTTTAGAAGTCTTTTATCAGTTTTGTAAACGTAGGCAAAGAATACGATTTCTCAATGTTAATTACTTTTATTGGGAACATAGAAATCATAAACTTAAAATAATATTGAAAGTAGACACCAAGACTAGTAGGTATAATGATAAGCAAAACATGTGTTATGTTAACTAACTTTGAGCAATGCAATCCCTTCTTTTACTCGCTTGCTGACGACTTTCCTATGATGCTCGGCTATCCTCAACAAGAATAAATTGTTGTTATTGTTCATCCCTGACCTACTCATTAAACTTTTTTGTCAGAGAAATTCCTCTTTCTGCGTTATCATTTGCCACCCTAGGAGCGTTCACATGGCTTCTCAGAGAATCACTGTAGTATTCTGTCAGTTCAAAGACCGCCTTTGTTTTACTCGTAAAAAATGGCTCATTTCAGTTTCTTTTGATTTACATGTTTGGTTTCTAAATATTTAGTCATATTTTCATTAACAGCCTGAATATGTTTCAAAGAAGCCAATCCCACGTTTGTTTTTGACAGATACCAAAGGCGTGCCTTAGCAACTGTGAGACCTTTTTTTGACGCCTGCGTCTGGGTAAATGCTCGGAAGCTGTAGTATATCCACATTATTCTTTGGAGCCCATGAATTTACAGTTACTTCATGCCAAACCCGAACATTATGTGGCGGAAAAAATATGCAACTAAAAGTACTTGTTCCTTTGAAGAGAGCCGAGCTTCTAAAAACTAATCACTAGGCACCTTTTCTAGGAGCGAAATTGCTCTTTTGGTTCCCATTTTAAAGTTCAATTACCCGAAAAATATGAAGGAAATACATGAGAAGCCCATTAGTGAAAAACATTTCAATGTTCGAAATTTTATTACTTTAAGATAAAATTGATCAATGACTGCAACCTCTAAATATTATGCAAACTTCTTGAAATTTGGCATATATATCTTTTACATCACTGACGAGGGATCATTCACAAGTGTCAATAAACGATATCGATAAACTTGGCGGGTGTGTAGAGGGGCAAAGTAATTCATCAAGCACCGAGCGAGGTGGCGCAGTGGTTAGCACACTGGACTCGCATTCGGGAGGGTGACGGTTCAATCCCGCGTCCGGCCATACTGATTTAGGTTTTCCATGATTTCACTAAGTCGTTCCAGGCAAATGCCGGGATGGTTCCTTCGAAAGGGCACGGCCGACTTGCTTTCCCATCCTTCCCTAATCCGGTGAGACCAATGACCTCGCTGTCTGGTCTCCTCCCCCAACCCCAACCACCCCCAATCCAATTCATTAAGTATTTTTTTTTGTTTGCATCCAGTTTCAATTTTAAGGGGTAAAACACACCCCAAAAGATAATTTGACATATTAGCTTCGGAAGGAATCTCTTCTAAACGGTGATATACAAAAAATGTTTCTCTTATAAAAGTTTATACGTAATTAACGTTCTTGAAAACTGAATAATCGAATTTTGTAATACCCTGAAATTTTGCAAAATGCCCATCCACTGTTACTTAATTTTGAAAAATGAAAACTCTTTTTTAAAACTTAAATTAAAGAAACTTTCAAGCCACATACATCCATGTGTAATAAGGCTGGTTTCTGACACAGCAGTTGTGGAAAATAAGCTGTACATAATGTCCATTTCAACATACCTAATTACAATATCTAAACATTCATTATTAATCCAGTTATTTATTTTACTTACATTCGCTTTTAATTCTCTTTGAGGAATATTCAACCATTTAGTGAAGAGGAAAATTTTAAGTGCATATATTGCCTTTGCCATCCACACGGGGTATTTTGCAAAATTTCAAATAATTACAAAATTAGGGTATACAGTTTTCAAGAATGCTAATTATGTGTCAATTGTTATATGAGAAACATTTTTTATAGATAATAATTTCGAAGATATTCCTTCCAAACCAGATATGCCAAATTACTTTTCAGGGTATATTTTACACCTTAAATGGGAAACTTTGCAGAAATAAGAAAATACGTATGGCATTATTTTGCTCGCTCTGCACACCCGCCAAGTTTAATCGAGATCGTTTATTGGCACCTGGGAATGTTTCCTTGTGAGACTCGGTGCTTAAACAAACTGCTATGTTCGGATGAGGGCTGAGTTGGCATCCCTTCGCTCACAGCTGCAGGCGGCGCTGACTTCAGTCGCGCAGCTTGAGGCTGTTGCCAATGGGCACCACTGTGGGGAGCCGGACTTGGGTATCACGGGGATGTCAACCTCGTCCCGTCTGTCCCCAGATCGGTCTGCCGCTGTGGTGGCCCCAGTTGCTGCCCACAGTGGGGCTGATCTCTCGCCTGTGGTTGATTGGGAGGTCGTTCCAAGGCGTGGCAGGCAGCGAAATACGTCCCTGGAGGCTGATCAGAAAGCCTCCCCAGTGCGTCTGACAAACAGGTTTTAGGTACTGTCTCTGGCTGAGACAGATGCAGCTGCCTGCCCTGTTTCAGAGGATGATTCTCAGCCTTCAAGGTCTGGGAAATCACAGAGGGTGGGCTTATTGGTAGTTGGGAGCTCCAATGTTAGACACGTAATAGGGCCCCTTAGGGATATGCCTGCTAAGGAGGGGAAGAAATCCAGTGTGCACTCAGTGTGCATTCCGTGTGGAGTCATTCCTGATGTGGAAAGGGTCCTTCCGGATGCCATGAAGAGCACAGGGTGCAGTCAGCTGCAGGTGGTGGCACATGTTGGCACTAATGACGTGCGTCGCTTTGGATCTGAGGAAATTCTCTCTGGATTCCAGCGGCTATCTGATTTGGTGAAGGCTGCCGGTCTTGCTTACGAGATGAAGGCAGAGCTCACCATCTGTAGCATCGTTGACAGAACCGACTGCGGACCTTTGGTGCAGAGCCGGGTGGAGGGTCTGAATCAGAGGCTCAGACGGTTTTGCGACAGTGTTGGCTGCAGATTCCTTGACTTGCGCCATAGGGTGGTGGGGTTTCGGGTTCCGCTGAATAGGTCAGGAGTTCACTACACTCAGCTGGCGGCTACACGGGTATCGGAGGCTGTGTGGCGTGGACTGGGCGGTTTTTTAGGTTAGAAGGCCTCGGGAAAGTACGGGGTGGGCTGCAATCTCAAAGGGTGCATGGCAAATACAGAACGTGCTTGGATCAAGGAACAGTCGGAATTGTAGTTGTAAATCGTTGTAGTTGTGCTGGGAAAGTCTCTGAGCTTCAAGCGCTAATAGAAAGCACAGAAACTGAAATCGTTATAGGTACAGAAAGCTGGCTAAAGCCTGAAATAAGTTCTGCAGAAATTTTTACGAAGTCTCAGACGGTGTTCAGGAAAGATAGATTAGGCAGAATTGGTGGTGGAGTGTTTGCGTCTGTCAGTAGTGGTTTATCTTGCAGTGAAGTCGAAGTAGATACTCCGTGCGAATTGGTATGGGTGGAGGTTATACTTAACAGCCGAACTAAGTTAATAATTGGCTCCTTCTACCGACACCCAGACTCCGATGATATAGTTGCTGAACAGTTCAGAGAAAATTTGAGTCTCGTAACAAATAAATACCCCACTCATACGGTCATAGTTGGTGGGGACTTCAACCTTCCCTCGATATGTTGGCAAAAATACTTGTTCAAAACCGGTGGTAGGCAGAAAACATCTTCCGAGATTGTCCTAAATGCTTTCTCCGTAAATTATTTCGAGCAGTTAGTCCACGAACCCACGCGAATTGTAAATGGTTGCGAAAACACACTTGACCTCTTAACCACAAACAATCCAGAGCTAATAGAGAGCATCATGACTGATACAGGGATTAGTGATCACAAGGTCGTTGTAGCTAGGCTCAATACCGTTTCTTCCAAATCCCCCAGAAACAAACGCAAAATAATTTTATTTAAAAAAGCGGATAAAGTGTCACTAGAAGCCTTCCTAAGAGACAGTCTCCATTCCTCCCGAACTTCCTATGCAAATGTAGACGAGGTGTGGCTCAAATTCAATGATATAGTAGCAACAGCAATTGAGAGATTCATACCTCATAAATTGGTAAGAGATGGAACTGATCCCCCATGGTACACAAAACAGGACCGAGCGCTGTTGCAGAGACACCGGAAAAAGCATGCGAAGTTCAGAAGAACGCGAAATCCCGAAGATTGGCTAAAATTTACAGACGCGCGAAATTTGGCACGGACTTCAATGCGAGATGCCTTTAATAGGTTCCACAATGAAACATTGTCTCGAAATTTGGTACAAAATCCGAAGAAATTCTGGTCGTACGTAAAGTACACAAGCGGCAAGGCACAGTCAATACCTTCGCTGCGCAGTGACGATTGTACTGTTACCGACGACTGTGCCGCTAAAGCGGAGTTATTGAACGCAGTTTTCCGAAATTCCTTCACCAGGGAAGACGAATGGAATATTCCAGAATTTGAAACACGAACAGCTGCTAGCATGAGTTTCTTAGAAGTAGACACCTTAGGGGTTGCGAAGCAACTCAAATCGCTTGATACGGGCAAGTCTTCAGGTCCAGATTGTATACCGATAAGGTTCCTTTCAGATTACGCTGATACAATAGCTCCCTACTTAGCAATCATATACAACCGCTCGCTCACCGATAGATATGTACCTACATATTGGAAAATTGCACAGGTCGCACCAGTGTTTAAGAAGGGTAGTAGGAGTAATCCATCCAACTACAGACCTATATCATTGGCGTCGGTTTGCAGTAGGGGTTTGGAGCATATTTTGTATTCAAACATTATGAATCACCTCGAAGGGAACGATCTATTGATACGTAATCAGCATGGTTTCAGAAAACATCGTTCTTGTGCAACGCAGCTAGCTCTTTATTCGCACGAAGTAATGGCCGCTATCGACAGGGGATCTCGAGTTGATTCCGTATTTCTAGATTTCCGGAAAGCTTTTGACACCGTTCCTCACAAGCGATTTCTAATCAATCTGCGGGCCGATGGGGTATCGTCTCAGTTGTGCGACTGGATTCGTGATTTCCTGTCAGGAAGGTCGCAGTTCGTAGTAATAGACGGCAAATCATCGAGTAAAACTGAACTGATATCAGGTGTTCCCCAGGCAAGCGTCCTGGGACCTCTGCTGTTCCTGATCTATATAAATGACCTGGGTGACAATCTGAGCAGTTCTCTTAGGTTGTTCGCAGATGATGCTGTAATTTACCGTCTAGTAAGGTCATCCGAAGACCAGTATCAGTTGCAAAGCGATTTAGAAAAGATTGCTGTATGGTGTGGCAGGTGGCAGTTGACGCTAAATAACGAAAAGTGTGAGGTGATCCACATGAGTTCCAAAAGAAATCCGTTGGAATTCGATTACTCGATAAATAGTACAATTCTCAAGGCTGTCAATTCAACTAAGTACCTGGGTGTAAAAATTACGAACAACTTCAGTTGGAAAGACCACATAGACAATATTGTGGGGAAGGCGAGCGAAAGGTTGCGTTTCATTGGCAGGACACTTAGAAGATGCAACAAGTCCATTAAAGAGACAGCTTACACTACACTCGTTCGTCCTCTGTTAGAATATTGCCGCGCGGTGTGGGATCCTTACCAGGTGGGGTTGACGGAGGACATCGAAAGGGTGCAAAAAAGGGCAGCTCGTTTTGTATTATCACGTAATAGGGGAGAGAGTGTGGCAGATATGATACGCGAGTTGGGATGTAAGTCATTAAAGCAAAGACGTTTTTCGTCGCGGCGAGGTCTATTTACGAAATTTCAGTCACCAACTTTCTCTTCCGAATGCGAAAATATTTTGTTGAGCCCAACCTAATAGGTAGGAATGATCATCAAAATAAAAGAAGAGAAATCAGAGATCGAACAGAAAGGTTTAGGTGTTCGTTTTTCCCGCGCTCTGTTCGGGAGTGGAATGGTAGGGAGATAGTATGATTGTGGTTCGATGAACCCTCTGCCAAGCACTTAAATGTGAATTGCAGAGTAATCATGTAGATATGAAAATCTTTGGGAAAATGGAACATGCTATTGCATAGTTCAATAAAACAAAAAATGCGATCAACACGAAAAATTCTGTTAATTAGTGCTATTATGATCATGGACTCATGTACTAATTTTACCCCATTTATTGACAAATTTTGTTCGTTAGATTTTCAGATACATGCCAGTTGCACAGCCTTATACATTACACATAGTGAAAGACGGCAGCAAGGCTAGGTCCAGCAGCTCCCAAAACAGCAACTCTGCACACAGAAAATTATTGAACACGACAGGACAGCGGCGTCAGACTGAACAGCAGTCTGAACTATTGAACACGGCTCTCCAGTGGCGTCAGACTGTTAAATCGAGCTATTTCTGGCGGATGTCTGGCACACGGGTTAATTATAAATGTTTTATCGAACGAATGCCACCTCAGGCGGCGAGAGCGCTGATGCACGGTAGTGCAGTACGCTCAATCTGCCAGGTGGTCGCTTCGATTCCCTGTGATGCCACAAGTTTCCAGCATATTTATTTGGTCGGCAAGGGAAGAGAGGTATAGTGTAAAAGATTATACCATAATGCCTTTAAATCCCAAATATTTTCATAGAGTCTCATGAAGTGAAGGCATGTCTTTTTATCGAGATCATTCATCGGATAAGGACGCTAAGCAGGGTGACCACGTTGATGATACTATAGCGGAATATACTGTCTACTACACCATGCATTTCACATCCTTACGTTGGATAATCCGTAATACAAGGTTTATCAAATTAATAGGAAAATCTGACGTGGCTGAAAAGTGTGATAATAGAAGCAAGAACGTTCTAGTAAACATGGGTCCACCAACAAACCCATATTAACAGGAATATCTTTTGCATCTTCTATAGTATACTTCCACCAGCGACGTTTTCGTTGTTAATTATGATATATCCTGTATAAACATAACGCTTCGTACAGAAGCACTTCCCATCATTCTATTCTAATCCATAACAAGTTAATAATACAGCTTTCCTGCGTTAGCTGTCATGACACTCATCCACACGGTACAGATACGCACTTGGCACTTTGCAAGAGGTTGGAGGCAGGAAACATCAAATGACCGCGACCAGGACTGTGCGCGGGATAGCACATTGTCCTCAAAGCTCGTTGAGAAGTATGAGAGTCACTGTGACTTTTGATTTACAGCGTAGGGGTGCTGCGTAAAAATTGGGTTGCAATATGGTGGAACAATGCTCTTTACGTGTGCGTGTGACTTTTCTACACTCTTTGAAACGAATGACGGGGAGATTTTCCTGGAAAAAGCCAAAAAATTTACTTTCCAGGTCAGAGCAACAACCCTAGTTCTAACATATTTCGTTTGCCGACTTCTCGAACTTTCAACAATGGCAAGAAAGATACGTGTGGACAACTTACGCAGCTTCCAGAGACGAAGCAGTCACAATAAGAAGAAGTCGACAGAACCTTCTGAGGAGAAAAACAGTCCTTTCGTCTTACAAAAGCGGATAGGCTTACTTGTTACTAGAGTATGAATGTACACATCAGCTTCTGTATAACAAATAGTATACTCCGATGTTTCCTCTGTTTTATCTCAAGCACTTCTTTTTATTGTTACGATATTCCTTAATGTACTCTTCCATCTTTCTAGGCGGAATAACAGTTTATTTAAAAGTGGAATTTGTAGTAGGGCACTGACAGTAATGTATTCCAGTCTGTAACATTATTGATTTTAGGGCAACGAGGTACATGAGTTTGGCACAAATCGTTTACACTAAATGGGCAGCACTCTCTAAACATACATTTCTACTTGTCGTAATAAATAACACGTGAAACCATATTTTTGATACTATTGATCTGGCTTGCACTCTTCGTTCCAGTTCATCCCTATGATGTTAGATGTGCATTGAACAAATCAGTCCACTAAATCCATATGCGCTTCATATTTCTTTGAGGTTTTAATCATTATCATGCCGATATAAAATGTGCGATTAAAAACTTTTGGTACGATGTGGGAGGGCACTATTGTCACGAAAGGTTTCAAAAACACCTGCAGTCATTAAATCATTGGGCAAAAGTAATGGTCCGACCCCATACCAAGGAAAAAAAAGTCCCACACTGTAACATTAGTCCATATAATTTCACACTTACCTCAACACACTGACCATTCACCACGGCCATACACGCTCATTACAGATCATATACCGCGACTCATCACTGTTAAACTCAGCAGTGACGACGAATAAAACGTTTTTATACCCGAATCAAACATGGCGACGTTGTTTGCTTCACTTCAAATAATACTGAACAATCATTCGTGTGGCTAGTTTTGTGCAGCAGCATAGTCATGGAAATTGAGAACTGCCGCATCTCAGCCGATCATTCTACCACTGACTTCCCTACTGCCAACTTAACTCTTCTGTAATATACTGGAGTACAAAACTTAGGGACTAAAGTAACTTTCGCATGATGTGTCACTGCCAAGTAACAAACCTCAGTAAAATTTGGAGCGTCCGTAGAAACAACTGTTACAGCATAGTACACAACGTAACTGAAAGAAATATGCAGTGAAATGGAAAGATGGTTCAAATGGCTCTAAGCACTACGGGACTTAACATCCGAGGTCATCAGTCCTCTAGACATAGAACAACTTAAACCTAACTAACCTAAGGACACCACACACAACCATGCCCGAGGCAGGATTCGAACCCGCGACCGTAGCAGCAGCGCGGTTCCGGACTAAAGCACGTAGAACCGATCGGCCACAGGGACCGGTGAGATGGAAAGAAATGACACATTTATTCAAACACAATAATTACACTGAAATCATCGCGCAACGTACTTCCATGCTGCTCTTGAGGTTGGTAAGAAGTTCTTATGCTGGGGAGTTCCAACCTTTACTCGCGAAATTGGCAACTGCTGGATGGTCGTTGGTGCATGTGGACGTGCTGCAATACAGTACATCTCCCCAACGCATTTCGTACATTCTTAATGGGATAGGCAAGCCAGTCCATTCGCTGAATATCCTCTCTTTCCAAGAGTTCTTCCATATGAGCAGTTCAATGTTGTCGCGCATTGTCATCCATAAAAATGTAATCAGGGCCGAATCCTCCCCTGTAAAGACGCGGTTAGAAAAGGAGTACAGTCTCACAATGACACTGACCGCTGAATGTGCCGTGGTCGAAGGTTTAGAGGGCAGTAAGCCCATGCAACATTACGCTTCCTCACACCATAACACCTGCACCACCAAAACGATTATTTTCAAGAATGATCCTAGATGTATTACGTGTCCCCATCTCTCGTCACATAAGGGTACGTCCAGCATTGTCAAACATGATCGTTTTGTTGAGCCAGATGTTACGGTACGAAGAGTCATCATGTTGTGTGGATGTACTGACCTCCAAATCTTCCTGTACACTCACCAGTGAACATTACTGTGACATTATATTCCTTCCCAAGGGCGTCGAGTGGGGCATTCGGCACTGACTTCACTTCAATTGGTGACAGTGTGTGCGACCGCATCGAACAGCACAGGTGGAGGAGGAAGAGGAGGAGGAGGAGGAGGAAAAAGAAGAGGAGAAGCAGCTCTTGGAGAGAGAGAGGGCATTCGGCCAGTGGCTTGGCCTGCCCGTTCTCTTGACTTAAATCCCATCGAGCACGTGTTGGATGTGTTCGGGAGGACTGCAGAACGTCCACATCCACCGAAGACCATCCAGAAATAGGCAACCTCGCAGGTGGAGAAAAGGATCGCCCTAGCACAAGAACTCCTTACCAACCTTGAGAGCAGCATGGAAGCACGTTGCAGAGCGTGCATTCCGTCCGTGGTGATCACGCACCATATTGAAGACCACGTCCCTCCATTTTTAATGTCCAGTCGACAATTCTGGAAAAATGTCAACGAGGTATGTTACTTGGCATGCGAAAGTTATTTTCGTCCTTACGTTTTACACACCAGTGTAACTAATAAGGCTGTCTCAATTGTTTTCCACATTCTTGCAAAAAATGGCTCTGAGTACTACGGGACTTAACAAAATGGTTCAAATGGCTGTGAGCACATCTGAGGTCATCAGTCCCCTAGAACTTAGAACGACTTAAACCTAACTAACCTAAGGACATCACACACCTCCATGCCCCAGGCAGGATTCGAACCTGCAACCGTAGCAGTCGCGTGGTTCAGGACTGAAGCGCCTAGAACCGCTCGCCCACAGCGGCCGGCTGGGACTTAACACCTGAGGTCATCAGTCCCCTATAACTTGGAACTACTTAAACCTAACTAACCTAAGGACATCACAAACACACATGCCCGAGCCAGGATTTGAACCTGCGACCGAAACAGTCGCGCGGTTCCAGACTGAAACGCCTAGAACCGCTCGGCCACCACGGCCGGCTACAGTCTTGCAGCAAAATAGAAAAACACCTCACTCGACATACAAAATCATAGTCTGTCTTCCAGGATGAATTTTTCTCTCTGCAGCCGAGTGTGCACTGATATGAAACTTCATGACAGATTAAAACTGTTTGCTGGACCTGGTCTCGAACCCAGCACCTTCGCCTTCAGCGGGCAAGTGCTCTACGAACTCAGTAGTGCAGTTGGTACAGCACTTGCCTGCGAAAGGCAAAAGTCTTGGGTTCGAGTACCGGTCCCGCATACAGTTTTAATCTGCCACGAAGTTTCATACTCCAGCCGTTTTTACAAGGTGCTTAGCTACAGGATTTGATCGAAAAGGAAATTCCTTCTGTGATAAATAGCCAGGTTTGTAACCTGGCGTTAGTGTGGACAGTTAAGAACTTTTGCTGTCCACAAATTTAATTTAGCTCATTTAATACGTATGTTTTCCTATTTTAACTTATTACGCTTGACTTATGAGTGATTTTTGTCACCGGCTAGAGAACAACAGTCATTTCTCCAGCATAACTGACAATTCATGTAAAGGCGCATGGGAAACGAAGGCATGTTGTGAAATAACGGGCGCTGAATGTTGGCGAGTACTACTGTACAACAGGGGCAAGTGAATTGGACATACACTCCTGGAAATGGAAAAAAGAACACATTGACACCGGTGTGTCAGACCCACCATACTTGCTCCGGACACTGCGAGAGGGCTGTACAAGCAATGATCACACGCACGGCACAGCGGACACACCAGGAACCGCGGTGTTGGCCGTCGAATGGCGCTAGCTGCGCAGCATTTGTGCACCGCCGCCGTCAGTGTCAGCCAGTTTGCCGTGGCATACGGAGCTCCATCGCAGTCTTTAACACTGGTAGCATGCCGCGACAGCGTGGACGTGAACCGTATGTGCAGTTGACGGACTTTGAGCGAGGGCGTATAGTGGGCATGCGGGAGGCCGGGTGGACGTACCGCCGAATTGCTCAACACGTGGGGCGTGAGGTCTCCACAGTACATCGATGTTGTCGCCAGTGGTCGGCGGAAGGTGCACGTGCCCGTCGACCTGGGACCGGACCGCAGCGACGCACGGATGCACGCCAAGACCGTAGGATCCTACGCAGTGCCGTAGGGGACCTCACCGCCACTTCCCAGCAAATTAGGGACACTGTTGCTCCTGGGGTATCGGCGAGGACCATTCGCAACCGTCTCCATGAAGCTGGGCTACGGTCCCGCACACCGTTAGGCCGTCTTCCGCTCACGCCCCAACATCGTGCAGCCCGCCTCCAGTGGTGTCGCGACAGGCGTGAATGGAGGGACGAATGGAGACGTGTCGTCTTCAGCGATGAGAGTCGCTTCTGCCTTGGTGCCAATGATGGTCGTATGCGTGTTTGGCGAGCAGGTGAGCGCCACAATCAGGACTGCATACGACCGAGGCACACAGGGCCAACACCCGGCATCATGGTGTGGGGAGCGATCTCCTACACTGGCCGTACACCACTGGTGATCGTCGAGGGGACACTGAATAGTGCACGGTACATCCAAACCGTCATCGAACCCATCGTTCTACCATTCCTAGACCGGCAAGGGAACTTGCTGTTCCAACAGGACAATGCACGTCCGCATGTATCCCGTGCCACCCAACGTGCTCTAGAAGGTGTAAGTCAACTACCCTGGCCAGCAAGATCTCCGGATCTGTCCCCCATCGAGCATGTTTGGGACTGGATGAAGCGTCGTCTCACGCGGTCTGCACGTCCAGCACGAACGCTGGTCCAACTGAGGCGCCAGGTGGAAATGGCATGGCAAGCCGTTCCACAGGACTACATCCAGCATCTCTACGATCGTCTCCATGGGAGAATAGCAGCCTGCATTGCTGCGAAAGGTGGATATACACTGTACTAGTGCCGACATTGTGCATGCTCTGATGCCTGTGTCTATGTGCCTGTGGTTCTGTCAGTGTGATCATGTGATGTACCTGACCCCAGTAATGTGTCAATAAAGTTTCCCCTTCCTGGGACAATGAATTCACGATGTTCTTATTTCAATTTCCAGGAGTGTATATTACGTGCCGTAAGGAAGAATTGCTTCAAACTCAATGACGCCGTATAAGGCACGCTCATTACCTGCAAAACTCTCGCAGTGAATGGTATACTGTCTCGCGTGCCATCAAGAGTTAATGAGGTTGCCTCTCTTGAAGGCGTCAAAGCTGTCCCGTAATAGAACTGAGCCCAAGTTATTTGTCTAAGCGCTGCTACGAAGGCGTTAAGTATGGTAGACATTGTGTTACACTATTTCACCGTCTTCATATCTGTCATGGCATAAGTTACTTACATGTAAACAATGCAGTAAATCGTAATTATTATTTATAAAATCGGAATGTAATGACAATCGGATGATGTCTAAGACATTTTAACTTCAACCTGTTCTGCTTTGTGACAATATAATTAATTAAACAATAAGAGATTGTGATGGCGCCTCTGTGAGAGTAGTGTAAGTCATGAAGGGCATCTCAAAGTCTCCCCATTTTACTGGAATAACTGAATCTAAGGCAGGTAGCAGATGTGATGATGCATCTGTTGTCCTGTTTATTGATTCTTCGTTACTTCTTGGCAGAACAATTTCATATACAAGGTTGAAAAACAAAACAAATAGTGTTTTTGTTCTGCTAATATTTATTTACATTTAACTGGTTTTCGGCTTATTGGGCCACCGTCAAGAAACAACAGACTAGCATCCACAAGAGACATTAGTGTGTAGGAAACCAAACATTAGATACAACACCGTACGGTCGTTTGCGGAAAACACATGTATATGAATGAATGGAAGATTTTGTTCGACAGATAGACCGCAACTATGTTTCAGAAAGATTCTGGTCGATTGTTCGTATGGATAAAGGGTAGTAACAGGTACTGTCACAGAAACATAATGGAAAGATAGCGGTCTGGTCATGGAGAAGATCGGTTACGAGGACCGGTCATGTTGGATGACGGTTACGTTAACACCCACAGGTTTAGAGATGAAATATCGGAATCATATGGGAAATTTGACAGTTGTGAAGTTCACCCAGACTTCCTTGTTACGGACCATAATGCCCGTCTGTATCGAGCTGTTCCAGTTGATGAATCCCTCGCATGTTACCATATTCCTAGCAATGGGTGACAAACGGAGGCTCTGAACCTGTGTAGGCTACTGTCAAGAGCCATGCTGTTCGCCATAGCATGTCTGTTGCCAGCAATGACTCTTGCACAGCTCCATACAGCCCTGTATCGTGAATGGGGTTGCCATTTCTGTAAAACTCATCATAGATTCTGCTAAAATAGATTTTGTGATACACAATTTGTTCTGTTCGCACATGAACTACAGAATGCTGTAGACAACTGCACACAGGTTGATGCCGTCCTCGTCGCCTTATGGAACGCGTTCCATTCAGTCCCTCACTCTCGATTAGTCAACATAATACGAGTATCCGCCCACATTTGTGACTGGGTTCAGGACTTCTTAGCAGACAGATCTCAGCATGTTGTTCTGAGCGCGACAATATCGACTGATGTAAAAGTAATTTTGGGAATATTCCAGGGAACTACTAAAGGACCGTTACTGTTTACAATATAAAAGAGCTAGTGGACAACGTCGGAAGGTCTGCGAGGCGTTTGGTCGGCGATGCTGTTATCTATAGGAAGGTTGTAACTCCAGAAAACTGAAGCGAAATGCAGGAGGACTTGCAGCGTATCGACAAAATGTGAAGACGCTGGTAGTTGACCCGGAGCATGAGTAAATGTAAGGTGCGGCGCATAAATTGACGGAGAGATACATTACTGTGAGATTATGCTATTGTCCATAAATCGCTGGAAGAGGTAACAACTATGAAATATACAGCAGTTAACTTTCCATGGTGTGACCTAAATTGGAATGACAATTGTTCTACGAAAATTATTTTATCCATTGTGGTTAGAGAACACTGCAGCTGTTTTCGTAAATTACACTGTAGGAAATATTACAACCACCACAAGGTTTTTTGTTACATTTTAGGACTCAAATGTAAAACTTGCAAAGAAATCAACGCTACCATTTGACGGTAGGCCCAGAGCCGAAACTAGTAATGGTACAACAAAATCATTTTAAAAAAAAGTTCTTGCTACCTGCAGTGTTTCCTACAGTGTAAGTTCTAAGAGAAGCAGATACCAGGCTGAGATTCGTTGAAAAGATGTTAAAGACATGAAAATGTGGCGTACAGACCACGCTTTCGCCGGATTCCTGACTATTGTTCATCACTCTGCGACCCTTATCACTTAATATACGAGATAATGAAGATCCAGCGATGGACGACACGTTTCTTCTAGGATCATTTAAAAGCGTGCTAATGTAACGGAGATGTTCAACGAGCTCAAGTGGTAAACTTTACAACAGAGAGCTGTGAACCACGGAGAGGTTTAATATTGAAATTCCCTGAGCATACGTTCCAAGAAGAGACGGACGATATATTAAGTTTCTCATGTAATGACTACATAGATAAAATCAAAAAATTGGACTACATACGATGGCCTCCAAACTGTCGTTGTTCCCAAACACCACACTCGAGAGGAAAACGTAACGAGAGAAATAATAATGAAACCATATTCATCCTTCGTCGTATACTGTTGTATCAACTGCTTTCTTCCTATGGAAGATGTTTTCGGTTTTGTTACTTTTTTAAATTTATATTTTCAATTTCAGAAAGTTCCTAATTATGTCTTCAGACACATTATGTCGAAAGCCATGTAAATTTAGATTGTTTTGTAGCTCTTGTAGTATTCGTTGCAGGCAAACGCTGTTACTTGATTATATCTACACGATATACACTCCTGGAAATGGAAAAAAGAACACATTGACACCGGTGTGTCAGACCCACCATACTTGCTCCGGACACTGCGAGAGGGCTGTACAAGCAATGATCACACGCACGGCACAGCGGACACACCAGGAACCGCGGTGTTGGCCGTCGAATGGCGCTAGCTGCGCAGCATTTGTGCACCGCCGCCGTCAGTGTCAGCCAGTTTGCCGTGGCATACGGAGCTCCATCGCAGTCTTTAACACTGGTAGCATGCCGCGACAGCGTGGACGTGAACCGTATGTGCAGTTGACGGACTTTGAGCGAGGGCGTATAGTGGGCATGCGGGAGGCCGGGTGGACGTACCGCCGAATTGCTCAACACGTGGGGCGTGAGGTCTCCACAGTACATCGATGTTGTCGCCAGTGGTCGGATGAAGGTGCACGTGCCCGTCGACCTGGGACCGGACCGCAGCGACGCACGGATGCACGCCAAGACCGTAGGATCCTACGCAGTGCCGTAGGGGAACGCACCGCCACTTCCCAGCAAATTAGGGACACTGTTTCTCCTGGGGTATCGGCGAGGACCATTCGCAACCGTCTCCATGAAGCTGGGCTACGGTCCCGCACACCGTTAGGCCGTCTTCCGCTCACGCCCCAACATCGTGCAGCCCGCCTCCAGTGGTGTCGCGATAGGCGTGAATGGAGGGACGAATGGAGACGTGTCGTCTTCAGCGATGAGAGTCGCTTCTGCCTTGGTGCCAATGATGGTCGTATGCGTGTTTGGTGCCGTGCAGGTGAGCGCCACAATCAGGACTGCATACGACCGAGCACACAGGGCCAACACCCGGCATCATGGTGTGGGGAGCGATCTCCTACACTGGCCGTACACCACTGGTGATCGTCGAGGGGACACTGAATAGTGCACGGTACATCCAAACCGTCATCGAACCCATCGTTCTACCATTCCTAGACCGGCAAGGGAACTTGCTGTTCCAACAGGACAATGCACGTCCGCATTAATCCCGTGCCACCCAACGTGCTCTAGAAGGTGTAAGTCAACTACCCTGGCCAGCAAGATCTCCGGATCTGTCCCCCATCGAGCATGTTTGGGACTGGATGAAGCGTCGTCTCACGCGGTCTGCACGTCCAGCACGAACGCTGGTCCAACTGAGGCGCCAGGTGGAAATGGCATGGCAAGCCGTTCCACAGGACTACATCCAGCATCTCTACGATCGTCTCCATGGGAGAATAGCAGCCTACATTACTGCGAAAGGTGGATATACACTGTACTAGTGCCGACATTGTGCATGCTCTGTTGCCTGTGTCTATGTGCCTGTGGTTCTGTCAGTGTGATCATGTGATGTACCTGACCCCAGGAATGTGTCAATAAAGTTTCCCCTTCCTGGGACAATGAATTCACGGTGTTCTTATTTCAATTTCCAGGAGTGTATTTACACACGAGTTTTTTTTTTTTTTTTTTTTTTTTTTTTTTTGAAACACGCAGATAGCTTACGTTTATGTAGCATATACAGGGAGTTTCGACTAAGCACTTCACCTCAAATATTTCAGAAACGATTTAAGATATCGAGATGCTGTTTCCACCGAAATGAACTGCAAGAAAGTCTTCACTCTACAACACATAGTCTCGTGTCACAGGTATTTAATTACAGAGATACCGGTATTAACAATGCCTTATAAAACTGAAAGATGGTTATTTCTGCTGCTAGCATCTCATATCGCAAAGAGAGGAATTCAACAGAGTTTCTGGTTTTCAATTCTGATAAGTAGTTTCACAGAAATTGCAAACGTTTAGGACTTACAAATACATAATTCTGTAGTGTAGTGTGTACTGTTTGAAACTACACTGCCGGACAAAAAAAGTGAAGCACCCAGAATCCATGTGCGGATGTCAATGTTGCTTCTTACACGGACACGTCATCGGCGGGTACGTAAATGATTACGGTTCCAATCCTCTGTGACAGATAGAACGGACACGAGACTCTATTTGTGTTGTCCATGTTTACTATTTTTGCCAGGCCTGGTTGGGTAAATAAGGGGCGTGAACAGCTTCAGATGTTGAGTGATCACTGAAAATACGCAGATGGCGCGTACTCGTCTGAGACAGCGTTATCAGCACCTGATAGAGTTTGAAAGATACCTCATTGTGGATCTATTTGGGCGGCTGGTCGAATCGTGCAATATCCAGGTTTGTGTGGCATTCCGCTGTGACAGTGACCCAATGTTGCACTGTAAGGGAACGTTGGGGCAGGCATACTCATTGTCGAGGTTTCGATCGACCACATCTGACTACCACAACGGAGGATCGCCGTATTGTGCATCTTCGCCAACCATCCGACAACAAATAATGAACTGCCTGCAATATTCTGTCATGCCGCACCATTGGTCGGAGAATAATAGCAGCAGGCCTGCGGAGTTATCGTCCCATGCGTAGATTTATGGTAACAGCACAACACAAACTGCTTCGCTTGGAATAGTGTCGCGGTAAGGAAACTGCTGATGCAGGACGTCGTAATATGTTGAGCGATGAATCCGCACTACCCCGGATGACATCAGTGAGCATGTCGGTGATCTGTCCCGTTCTTCCAATTTTTTGAGAGACACAGGGGTGTTACTCATGGCGTCGTGGTGTGGGCAGGCATCAAGTAACCTCTGTTCACGGCTGGTGATGATTGAGAGAACTTTGACTGCACAACGGTACGTCAAGGACATCTTGCGTCCTCTTGTAGTAACTCTCATGCAATAGTACCGTGGTGCCATTTTTCAACAGGACAATGCTCATCTTCACGTGACACCAGTCTCTATTAACTGTATACGTGATGCTGAGGTACTCCTGTGGCCAGAAAGATCTCCAGATGGATCCCCGATAGAATATGTCTGGGACCAGCTCGTGCTTCAACTCCATGCCAGTGTCAGTATTAAGGATGTCAAGGACAGGTTACGACAGTTTTATGCCAGATTATTTCAGAAGACGATACAATTTCTTTATGACACCCTCCCCAACCGAATCAGTGCATGCATCCAGGCCACAGGGTGCTACATCGAACTGATGAGAGGGCTCTTACTGCCAATTTCTTTAGCAATTTGACCCAATTTTGTGATCAGTGAAATAACATCACGTACCCTCTACAGCCGCGCAGACTGGAATATTAATTTTGGACACAGCCTCCAGGCTGTGGCTAATCCGGTTTTGCGTGATATCATTTCTGTCGGGTGTCCGCCCCCAGTAGCTGAGTGGTCAGCGCGACACAATGTCAATTCTCAAGGCCCGGGTTCGATTCTCGGCTGGGTCGGAGATTTTCTCTGCTCAGGGACTGGGTGCTGTGTTGTTTTAATCATCATCCTTTCATCCCCATCGACGCGCAAATCGCCGAAAGTGGCGTCAAATCGAAAGACTTGCACCCGGCAAACGGTCTACCCGACGAGAGGCTCTAGTCACACGACATTTATTTATTTCTGTTGGGTGCGCTCGTACCGCAAAGAGCCTTAAAAATGTGGAAAGTAGGAGAGGGGAACTGGCCGAACTGAAGCTGTGAGGGTGGGTTGTGAGTCGTGCTTGGATACCTAAAAATGGTTCAAATGGCTCTGAGCACTATGGGACATAACTTCTGAGGTCATCAGTCCCCTAGAACTTAGAACTACTTAAACCTAACGAACCCAAGGACATCACTCACATCCATGCTCGAGGCAGGATTCAAACCTGCGACCGTAGCGGTCACGCGGTTCCAGACTGTAGCGCCTAAAATCGCTCGGCGACTCCGGCCGGCCTTGGATACCTAATACATGTTCATTCCACACTGAATAAGAACTTTTTATTTTTTTTCGTATACACTCTAAGAGAAAAAAACACGCATCACGAAGGAACTATATGAATGGGACGGACATCGGTAGATGTGAAATACATGTAAAGTTAAATAAATTATTGCAATTTTAGAAAACTTGGATGATCTATTCAAGAAAATGATGTTAAAAAATTCAGCAAGTCAATAAAGCGTTGGGCTACCTCTGGCCCTTATGCGAGCAGTTATTTGGCTTGGGAGTAATTGACAGAGTTGTTGGATGGCATGCTGAGAAATATCGTGCCAAATTCTGTCCAGCTGTACGTTACATCGTCAGAATTCCGAACTGATTGGAGGGCCCTGTCCATAACGCTTCAAACGTTCGCAACTGGGGAGAGATTCGGAGACCTTGCTGGCCAAGGTAGGGACGACCCTGCAAAACGTAGTTAGTGTTCAACTGAGTATACGGAATGAAATCCGTGAAGACTTGGTGTTCTGGTACAGACATGTCACCTGTTTACTATCCTTGCCATCTATGCGACGAACCTGCGCCATATACTTATCCATCGACCACCAAAGTTTACAGTTTTGCATTTTCCCTCGATAGCTGCATGAATATCAATTTTTTACAAGTTTTCACAAATCCTTCTTGGTGCGCCGCGTTTTCTCTCTACCTCTATCTCTCTCTGTCTCTTTTCTCACAGCGTATTTAATAATACCTTACCTTTGGATAAAGAAGCTTATCTTCCGAGAAGATTGTAGATTGCAAAAAGGCATTAACCTGCAAGGCGATTTAATTTCACTTTCCCAGAGGATTTTTAGTTTAAAGTAAATATCTGACTTCTAAAAACATTATAATTGGTCAAGACATTTTGTTTCTGAGAAACTTAAGTTTTGAAAAAAATAAATGTTATTTTCCTAAGAGAATTTCAATTAATTATGATTTTCAACATTGTTTTCCAGAATACACAAGCTTTTAAAATACACTACTGGCCATTAAAAGTGCCACACCATGAAGATGACGTGCTACAAGACGCGAAATTTAGCCGTCAGGAAGAAGATGCTGTGATATGCAAATGATTAGCTTTTCAGAGCATTCACACAAGGTTGGCGGCGGTGGCAACACCTGCAACGTGCTGACATGAGGAAAGTTTCCAACCGATTTCTCATACACAAACAGCAGTTGACCGGCGTTGCCTGGTGAAACGTTGTTGTGATGCCTCGTGTAAGGGGGAGAAATGCGTACCATCACGTTTCCGGCTTTGATAAAGGTCGGATTATAGCCTATCGCGATTGCGGTTTATCGTATCGCGACATTGCTACTCGCGTGGGTCGAGATCCAATGACTGTTAGCAGAATACGGAATCGGTGGATTCAGAAGGATAATACGGGACGCCGTGCTGGATCCCAACGGCCTGGTATCACTAGCAGTCGAGATGACAGGCATCTTATCTGCATGGCTGTAACGGATCGTGCAGCCACGTCTCGATCCCTGAGTCAACAGATGGGGGACATTTGCAAGACAACAGCCATCTGCACGAACAGTTCGACGACGTTTGCAGCAGCATGGACTATCAGCTCAGAGACCATGGCTGCGGTTACAGGAGCGCCTGCGATGGTGTACTCAACGACGAACCTGGCTACACGAATGGCAAATCGTCATTTTTTTCGGATGAATCCAGGTTGTGTTTACAGCATCATGATGGTCGCATCCGTGTTTGGCGACATCGCGGTGAGCGCACATTGGAAGCGTGTATTCGTCATCGCCATACTGGCGTATCACCCGGCTTGATGGTATGGGGTGTCAGTGGTTACACGTCTCGGTCACCTCTTGTTCGCATTGACGGCACTTTGAACAGTGGACGTTACATTTCAGATGTGTTACGACCCGTGGCTCTACCCTTCATTCGGTCCCTGCCAAACCCTGCATTTCAGCAGGATAATGCGCGACCGCGTGTTGCAGGTCCTGTAGGGCCTTTCTGGATACAGAAAATGTTCGACTGCTGCGCTGGCCAGCACATTCTCCAGATCTCTCATCAATTGAAGACATCTGGTCAATGATGGCCGAGCAACTGGCTCGTGACAATACGCCAATCATTACTCTTGATGAACTGTGGTATCTTTTTGGAGCTGCTTGGGCAGCTGTACCCGCACACGACATCCAAGTTCTGTTTTACTCAATGCCCAGGCGTATCAAGGCCGTTATTACGGCCAGAGGTGGTTGTTCTGGGTACTGATTTCTCAGGATCTATGCACCCAAATTGCCTGAAAATGTAATCACATGTCAGTTCTAGTGTAATATATTTGTAGAATGAATACCCGTTTATCATCTCCATTTCTTCTTGGTGTAGCAATTTTAATGGCCAGCAGTGTATGTCATTGAAAATCCTTAGTAAACAATTTGTTCACCCACGTGCTAATGCCAAGGATCGTGGTTTGAATCCAGGGTGGGCACATAGTTTGAATCTATTAAGATTTATCTGTATCAATCATTCAACCGATTTCTGTATTGTGCGGAAATTCACTTTATTATACAGGTCTGTCGCATCAGGCTGATGTACTCCAGCTCAACGCAGTTGAGTGAGTCAAACTACAAATTCTGAATTATAGAGAAAAGTTTACTTTGAAGCTGATGAAGGTTGACCGATACACGAACTGGAAGGCAAAGGACTTGGCATCTAATGATGATTCACCAGTTAACTGCAAGAACAGCTGTCTTGGTATTTCTGCCAGAACCTTGAAAGGAAGGCCAAGGTCAGAAATTGTATGGATTTATACTATAGGAAACTGGGGTATAGAAATAATTAAATAATAACTTGACACGAACAAAAATTTACGTTAATTTAAGTATGAGATACGCGCTTGTATCGTTATGTAAATAAATTAATAAATGAGTCATCGACGTACTATAATCAGGTTGTCTATTTCTTTTACTTCGGAATCTGTAATACATAACTGCAAGTAAGTTTTCTCTGTTTCCCACATTCTACGCATGACTCTCTCAGAATTTGTAATTTCCTCATCCCTTCGATTGCTCCCGATAACTTCTGTTGAAATCGTTAAGGAGGTTTCAACGATTTATTCAACTGTTCTGAAAACTTATAGGTCTACGCTATGGGTAATGCATTTCTGTTAGCCGCTGGACTTTTTTCATTCAGGCGATGATGGAAGCTTTTGAAAGACCGTTCTTTTGATCGATACAGACTCTCATTATGTCTATTCAGATGAAATGGTTTGCCGTTTTAGTGACTAGTAGGAAAGGGGCCACCACACTCCGTCAAATGGCTTCCGGAGTACGGATTTAGAAGTAGATGTAATGAAATGGATTTATGGAATCTATAAAAATAGCTCATATTATAATTCATACTTTCCGCGTGACTATTCCATGTTCTGAAATTATCTTCCACGAATTACGTAATGGACTGTGGGGAAATGCATGTATCGAGGCTTCCGTGAGCAGGACAGGAAAGCACCCACAGGGGATTCCTCTACCCCTAACCTACCCTCTGGGTCGTTCGGACAACCGAAGCAGCCAATCCTTTTACTTAACAAAATGGAAACACGATAAGTTCACGAGTATAATCATCCCATTTGAAAAGTAAATTTATCAAATGGCCTGAATTCACCAGAAAGAAGCAAGCTTTATACCTTGCTTTGAAACTACGGAGACAAACAACCCGTGTAGTTTTCGAATTAATTTATCAGCTTCGCCAAACGTTCCAACGCTATTTGTGTCACTCGAAATATTGAATCCATAAATGGAATTGGTTATACAAAATGCTACGACTAAGGTGACAAATTTTTTAAAAAGAAAATATGAGAGATACTTATATTCTTGACAAAAAATAAGGGAGATTTAGAGGACGGCGAAATTTCACCAAAAATCAAAGCAGTATTTGTAAAAGATAACTATTTAATTACATATCGCAAATACTTACATAATTTTGCAACAGATTTTGCCTCAGTCAGTTGTTTTATATCATTTTTAACAAATTCAAATAATTCACTACGTGAATAAGTAAAATTCATGTCAACTTGCATTTCTGATTTGATTAGGTTTGTACTACTTCTATTCCTTACATCTGCCCACTTATTATTCATAAGAGACTGGCTTTGAGGATTTTTCCATTCTCATTACTTAATAGTTTCATGACTGAATGGGGCTTGACCTAATTTATATTGGCACCATCAGCACAGTATAATGATATATTACTGACATTCCAATTATTTAACGTCAGTGAGGGTTTTATTTTTTATTTTTTTCTTACAACATAATGGACATCCATTGCAGTTTCACCTGCCTATTCTACGAAATCCGACACTTTGTTTTGGATTCCACTAAAGGCATCAAAATGTCGTATTGCAATTGGATAGCCCGGCCGTTGTGGCCGAGCGGTTCTAGGCACTTCAGTCTGAACCGCGCGACCGCTGTGGTCGCAGGTTCTAATCCTGCCTTGGGCATGGATGTATGTGATGTCCTTAGGTTAGTTAGGTTTAAGTAGTTCTAAGTTCTAGTGGACTGATGACCTCAGATGTTAAGTCCCATAGTACTCACAGCCATTTGAACCATTTGAACAACTGGAAACATTTTTCTGGTTAGGTGATTGGAGGCATCTGTGTCTTAAGAAAAGAACATACCACCCTTTCTGGAGTAATTTAAAAATACTAACAAATCGTTCACACTTCTTGGGGCCAATACGTTCATTTTGATCATTTCAGCTTTAGTTCGTCTGCAACATATATCTATTGACACATTAGACTCACTGAATACGTTTTTTGGAAGTTTGACCGCACCGTCCTGTGTTGTACTGAGCGGTACACTTATGAACATTCACCAGCAATGGTTTTCGCGTCGTCGTTTGTTCGGCCTTTGCTCATGTGAAGAGAGCTGAAGAAAGTAGTTATCTTGGATGAAGTAGTGACATCATTTGCTTTGCTTGTGTGACCTACAAGCAAATACAAGAAGCTAACTCAGGAAATTGCCAATTACTAATTACTACGACCTGTAAGGAATATATTTTTTTAGAATACATAGTAATTTATTACCTACAGTATTCATGTGCTGTACACAATTGTTCTACCGTGCGATGCTAAACTAACGTTGCAGATTGAGCAGTTTGGTTTATAAGACTTTGAGCGTGCTGGTCTAATCCAGGAATGTAAAGCTTCCCACTTCGAAGACATGTACACATATACTTTGTTTTCTGTTTTGGTGGAGTTTTAGCTTCGTCCTCGCTGCTCACCGTAAAATCTTGAACAATGATTCACAGATATGTTCAAATACGGGAGACCTCGGGAAATACGGGATAGTTGGCCACCTTAGCTACGACATAGACTCTAAGTCAGATAAAATTTTGAGTTGTACTATATGAACACCTGAGTTGCCTGCAGCAATAGTTTATGCAAGTTTAAATGAATGAACAGTTTTCTTATTATCTTGAGGCAAACTACAAACATAGTGCAAGAACTTTATTATTTTTGTATGTTCTAGGTTTCGGGTTGTGAACCCATTTTCCAGTAAAAAACTAATTCCAGAGATGATAAAACACATGTCAACTTCTTCATCCATTATTTCTCGACTTGAACTATAAAAGTTACCTCTATTGACTGTTTTCACACAGTTAGATTTCTGTTGCATAACCTTATGACGTCCTTGGGGGCAGCACATATTCTGAATATGAATAAACATACACTGCAGTAGAGCTGTGTGCATAACAATGGATTTTGTGCGATTGCTTATTTGTGAATGAATGCACTAAGGTTCCCCACCTATGTAGCAGTTGCAACATAATGTAAAAGTGCTGAATAATTTAATTGTGTGTGTTTTTTAATTTCTAATATTTCTAACTGAGTGTGCTTCGCACCCTTTTCGTCTATGTATCGGACTTCTACATCTGTTCCCGCAATATTCGTACATAGGCGTCGGCCCATAACAATCTCCCCTTTGTCCTTTGTCAAAGTCAGTGGATTTCCTCATGTGCGGCCCGTATCGTCGCTGGAATGATTCCCCATTCGTCGCTGCTCCGATTATGCAGGGTGTCCCAAAAAAACAAAAACAAAAAATGCCGATAGACTTTGGGGACGTGTTCCTTACACGAAAAGAAGCCTAGTAAGCAAGGGCTCTAGAAGAGTATACCTTAAGAGTTATGAGCAACTGTTCACCTTCGATACTACGAAACGCCGGCCGAAGTGGCCGTGCGGTTAAAGGCGCTGCAGTCTGGAACCGCAGGACCGCTACGGTCGCAGGTTCGAATCCTGCCTCGGGCATGGATGTTTGTGATGTCCTTAGGTTAGTTAGGTTTAACTAGTTCTAAGTTCTAGGGGACTAATGACCTCAGCAGTTGAGTCCCATAGTGCTCAGAGCCATTTGAACCATTTGATACTACGAAACACATCTCGTCTATTGCAAGCTTTTTGCTTTTCATATTGTGGGAGGAGGAAATATGGACGAAAATAAGAAAAAAATGTCTAGCATACATGGCCTCTAAAATGTATGAGCACTTGTTCAATAGAAGAGATGTGTTTCACACTTGCGAAGATGAACAAGTGCTCATAGCTCTTGAAGTATGCATTTTAGACCACATGTTTATTAGACATTTTCCTCTTGGTTTAGTCAATATATCGTCCCCCCAAAATATGGAAAGCAAAGGCCTTGCAGTAGAAGAGATCTGCTTCATAGCATCGAAGATGAACAAGTACTCGTACCTTTCGTTTTAAGGTATGCGTTTTACAGCCCATGTTTACTAGGTATTTGTTACTTATTTCTGTATAAGGAACCTGTCGGTGTTTTTTTGGGGAACCCTGTGTATTTCCCTTGCCGCGTCTCGTGATCGTAACGTCGCCAGGCGGTATGCAGTCGCGAGGTGGGCATTGGCCATAGTGTTGTCGCTCATTTGTGTATATGGCTCACAATGTTAATAAAAAATTTCATCAAAATGGTGGATAATTAGAATGCTGTCAACATTTTCCTCAGTTAAAGATAACATTTGCCACAAGTGATTCGTGCGACAGCATTCTCTTCGTGGAGTGTTATAAACTAAGAAACTCTATGTATATTTCTCAATCGTAAATATCATAATTAAATATGCATATGTATTGTTATAATGATTCAGGGGCCGCTAGTAACAAATTAGACTTGCAAATCATACATGGTTTTAATATCGATTTCGTCACAAAAGCCGAGATGTCACAGTAATTATGACACTGGCTTCATTCTATGGAAGAGATTTTTTCAGATCTTCAGTGAAGCTACCTGGTGTAGTAATTTCACAAAAGTTCTTCAGCAGAATACTGGAACGATTCCTTCAACGGAACCACATCTAAGTACTTCCCCTGTTCTGCGCCAAATGAGTTAGTGCACCGTTTGAAATAACTTCGATGTCGACGGAAGATTAACTGTTCTTCCTTCGATGAGTAATACATGAGCACTCCAGAAGTCACTGCACTGATTGTAGCTGAGGCTACCAATTCAGGAAAACTACACGAGGCGAACAACTGTAGTTACTTCTCAGTATAGTCAAATTCTGTAAAAGATACAACATCGACGTACTTATGAGAGAGGTAAATGAGACAAAGTAATATATTTCTTGCTTCATCTTGGAATATAGGTTCTCGGAATTTTAGGCGTAATCCTTTTCGTGCCACATAACACCTTTCTATCCGCATAAGCCTGGAGCGTTTATGAATATTTACCATGATCTACAGACAAGAAATATTGGTCGAATTTGGGTTTTCGTTTGCTACCGGGTTGTGTCGTATTAAATCTCTTGCGTTTTAAGCAACCGCAGTTAAATTAAATCTAGTAACTGTCCAAAGAAGTTACTGCAGTGCGTAGAACGTAAAAAAAAATAAAATACTTAGAAACTCTAGCTACAACTTGGAGACCTCTTTATTGTAATGACAAAACTGAATGCCCGCATTTGCGTGATAGGAAAAAAAGGCTGTTGCGACACGAAGCAGCCAAGTCAGGGAGTCATGGCATATCGCGTGTCTTCCGCTCGTTGCCCACTCTAAAATATCAGGGAATACTGGCCGCAAGTTACCTGTGCAATGATGCGACACTTAGACTTACAGCACGAGAATCTTTTTTACCTCTGCAGCCAAAAATTCGTCTGCGACGAATATTCCACAGCACCGAAAAACAGTAAGTGATCTTCACTGTTGTCTTGCAGTGCAGGGTGTGACCGGAATCCTTCATCACGTACTCCTTTCGTTAATTACACCACAGAGAATTACACTAGAAAGCAAAACTACTGGAATACCATGAAGAAATCATCAGGAGAACACGTAATTGTTCCCATGCTCGATACGTGGTTGAAAGCCTCCAGATAAACCCATTAATATTCTTGTTGTATGATGTCAGGCTGTCTAACTGCAGCTAAAATGCATCAACATTCATCTAAATCTTCGTGGATTGTCTGCAGTTTACCCTTAAGCCCCTGGCAAAGGGTTCTTCGAACCATTTTCAGACTATTCCTCTACCTTTCTACTCATTAACAGAGCATGGGAAGAAGGAACACTTAAATCTTTCCTGTACGAACTCTGATTTCTCTCGTTCTATTATGATGATAATTTCTCCATATACAGGTTGACAACAACAAAATATTTACACTAGTTTAAGTGTGGCCATCATTCTCAGCAAGCATAGAAATACTCGTTTCTTGAATAAAAACCTCCTTTTCTTGCTGCAATGTATTTTATTCCTTCCAGACGCATTTCGCCTTTCACTTTAAGGCATCGTCAGTGGAATAATTCTTCGCATTTTTTGTTGGCATCTGTGCCTCATGGTGGAGGTCGCACTATAACTTCACTTGCGACACAGAAGCACGTTTTCATGTTATGAACTTTTTTATTCACAATTACGTGTCGTAAGTGAAGTTATAGTGCGATCTTCACCATGTGACTACATGAGAGGAAACGCAGATGCCAACCAAAAACGCGAAGAAATATACCACTGACGATGCCTTGAAGTAAAAGACGAAACTCGTCTGGGAGAAATAAAACACATTGCAGCAAGAAAAGGTGGCTTTTATTTGCAAAACAAATATTTTCACATTCAGTGGAGAAAGTTGATGATTGAAATTTCGCGGAAAGAGCTCGTCGAAACGAAAAAATCCTTTGTTTTATTGATTGTCATCCCAACTCGCTTATCAAACCCGGGACACTCTCTCCCGTTTCGCGATAATACAAAAAGAGCTGTCCTTCTTTGAATCTGAACAGTTAAGTTGTTCGTAATTATAATTCTTAGGTATTTAGTTGAATTGAGAGCCTCCAAATTTGTGTGATTTACCGTGAAATTTAACGGATGATTTTTTGTACTCGTTTGGATGACGTCACACTTTTCCTAACTGAGTGAAAATTGCCACTTTTCGCACCATTGAGATATCGTGTCTAAGACATTTTGCAATTAGTTTTCATCTCTTGATGACTTTAGTAGACGGTACATGACGACAGTATCTGCAAACAATCTATGAGTGCTGCTCAGATTATCTACTAAATCGTTTATGTAGATTTGGAACAGCAGTGGGCCTATAACATTTGCCTGGGGAACGCAGGATATCACTTCTGTTTTACTCGATGTTTTTCCGCCGATTACGGACTGTGACCTTTCTGAGACATGGATCCAGTCGGACAGTGAAGCGATGCTCCATGGGCACGCAATTTGATTAGAAATCCCTGTCGATAACACTCAGTATTTCGTACGAATAAAGAACTAGTGTTGTTTCATAAGAACGATATTTTATGAATCCGTGCTGAATCGCGATCATAAAGCGATTACTGCATCGACGATTTCAGCCGTAAATAGAAATATTAAAAACGGTAGGAAGATTTTTCGGTTTAGCAAAAGTGACAAAAAGCAGATTACAGAGTACCTGACGGCTCAACACAAAAGTTTGGTCTCAAGTACAGATAGTGTTGAGGATCAGTGGACAAAGTTCAAAACCATCGTACAATATGCGTTAGATGAGAATGTGCCAAGTAAGATCGTAAGAGATGGAAAAGAGCCACCGTGGTACAACAGCCGAGCTAGAAAACTGCTGCGGAAGCAAAGGGAACTTCACAGCAAACATAAACATAGCCAAAGCCTTGCAGACAAACAAAAATTACGCGAAGCGAAATGTAGTGTGATGAGGCTTATGCGAGAGTTGTTCAATGAATTCGAAAGTAAAGTCCTATGTACTGACTTGGCAGAAAATCCTAAGAAATTTTGGTCTTATGTCAAAGCGGTAGGTGGATCAAAACAAAATGTCCAGACACTCTGTGACCAAAATGGTACTGAAACAGAGGATGACAGACTAAAGGCCGAAATACTAAATGTCTTTTTCCAAAGCTGTTTCACAGAGGAAGACTGCACTGTAGTTCCTTCTCTAGATTGTCGTACAGATGACGAAATGGTAGATATCGAAATAGACGACAGAGGGATAGAGAAACAATTAAAATCGTTCAAAAAAGGAAAGGCCGCTGGACCTGATGGGATACCAGTTCGATTTTACACAGAGTTCGTGAAGGAACTTGCCCCCTCCTTGCAGCGGTGTACCGTAGGTCTCTAGAAGAGCGTAGCGTTCCAAAGGATTGGAAAAGGGCACAGGTCATCCCCGTTTTCAAGAAGGGACGTCGAACAGATGTGCAGAACTATAGACCTATATCTCTAACGTCGATCAATTGTGGAATTTTGGAACACGTATTATGTTCGAGTATAATGACTTTTCTGAAGACTAAAAATCTACTCTGTAGGAATCAGCATGGGTTTCGAAAAAGACGGTCGTGTGAAACCCAGCTCACGCTATTCGTCCAGACTCAGAGGGCCATAGACACGGGTTCACAGGTAGATGCCGTGTTTCTTGACTTCCGCAAGGCGTTCGATACAGTTCCCCACAGTCGTTTAATGAACGAAGTAAGAGCATATGGACTATCAGACCAATTGTGTGATTGGATTGAGGAGTTCCTAGGTAACAGAACGCAGCATGTCATTCTCAATGGAGATAAGTCTTCCGAAGTAAGAGTGATTTCAGGTGTGCCGCAGGGGAGTGTCATAGGACCGTTGCTATTCACAATATACATAAATGACCTTGTGGATGACATCGGAAGTTCACTGAGGCTTTTTGCAGATAATGCTGTGGTGTATCGAGAGGTTGTAACAATGGAACATTGTACTGAAATGCAGGAGGATCTGCAGCGAATTGACGCATGGTGCAGGGAATGGCAATTGAATCTCAATGTAGACAAGTGTAATGTGCTGCGAATACATAGAAAGATAGATCCCTTATCATTTAGCTACAAAATAGCAGGTCAGCAACTGGAAGCAGTTAATTCCATAAATTATCTGGGAGTAGGCATTAGGAGTGATTTAAAGTGGAATGATCATATAAAGTTGATCGTTGGTAAAGCAGATGCCACACTGAGATTCACTGGAAGAATCCTAAGGAAATGCAATCCGAAAACAAAGGAAGTAGGTTACAGTACGCTTGTTCGCCCACTGCTTGAATACTGCTCAGCAGTGTGGGATCCGTACCAGATAGGGTTGATAGAAGAGATAGAGAAGATCCAGCGGAGAGCAGCGCGCTTTGTTACAGGATCATTTAGTAATCGCGAAAGCGTTACGGAGATGATAGATAAACTCCGGTGGAGGACTCTGCAGGAGAGACGCTCAGTAGCTCGCTACGGGCTTTTGTTAAAGTTTCGAGAACATACCTTCACCGAAGAGTCAAGCAGTATATTGCTCCCTCCTACGTATATCTCGCGAAGAGACCATGAGGATAAAATCAGAGAGATTAGAGCCCACTCAGAAGCATACCGACAATCCTTTCCACGAACAATACGAGACTGGAATAGAAGGGAGAACCGATAGAGGTACTCAAGGTACCCTCCGCCACGCACCGTCAGGTGGCTCGCGGAGTATGGATGTAGATGTAGATGTAGATGTAGACTGTGTCAATAGGCCGTTACCATCGAGGTAATTCATAATTTTCGAGCACAGTATATGTTCCAAAATTCTATTGGAAATCGGCGTCAGTAATTCAGTGGATTACTCCTATTTGCTTTCTTCAATATTAGCGTGACCTGTGAAACTTTCCAGTCTTTTGGTACGGATTTTTTGTCGACCGAGCGGTTGTATATGATCGCTAAGTGTGGGGCTATTGTACCGGCATACTCTGAAAGGAACCTTATTTGTATGTTATCCGGACTGGGAGACTTGCCTTTACAAAGTGCTTTAAACTGCTTCGATACACCAAGGATATCTAATTCTAAGTTATTCATGTTGACAGTTGTTCCCGGTTGGAATTCTGAAATATTTACTTCGTCTTCTCTGATGAATGAATTTCGAAAAACTCTTATACTCGCCGGTTCTAGGCGCGTTAGTCTGGAACCGCGCGACCGCTACGGTCGCAGGTTCGAATCCTGCCTCGGGCATGGATGTGTGTGACGTCCTTAGGTTAGTTAGGTTTAAGTAGTTCTAAGTTCTAGGCGACTGATAACCTCAGATGTTAAGTCCCATAGTGCTCAGAGCCATTTGAACCATTTGTTATACTCGTAGCAGCGATGATGTTTTAATTATCATGTTGAAAACCTCAAGCTGCGACCTTCAAAACTGGTGATGGTGCTAGCCCTCCTCTACATATTCACCGTTCAAAAGAGACGTTTTTCCCCAAGATGAGTGTATAACGGATACCTTCGTTGTAGAAGTCAGCATTTTGGTTGTTCAGGAAGTGTTTCACTTAAAAAAAAAAAAAAAAACCTCTTGGTCATTCTCCAAATGTCTGCCACACGATGGTCGTCATCCAAGGTAAGAGGAAGAGGTCACTGGTTGCCATCTCAGGAGAATACGGATGTGAGACAAAATTTTATACATAGTCGTCCGTAGGCGGAGTGGAGAGTTGGATGGCGGGCGGGGGGGGGGGGGGGGGTGGCTAGGGGGGTGCATTTGCCCCCTTCCGAAATCTAGATACAGGCTTTTTATTTATTACAATATTTTCAACAGTTTCCAGCAGTTATTGTTAGCCACTCTGCTAAACCGTTGACTGCAGAACCGCTATTTTCTCTCCACGAATTGAGACCTTTTCGATCTCCTGTGGGTGGAACCTAGCGCCATGTGCAGTCCGACGACTGCTGCAATCCAGTTGGCATGGCTGCACAATAATGTGACAAACGTCAGACAAGGACTCAATTGGTTCAGTTGTTGAAGGCATGTTCTACCGGCCAATCTGAGGGTGATTCTGAGAGATCTCCCATCATCATCTGATCTTATAATTACCCTAGGCTTTACGAGACTAACAAACAAAAAATAACTTTCAAAAGACATTTTGCTCAACATAAGCTACGCTAGCTAACATTAAAAGATAGGCAGCATGAAAATAATGGAATAAATCCACTAACGTGATCAAACGTAAGCCGGCCGGAGTGGCCGAGCGGTTCTAGGCGCTGCAGTCTGGAACCGCGCTACCGCCACGGTCGCAGGTTCGAATCCTGCCTCGGGCATGGATGTGTGTGATGTCTTTAGGTTAGTTAGGTTTAAGTAGTTCTCAGTTCTAGGAGACTGATGACCTCAGAAGTTAAGTCCCATAGTGCTCAGAGCCATTTGAACCATTTTTGATCAAACGTAAAGTTTTGTCTGCCAAGAAAGTATTGTGGATATCATCAAAGTTAAATTGGCCTGTTACGAAGCTTATTACCAATTTATCCACTTCGAGGATAATTAATTTCCAATTTTTGTTTATTATTCTTGTTGATATCCAACAGGATTTGCACAGCCGTTCTGACTTAGCATACTTTTAATTTTCAGTTTCCGCATTAATAAGGTTTTTGCTAATGTACTCCAATTTTGTTTCATAACTCGTTGGATACCCTGGTTGCAATCGTATGAGGAGGTCGTTTGAAGTAATAAAATTTTTGTGTACTTCTTGTCAAATTTAGTTATTGGGGCACGTACCTTTTCAGAGACTGGGAATTTTAGAGCTTTTCTCTCACAAAGAAGGAGCATGTGTGACTGTGTCCTGCCCAGAATGAGCGAAACATTGTCTTGGAACCAAAACGCACACCCTTAGACAGCTTCCCGCGACACTTTGCTTCACAGGCTCCCGAAACATCGTCAGCAAACTCTGGTTGTCTGCTCTTGTGACCCGTTGCACTTACGAGCATAATCTGTTAGCTCTGAACCACAGCAGTCCCACACTAAGCATCCCATTGCCAGACGATGACTTGGACTGCACCCTTTTAGGTGGTGGTGAATCCACATGTTCCCACTGCTTGCTGTGTTTCTTCGTCTCGCGGTCGTAGTGTTATACCCAGCATTCGTCCATGGTGATTAGGTAGCCAAAGACGTCAGCTGGATTCGCCTGACACAACTGCGACATTTTAGCTGCTGACACGGTTTGGCGAGGTTTTTCAGTGGGTGTGAGCAGCCCGACGGTTGGCTTCCTTTGACACGTACAAAATGTCACGCAAGGTGTTGAAAACTTATCCATGAATGGTGTTCAATTTTTTCAATATCGTCTTGATTGTGATACACCAGTCTTCGAACACCAGCACCTCCACCTCTTGCGATTACCGCTTCTCAATTGACAGATCGTCTGCCACTTCGCCCTTCGTCATTCAGACTTGTTTGGCCGCACTTTATAAAAGTCTGCACCTCTGTCCGTGTTGTTGCTTCACACTTTCGTTTTTCCCCTTCAAGCGAGGAAAGCGTACATTGTTGTGAGACTGATTTGATGCAGCTCTCCATGCTACTCTAGCCTGCGCAAGCTTCTTCTTCTCCATGTAACTACTTCAACCTACATCCTTCTGAATCTGTTTAGTGTATTCCTCTTTTCGCCTCCCTCTACGATTTTTACCCTCCACGCTGCCCTTAATGCCTCAGAACATGTCCTACTAACCGATCCCATCTTCTAGTGAAGTTGTGCCACAAATTCCTCTTCTCCCCAGTTCTATTCAGTACTTCCTCATTAGTTGCAACCCATCTACCCATCTAATCCTCAGTATTCATTTGTAGCACCATATTTCGAAAGCCTCTATTCTCTTCTTGTCTAAACTATTTGCCGTCCATGTTTCATTTCCGTACATGCTTACATTCCATACATATACTTTCAGAAAAGTCTTCCTGACACTTAAATTTATACTCGATGTTAACAAATTTCTCTTCTTCAGGAACGCTTTCCTTTCTATTGCCAGTCTACGTTTTATATTCTCTCTACTTCGATCATCATCAGTTATTTTGCTCCCCAAATAGCAAAACTCATCTACTACTTTAAGTGTCTTATTTCCTAGTCTAATTCCCTCAGCATCACCTGTTTTAATTCGACTATATTCCATTATCCTCGTTTTGCTTTTGTTGATGTTCATCTTATATCCTCCTATCAAAACACTGTCCATTCCGTTCAACTGCTCTTCCAGGTCCTTTGCTGTCTCTGACAGAATTGCATGTCATCGGAAAACCTCAAAGTTTTTATTTCTTCTCCGTGGATTTTAATTCCTACTCCAAATTTTTCTTGTGTTTCCTTCACTGCTTGCTCAATATACAGGTTGAATAACATCGGGGATAAGCTACAACCCTGTCTCACTCTCTTCCCAACCACTGCCTCTTTTCATGCCCCTCAACGCTTATAACTGCCATCTGGTTCAAAAATGGTTCGAATGGTTCTGAGTACTATGGGACTTAACATCTGTGGTCATCAGTCCCCTAGAACTTAGGACTACTTAAACCTAACTAACCTAAGGACATCACACACATCCATGCCCGAGGCAGGATTCGAACCTGCGACCGTAGCAGTCGCGCGGTTCCGGAATGAGCGCCTAGAACCGCTCGGCCACCGCGTCGGCTGCCATCTAGTTTCTGTACAAATTGTAAATAGCCTTTAGCTCCCTGTATTTTACCCCTTCCACCTTCAGAATTTGAAAGAGAGTATCCCATTCAACATTGTCAAAAGCTTTCTCGAAGTTTACAAGCACCAGACTTTTGTTGTCTCGTAGAGGCGTTGCCGACCGCAGCGCCGTATTCTACCTGTTTACATTTCTTTGTATCTGAATTCGGATGCCTATACCAGTTTCTTTGGCGCTTCAGTATATGAAGCTGCAAGTAAACAAAAAATCATTACGTAAATTTATTTTTTGAGGTGATATTGAAAACCTTGTAACTAGCCCTTTTAAACATGTTTACTATCAGAACGAATGAAACAGAGACAGCTGAATGGTTTAGAAGTCAGCGTGAGTCTACAAACCAGGCATCTAAATCTACATCATACTGAGCAAGCCACGTAAAGGTGTGTGGTGGAGGGTATTTAATGTCCCGGAAAGTGCTCTCTCGAAATTTCAATAGTAAATCTCTCCGTGTTGCACTGCGTCTCTCTTGTAACGTCTGCCAGTGGATTTTATTGAGCAGTTTCGTAACTCTCTCGTGCCGACTAAACGATCCCGTGACGAAACGCGCCGCTCTTCGTTTGATCTTCTCTATCTCTTCGATCAGTCCTATTTGGTAAGGATCCCAGATATGTGAACAATACTCAAGAATTGGCCGAACAAGCGCCTTATAAGACACTTCATTCGTGGATGAGTTACATTTCCTTAAAGTTCTTCTTATGAATCTGAGTCTGGCATCACCTTTTCCCACTACTTGTTTTGTATGGTCATTCCACTTAAGATTGCTTTGGACGGTTATCCCCAGATATTTTACGGCAGTTACTGTTTCAAGCGGTTTGTCACTAATAGTTTAGTTATACAGTAATGGATTTCTTTTCCTATGTATGCGCAATATGTTACATTTATTTACGTCCACGGTCAACTGCCAGAGCCTGCACCATTCATTAATTCTCTGGAGCTCATATTGCAAATAGTTATTATCTTGTGGCGTTCCTACTTTGCCATAGACCCGCTAACAGGGAGGGTCAGTGTAACACAGAACACAATAACCATCACTGCAATAGATCTAAGAAAGTTAATGACAGTTAATTTCTGCCGAAATCTAAAGCGTTATACACGAACCAACCGCCACATATCCTTATCAGCAAATGCAAAGGACTCCCTATTCAACATACGTACAGAGTTCAGTATAAGAACTACCCGTCTAGACGGAGTTGGACTCGGTTTTGACGTTAGCGATGCTACCAACAGGCCACTAACTACAAGAATGATAGCACGACGCCTCTAAGAGTGGTGCGAACAGTGTCTCAAGTGGATAGTGTCGACGTGGAAGAAGGCTGTATGAGTGCTGAATGACTGCAAGCAGTGAGGTGTTCACATTGATTTGTGTTGATGTGGAAGACACTAAGCGAATGCTGTTTGTCATACTATGTTGGGGCGAACGTGGAACTCGTTAAATGTGGTCGTTGGTCTGGGGCTGTTCTCCCTGCTTAGAGACGGCATTATTAGGTTTGAGAAAGAGCAAACTGAGAAAACGAGTTTATGGAAAAGTTTTCGAACTGACTCTGATAATAACTACCAGGATTCTCACCGGAACCACTCATGCTAAACGAAGCTTTATGAGATTGCTATGAAAACTGCTTTCCAAATGTCCAAAGATACTCTGGCAATGGGAGAGGGACTCATAGGCGCTGTGCAAAAAAACTGCACCAAGTCTGTACAATCATCTGGAACATCTATAACAAGAAATGCCGTTCTACAAAGAAACACTTCGCACTATCAGACACACGTTATTCCGTAAGAACCCTAAAATGCCCATCAGTGGCAGTTCCATCAACAAAATAGAAGGACTGGTATTCAGGAAAATGTTCACGCTCTTTGTCCAACGGTAAAAGGAACTGTAGTCTCTGACCGACCGGTTTTTTTTCCTTACGTGGGAAGGAGATCTAAAACTTACGAAGATTCAAAACGAAATAACAACTCACAATTAACCACGAAAATTTTCACGTCATAAAAGGGACCAGGAATACCAACGTACGGTGGCTGGCTGGCACCCAAAATGATCTCATGGACGTCGTTGTTAACTTAATGACAACTACGCGGACTACATACAGGTAGAAGAAGTTGGACTCTCCTGAGTTTGCGTCCAAACAACTGGCAGAAGAAAATATGAAACCCAAAAACGAATGAACACGTGAAAGGCGACATACTAGTAGTGAGAGAACGAAGAAGTTTTGGAAGGATAGCAAGAAACAAGGATATTAATTAATATATTAATTAATACACTCCTGGAAACTGAAATAAGAACACCGTGAATTCATTGTCCCAGGAAGGGGAAACTTTATTGACACATTCCTGGGGTCAGATACATCACATGATCACACTGACAGAACCACAGGCACATAGACACAGGCAACAGAGCATGCACAATGTCGGCACTAGTACAGTGTATATCCACCTTTCGCAGCAATGCAGGCTGCTATTCTCCCATGGAGACGATCGTAGAGATGCTGGATGTAGTCCTGTGGAACGGCTTGCCATGCCATTTCCACCTGGCGCCTCAGTTGGACCAGCGTTCGTGCTGGACGTGCAGACCGCGTGAGACGACGCTTCATCCAGTCCCAAACATGCTCAATGGGGGACAGATCCGGAGATCTTGCTGGCCAGGGTAGTTGACTTACACCTTCTAGAGCACGTTGGGTGGCACGGGATACATGCGGACGTGCATTGTCCTGTTGGAACAGCAAGTTCCCTTGCCGGTCTAGGAATGGTAGAACGATGGGTTCTATGACGGTTTGGATGTACCGTGCACTATTCAGTGTCCCCTCGACGATCACCAGTGGTGTACGGCCAGTGTAGGAGATCGCTCCCCACACCATGATGCCGGGTGTTGGCCCTGTGTGCCTCGGTCGTATGCAGTCCTGATTGTGGCGCTCACCTGCACGGCGCCAAACACGCATACGACCATCATTGGCACCAAGGCAGAAGCGACTCTCATCGCTGAAGACGACACGTCTCCATTCGTCCCTCCATTCACGCCTGTCACGACACCACTGGAGGCGGGCTGCACGATGTTGGGGCGTGAGCGGGACCGTAGCCCAGCTTCATGGAGACGGTTGCGAATGGTCGTCGCCGATACCCCAGGAGCAACAGTGTCCCTAATTTGCTGGGAAGTGGCGGTGCGGTCCCCTACGGCACTGCGTAGGATCCTACGGTCTTGGCGTGCATCCGTGCGTCGCTGCGGTCCGGTCCCAGGTCGACGGGCACGTGCACCTTCCGCCGACCACTGGCGACAACATCGATGTACTGTGGAGACCTCATGCCCCACGTGTTGAGCAATTCGGCGGTACGTCCACCCGGCCTCCCGCATGCCCACTATACGCCCTCGCTCAAAGTCCGTCAACTGCACATACGGTTCACGTCCACGCTGTCGCGGCATGCTACCAGTGTTAAAGACTGCGATGGAGCTCCGTATGCCACGGCAAACTGGCTGACACTGACGGCGGCGGTGCACAAATGCTGCGCAGCTAGCGCCATTCGACGGCCAACACCGCGGTTCCTGGTGTGTCCGCTGTGCCGTGCGTGTGATCATTGCTTGTACAGCCCTCTCGCAGTGTCCGGAGCAAGTATGGTGGGTCTGACACACCGGTGTCAATGTGTTCTTTTTTCCATTTCCAGGAGTGTATAATACTAACGGGCGAAACGAAATAATAGTTATAATAATAATAATATAACGCTTTGAACAATAGCATATATTACTGAAGCGCGTCGGCCGCGGTGGTCTAGCGGTTCTAGGCGCTCAGTCCGGAACCGCGCGACTGCTACGGTCGCAGGTTTGAATCCTGCCTCGGGCATGGATGTGTGTGATGTCCTTAGGTTAATTAGGTTTAAGTAGTTCTAAGTTCTAGCGGACTGATGACCACAGATGTTAAGTCCCATAGTGCTCAGAGCCATTTGAACCATTTTTGAACTGAAGCGCAGCAACAACAGTTCACAGTGGTTCAAGATTGAAACGCATCAGAATTTAGAAGTACACCTTCCGCACAAGTTAAAAGCTACACATTTCGTAGCCGCAGTTCACAGTCACGCAAAATTTTTTAATGACGTCATGGTCGCCTTTGACTGTAAAATTATTTATTTATAACACAGTCTCAGGACTGAAGACCACAACAACAACACCCACTGGTGTACTTTGTGTTGTGTGGCCATTATCATGTGGCATACTTCAAAACTATGCTTCAGCACAGGTGAGAACCTTAAAAAAATGTCTAATATTAATACTGTAAGTGACGTAGTCACATCCATATGCTACGAATTTATTGTTACCGTTGTTATCATTTTTTACGTTCCTCATTTGAAACCACAATTCGTGTACGCTGTCTAAATGACAATTACACAGTGTACACGAGGCGTGGTTTGATGTTATTTGTGTAAAAGATTATAACAATGGTAACATTAGATACCCAACGTATAAATGTGACGCCAACATCTATACATGTCAGATATTTTTTAAATAAATAAATCAATAATTTTAAATTTAAAGGCGACCATGATGTCATCTAAAAGATAGTGTAGTAACAAAAAGCGTGGGTAGCGTCTTTTGTACAAAAAAAAGTTATATTTGGTAGCATAGTGAATGACCAATTGTGATAGAAACAAATGATTAACGAAATTCAATTCTGCAACAAAAATCAATAGTTTGTGGAGGTACCTGAAAGAAAGTACTGCAGGCGGGTCTATGAGGCGTTTGGTGTGTGTGTTCAAATGGTTCAAATGGCTCTGAGCACTATGGGACTTAACTGCTGAGGTCATCAGTCCCCTAGAACTTAGAACTACTTAAACCTACCTAACCTAAGGACATAACACACATCCATGCCCGAGGCAGGATTCGAACCTGCGACCGTAGCGGTCGCGCGGTTCGAGACTGCTGCGCCTAGAACCGCTCGGTCACTCCGGGTGTGTGTGTGTGTGTGTGTGTGTGTGTGTGTGTGTGTGTGTCAGATTTAATTTTGCCACGTGGATTCTAATCAGTTAAGTATTTCAGAGATACTTACTAAAGACGATATTAACAATTCAGTTGTCATGTGATGATAAGTAGTCAGATTCAGTCTGCGACATGTCTGGTAAACAGGCGGATAGAAGAAGTTACTATATGCAAAGAAGACGTGGATAATCTAACCTATGACGCAAGTTGAAGTCTTCGTGAATGAAATACGAAGACTGAAGCAACAAAATTAGGCAATACTATATTATATTACAGTGTTGGTTGAGACGTTGCCTACCGCTTAAGTCGGCAATGGCTGGACGTGTTTCTTTATTCACATTAACTATGTGTGGTGTGCATACTGTAAGACCTTCAGTACACACACCATCAGATTATTTGACTTGTCGCTCTAACGAAGCAGGCGAGTGTCAGCAATATGTCTCGTGGACTTATCCTGGCGTGTTTATCTTCTGCCGTTAGGTCAGACATAGAAATGTCACTTGCACACTTAGAGTAGCAGATTGACGGTGACCAACTTTAAACAGAACTTGATTAATTTTCACACACATTTATTAAAATAATAAAAAGCATACATTACGTAACTTGATTCTGGATGCTGTTTACAATTGACAATCTGAAGTTCCTTTGGTCTTGGTACGTTAATCTTATTCTCACATATCTCTAATACTTGACAAAGTGTCTATACATTTATCTTCATGGCTATGTACAGGAATATGATAATCTTCTTAGGTGCAGACTGAAACTTGACTATAGACTGGTACAGACTAATGCAGACTGGTACAGACAAATGCATAATAATGCAGACTGACTAATCGGAGGTCTGTACACTCGTTATAATACCTCGTGCGTTCGGATATCACTGCGCGAGTGTGATCCACGAGGAGAAAAGGTTCTATGTTAGCAGCAATCTCATTGGCTGCGTTACATATTCATACGCGGATCGGCGGAAGCAGAATTTGGTCCGTCTCTAAGGCAGCACCATCTCGTAGTGCGGAGACGGACGAGCGCTGCGCCTGCACTGTTGTGCTTAGCGGGGCGCGCTCTAGTGGGAATATGTACACAACACTATGAAGAGTTGGCTTCATCACGCATCATTGTACTGTTTAGATGCCTGTGATGCGTGCATGTGGAGAAAAGTGTCATGTTTGTGTTTCTGATGACAATGAGAGAAAATGAAGAAAGTAAAACTCAGTACCAGCTCTGCCCAAGGCAGTGATTTCCCACTAATCGAGGTACTCGCAACATACCGACCTCGGCGAAGCAGTCTCTCATTCGACAAGCACCTACGATCCGACCGCTATCAAATGCACTCATTTAGGGCGCCTTGTCGAGCTGACAGCCAGAACAAGGCTTGAAGACATTACAGTCACGTGACAAGCCCAACTATTCCATTCCCGCGGTGACAAGAAATGGACATTCGAGCACCCGATGCACAAGCGAGCGGATCGGAGATTGCGCGCGGCCGAGGCAGCCGCCTCGGGCTCCCAGGGGTCGGTTTATGGCCGTCTGGCGGCGCCTGTCTCACCAGCGGTCCCATCGACCGCCCGTCAACGACGTCCTAGGCCATGGAGGAAGGAAATTCGGCGACGACGACCCAGGCACAGACAAGGCATGTTCTGGAATGGCGCAAACGCACAACAACGGAGGGCCTAGGCTCCGGCAGCGGCCTCCATGTCAGCGATCGATGTCTGGAACCCGCCACAGCTCTACAGAAAGGACAGTCACTCTAGGAACACACACTCCACTATCTATCGACATTACACTGACTGAAGAGCACCGAGAACTGCGATAACAAACGACGATCGAAGAAGGCAAGACCAACTGCTGCGTGATAATGCCGCTAGACGCGACGAAAGCATGCCAAGACACTACGAAAATGGTTCAAATGGCTCTAAGCACTATGGGACTTAACATCTGAGGTTATCAGTCCCCTAGACTTAAAACTACTTAAACCTAACTAACCTAAGGACATCACACACATCAATGCCCGAGGCAGGATTCGAACCTGCGACTGTAGCAGCCGCGTGGTTCCGGACTGAAGCGCCTAGAACAGCTCGATCACAGCGGACGGCCAAGACACCACGCCAGTGACTGTTCTGACTCTGACCACTCAGCAATACCAACCACCGAATCTGATTCTGAACTTCTTCATCCATCGGGCAATGCCAAAGACGAAAGATCTAAAACTGTCCGAAACAAACGAACCGGTCGAAAGACGAACTCGCAAGACATCTATGATGCCACCAAGCGGCAAATTCCACTGCCAGTCTCCAACCAATTCGCCCCCTTGCAAGTACAGGGTGAACTTATGGAAGTGACGCCTCAACCAGGAACGGAAGATGCACGACAGCCTTCAACCTCTGCCGCAATATAGCCTCCTAATCTTCCATCGACGAAAATTCCTCTAGTAACCATACAGCACATGGGCAAATATCTTCCACTAAACTCCGATCTGTGGAGACGTGTGGCTGTACCAATTAAGGCCATCCATAAATGGGATCAGATTAAGTACCCCTTCGAAAACATGGTGAACCAACGAACAGCACTGCAGTTCTTCCAGAACGCAAGAATTCCGTTCTACACACCATCCTCTAAGTGAGAAGAGGCTCAAGGTCGCCGACCGCAGAGGCCGAGTGGTTCTAGGAGCTTCAGTCCGAAACCGCGCGAGTGCTACGGTCGCAGGTTCGAATCCTGCCTCGTGCATGAATGTGTGTGATGTCCTTAGGTTACTTAGGTTTAAGTAGTTCTAAGTTCTATGGGACTGATGACCTCAGATGTTAAGTCCCATAGTACTCAGAGCCATTTTTTTGCTCAAGGTCGTCATCGGCCGAAATTACGCTAGACCAAGTTGAGACTGGTTTGCATGCCATTGGTTTTACACAAGCTGTGATACAACAATAGAAGACAAGGGACGCAAAGACAAATAGATTAACGCCAACCAGTCTACTGTGTATCACTCCCTGCTGTCCCAACGAATGACTTGATTTACAACATCCGTCATGTCATTCACACGAAAGTGAAAGCGGAAACATACAAATCTAAGGAGGGTCCTCCACAATGTAAACGTTGCCAGCGCTATTCCCGTACTGCAAATTACTGTTCACTTCTTATCAAATGTGTCGCATGTGAAGGTCACCACCAAGCACAGAATTGTACGAAATTTTCAACTCAAAAACCAACATGCGCAAATTGCGGCGAAGAAGACGCAGCCACTAGGAGAGTCTGTAGCACGTTTCATTAAGCTTTGCGCACCTACACGACCCAAGGCCAAACCGCACAGGTACGAGAACAGCAACTGGCGAAAACAACTCCACCACCTTCATGAACGGTACAATGGACTTCCCAACCGCCAGGCTCCGGCAGCCTCCTCAACGAGACAGTCGGTGTGGCAACGAGGACGACGACCACCAACGGTAGCTTCACAAGAACAGTCCTCCTTCCACTATAGCGAACTTTTGAAGACTTTCTCAAGCATTTCTGACTTGCTCTCTAATTTACAACAACGGAGCATCTTTGCCACAATTACGACTACTTTGAAATAACGAAGCACCAGGCATTATCTCCAAACTGATGGCGCTCTTCGAAAGAGCCATGGCACCGTTTGCACCGACCCATAGACTCACCATGTTAAGGGACCTTTCACTTTGTATACTTAATGCCAATGGAGTTTCAGATAAGGAGACTGAGTTGGAAGAATGTATCCTATTTCATCGCGTAGACACTATGTTTGTTACTGAAACACACCTCCGTTCCGCATAAAGTTACGTTGCGATTAATCTCCCAGCACTGGAAATCCTTGAAGCCACCTGCAACACCATTTCTACTACCTATGGCCACATCACGCTTATCTCCATGTACTTCATCCTTAACAGGCAATTCGTTGTAGAGGACTTCCTGGCGATATATGAACGATTTGATAAAATCTTGATGTGTAGTGATCTCAATGCAAAGCATTTCACATGACACTCTCGATGCAACAACCCACTGGGTGAGAGACTATTCTTTGGAGGTATGAATTAAACAACGCCTTCAGTCACAACTTTTTCGTGTATTATTAACTACACGATGCATCGTCAGGTGTAATTTGCACTTAGTACATGTTTTATTTCTTCTCCTGAATGAGGTGAAACGCATATTGCTGTCACGAAAAGGTTTAATGTTATGTTATGAATTTCGTAAGTCGAACGCTGAAAATACACTCCTGGAAATGGAAAAAAGAACACATTGACACCGGTGTGTCAGACCCACCATACTTGCTCCGGACACTGCGAGAGGGCTGTACAAGCAATGATCACACGCACGGCACAGCGGACACACCAGGATCCGCGGTGTTGGCCGTCGAATGGCGGTAGCTGCGCAGCATTTGTGCACCGCCGCCGTCAGTGTCAGCCAGTTTGCCGTGGCATACGGAGCTCCATCGCAGTCTTTAACACTGGTAGCATGCCGCGACAGCGTGGACGTGAACCGTATGTGCAGTTGACAGACTTTGAGCGAGGGCGTATAGTAGGCATGCGGGAGGCCGGGTGGACGTACCGCCGAATTGCTCAACACGTGGGGCGTGAGGTCTCCACAGTTGTCGCCAGTGGTCGTCGGAAGGTGCACGTGCCCGTCGACCTGGGACCGGACCGCAGCGACGCACGGATGCACGCCAAGACCGTAGGATCCTACGCAGTGCCGTAGGGGACCGCACCGCCACTTCCCAGCAAATTAGGGACACTGTTGCTCCTGGGGTATCGGCGACGACCATTCGCAACCGTCTCCATGAAGCTGGGCTACGGTCCCGCACACCGTTAGGCCGTCTTCCGCTCACGCCCCAACATCGTGCAGCCCGCCTCCAGTGGTGTCGCGACAGGCGTGAATGGAGGGACGAATGGAGACGTGTCGTCTTCAGCGATGAGAGTCGCTTCTGCCTTGGTGCCAATGATGGTCGTATGCGTGTTTGGCGCCGTGCAGGTGAGCGCCACAATCAGGACTGCATACGACCGAGGCACACAGGGCCAACACCCGGCATCATGGTGTGGGGAGCGATCTCCTACACTGGCCGTACACCACTGGTGATCGTCGAGGGGACACTGAATAGTGCACGGTACATCCAAACCGTCATAGAACCCATCGTTCTACCATTCCTAGACCGGCAAGGGAACTTGCTGTTCAACAGGACAATGCACGTCCGCATGTATCCCGTGCCACCCAACGTGCTCTAGAAGGTGTAAGTCAACTACCTTGGCCAGCAAGATCTCCGGATCTGACCCCCATTGAGCATGTTTGGGACTGGATGAAGCGTCGTCTCACGCGGTCTGCACGTCCAGCACGAACGCTGGTCCAACTGAGGCGCCAGGTGGAAATGGCATGGCAAGCCGTTCCACAGGACTACATCCAGCATCTCTACGATCGTCTCCATGGGAGAATAGCAGCCTGCATTGCTGCGAAAGGTGGATATACACTGTACTAGTGCCGACATTGTGCATGCTCTGTTGCCTGTGTCTATGTGCCTGTGGTTCTGTCAGTGTGATCATGTGATGTATCTGACCCCAGGAATGTGTCAATAAAGTTTCCCCTTCCTGGGGCAATGAATTCACGGTGTTCTTATTTCAATTTCCAGGAGTGTATGTGCAAAATAGTGGAAAATGAAAAGTGTATACTTACCACATAATCCAAGGAAAGAATTTTTAACGTTTTAGTACCGGTAAACATTCTTTTCTCTGTCGTTTTAGTACATGTCACTTTATTCAAGATGTACATTTGCACAAGCATGTTTATAAACACTTCACAGATGTTTTTTGCATGGTGTTGTCAAAGATGAATTTATTCGTAGTACTAAGGATATAACTATTAAATAGTTATATCGGCTAAGTTCTACAACAGTCATGTAATACTTCTTCGAATATTCTTTAAGTTGGTCAGCCTTAATGGAGCCCGTCGTAACAGAAAGCACTCTACTATTTTTTTCGGAAGCGCTTATTCACTGTCACTCTTCAAGTCTCGACGTATTCGCTTAATACTTTGCCAAATAACAAAGATAGGTATGGTTTTTGCTGAAGTTAACCTACGCAGATTCCTTCTTACTTGTGAATAGTCTCTCTGTCTTCGCCCGCGATTTGCGTAAGATTTTTTTTTTCACTTAGTTCGTTCGTGCTTCTCGACCTTCTGGAAATCTTGTGCCATTCTGCTTTCCGAATGTTCCAAATATCATGCTGAGGGAGAGGATGTTCCATATGTGGACGAACTCTTCGAATTCGAAACTCGATTACAGTACGCTGTTTCTCACGCACCGATGTAGTTACATTAACACTGCCATGTTACACACTACAATTCAGTATCATTTGCAGTACAGAGCTGCAACTATCTAGACATGAAGAAAAAAACACGTGGAATGTTAATAACGTCTGTTTTATTTAAAAATCTTTAAGAATTTTCAAATAAAAGAGTCATAGGTGTTACTTTTTGCACGTTCTCGAAGATATTGAATCATTCAAGCCATCTATTTTAGTTTGGAATCCCTGAAGCCTGTCGGACTGTGTTGCTTGCAGACTGCTTCTAATTGCAACTGCACGGTCACTTTTCGGCAGTACAAGTCTTTGTACATATTATCTTGTGCTGAATGTTATCATTCCCTGTGCAGTTCTCTTTTGCGTTGCTATCTTCTCTTTCCGACACTTGTGTGCTCGTTCTCTCTTCAAATGGTAGAGGTGTGCTACCATTCACATATTCGTGATACCAGACATTATGTCTGGTGAAGCTGTTAATTTACAATGGACATCATTGTGTCTTTCATTTTGGTGTACTATTCGGATGTATCGAAGAAGTAGATGTTCTCGGCCAAAGAAACACCATGTTGGGGGTATTGCTCAGCCGCGCGGGATTAGCCGAGCGGTCTCAGGCGCTGCAGTCATGGACTGTGCGGCTGATCCCGGCGGAAGTTCGAGTCCTCCCTCGGGCATGGGTGTGTGTGTTTGTCCTTAGGATAATTTAGGTTAAGTAGTGTGTAAGCTTAGGGATTTCTGACCTTAGCAGTTAAGTCCCATAAGATTTCACACACATTTGGACATTTTGGTATTGCCAAGTTCCCATTGAGGTTATCAGTATATATTGAGGGAGATCAATTTAGAGATGGGTTGCTGATATGTTATGCCTTTTAACACCATGAATAATGAAATTTTTGTCTTTCGTAGACTCTCTCTAAAATTAGACTGCTGATCTTCTGAGCAGTTAACCCAAGTAGACGCAGACGCTTTGTTCCATATTCGTTAGTGCCGTACAGTGAGAATGGCTGGATCAAAAATTGGAACTGAAGGCTCATATATTCTCCTTTTAAACAAACGCTCCATCGTGATGACGTGTGGTAGCGTTCTACCTGAAAATCCCGGTGGCTCTGGTATAACAGTAGCAGAATACTAAAAGCACCAAATTTTTAATACATAAGAAGTAAGCGGTCAGATCTCTGCATGTTATATGATTAACTGAAACATCCAAGTGTTTTCTTAGGCCTGATACTATCGGAAGCTGGTTCAAATGGTTCAAATGTCTCTGAGCACTATGGGACTCAACTTCTAAGGTTATCAGTCCCGTAGAACTTAGAACTACTTAAACGTTACTAACCTAAGGCCGTCACACACATTCATGCCCGAGGCAGGATTCGAACCTGCGACCGTAGCGGTCGCGCGGTTCCAGACTGTAGCGCCTAGAACCGCTCGGCCACCTCGGCCGGCTCTATCGGAAGCCTGTGGACCAATTTATCTATCCAATTACAGTGAAAACAATAGTCAAACATGTAAACTCAACTACAGCATATTGTAACATTTTTTATGTACATAGTTGTTTGGCACTGTAAAACTGTCATTAAGAGGAAAGAAGAGGTATATGATAGAGCTGTATTCGAACTCAGAAAATTTGGATTTGTAACCCGACACTTTTCTGAGGAGATACTAAGCTACCAGTTCTGCACGCATACATCATTCGTTCATTCCTCACTCAAAGAGCTGTGGCTTCGTGTTTTGTAAAATGATTACAACCATTCCTAGACAAGGAGAAAACTATTCTTCGATATTTACGGTTAAGTACTACGTGAACGTGATTGCAGGCTTTCTCGGCGTATTTCAGTGATAAAATCTTCTCGGGTGATGAACCCGGTGGCGTCTTGTAGCAACTTTTCTATGAGTTTATTACCCATCATCTTCATGTCAAAGCCGGCCGGGGTGGCCGAGCGGTTCTGGGCGTTACAGTCTGGAACCGCGCGACAGCTATGGTCGCAGGTTCGAGTCCTGCCTCGGGCATGGATGTGTGTGATGTCCTTAGGTTAGTTAGGTTTAAGTAGTTCTAAGTTCTAGGGGACTGATGACCTCAGAAGTTAAGTCCCATAGTGCTCAGAGCCATTTGAACCATTTCATGTCAAAGATGGATACGAAACTAATCGAAACGTAGTGACAATACGACACCACCACTCAGCTGATCATGCGAGAAGATTTTATGAAATACTACGTATATTATGGGACACAAGATATGTGTATGGTTTATTTTAAGGGGCCAGTGGTTGCACTAAGAAGTGTTCTGAATGTGTTAAGAAGTGTAAATTTTACGTTCACTGTCTTTGTTTTGGTAAAAGCGAAGTTGGCTGGTTTGTCTTCAAAAAAGTCAATGCATCACACAAGATTAATATTACATCGACGTCAAAAACTAATTAGGACGGTGACCTAGCTCCAAGCTCTCACGAAATAAATTAAAACAAGAACGAGGCAAACGCTTTCACAAGGCTTGGAGTCAAGCAATGTTGGGTGAGTGCCGTCGAGTTCACGAGGGCGCCACGATGTGTTGGCTCGCACGCCCCCGCGTCTCGCTGACGATCAATAGACAGTCCCACACAGCTCTGGCGTCCCCTCTGCAGTGAACACTTACTCATTAGGCCAACAGCTGTTAGTCATGAATGGGAAAAGCGTTTGGGGTTGCTGCATGAAAGCGTATTTTTTGAGACAGCTGTGGTTTACTACTCTTTAGGTAACATGTGGCTGTAGACTTACAGCAAAAGAGAAACAAACAATCAGCTATTAGAGTGGACTGTGTGTGGAGACATGAGTGAGAATATCACATGGAGGAAATTATAACTGCAGCAAGTGAAGCGCAAGATTAGTGATAAACTTCCAGAACTAAAGTCAGTAAGACGTAACTTGACAGAAGAAAATAATACAAATATTCCAGAAGTTCACGGTCCCCCACTGAGTGCTGGAAATCACAACAGACAAGCCAAGTAGCCTCTAGCATAGAAACTTAAACTGCCCCTGACAAATCAGTGTCTAATAACCTTATAGAGGCCTCAACGGCTACACTGTCTTCTTCATGGTGTTCAACACAACACTGTGACTGTACCATAAATTTTGCTAAGAAGCGTTAATGCAGTAATGAGTTAAGAAGTGTGAGCTATAGACTTTTTTAGGACCTCTGACTACTTCAGTCGTGAAAATCTGCGGCTCTTTCGTTGGATCGCATAAATGCAGGGAAATTATCGAGTTGACAATAAAACATACAAAAAAGCTTAAGGGAATCTAAGACAGTAGACTAACTACAGAGAACGAAACACATGAACAGAAATAGCACTACAAAATAACTTTTATCTTGAAACTTCCTGGCAGATTAAAACTGTGTGCCCGACCGAGACTCGAACTCGGGACCTTTGCCTTTCGCGGGCAAAGGTCCTGAGTTCGAGTCTCGGTCGGGCACACAGTTTTAATCTGCCAGGAAGTTTCATATCAGCGCACACTCCGCTGCAGAGTGAAAATCTCATTCTGGTAACTTTTATCTTCTTTAACACAAATAAAATCCGTATCCATTTAGTAAAATATAATCCAGTTTTCGCCACGCTTACGAACGCTACCCCAGTACAGGAAACGTAGTAAAGCTGTGGTGCGTTTCTCTCCAGTGTGCAATCGAAAGCTCTGCTGTTCACTTCTCTTTTACTACGGTCCTCTCTACTCTAGAATGCCTCAGCACTTTACAGCCAATCACATTCGTCTAACAAACGTGCAGCTGTTCCAAGTTTTACCTTTGTGTCTGTCGGATGGCAGCTCTCTGCCCAACCCTGCTCTCGTTCGCCCATTTTACAGCACCTTCAATCTCACGTCGGCCGCACACACTCGGCAACTGCCACTTTCCTGTCTGACCAGTCTCTCTTTCCTCCCCCAGTACTCTTCCCTCCTCATTCAGCAATCACCTTTTTCCCACTCCCTATCGGAAAACAACCTGACTGGTTGTTTCTAAACTTCTAAACTGTTAATACAATCTTGTAGGGTTTATGGACACGTTCTCCTTCTCTGTAAAACTTTGAAGATCAACAGCCTTCGCCTACCCCCCTGCAATTCCCTTGTCTACGTTCGCCCGTCTGCGGGATTTTCACAGTGGCGATAAAATTCACATGCTATAGTACCAATGGCGCCTGTTATCGTGTTAGTGTTGCCAGGACGAGCTAAGCAACTAAACTAATATAACTTTAATATCCGTAACTCTCAGCTTATCTGAGAGTTCCTGTGAATATTCCTAAAACAGCAGCCAATGCATGAAACGTGCGTGCCAACTCGTTTCCGCTTCTCGTCAAGTGTGTACTTCTGAATTCCTGAGGTAGAAGTTGCTTCGTCTCACATAATTATATCACAACTAAAGTATTACATGTGATCGGTGTTTAATGACTTCGACATTGACGGCACGTTTAACTCTAAACATCCTTTTTTCTTTCCCTTTTTCCGGTCACACAGGAAGGACGGCTGCTAGATCTATGTGTACGCCATCTCGCTGTAACCGTAATCTGTTACTGCTATTATGCTGTTGCACGCATGCTCTGAGATTGCAATTTGGTCGTGCCCCCTAAGTATCGTTATTTTCAAAAAATATTAATGCAGTCACAAGTTGTTACCCGTCAGAGTCATCAGATGCACTTTTTTTTCGGATTTTCTCGACATTCAGTTTTGTTTTTGTCGTCCACTGAAAGACTGTTTATTGAGTCTCTACGTACAGTATCCAGTGGTAACGAAATTCTCATTATAAACAAAATTTTGGGATTGCATTGATTCCAGGTGCGACGGGATAGGTTACTGTGCGGCGATTCACTGTCTTCTCAACCTCTTCACAGTGCGTGGTAATGCAGCGATACTAAACTGCTGTTTGTAATACTATCTTTGGTATGCGTTTTCGCATGATAACCGATAAATATTCTTAAACTGGATATCGCTCCAGAGTAATTTGATACCGCTCTGTCAACTGATCACAAAAATGTACAATTTAGACAACATTTCGTTTAGTATGAGAACCGAAACGACGCTTCCCATTGACACCTAAGCATATTTTTTTAGGTTGACTCTCCCTCCTCCCACTTCCCAAACGAAAACAGAAGTCCATTACTTGGTGGAGAAATACATCCTTGGTAGAGGCAGGCGACCATTCACATTTGGCGCTATTTTTAAATACAAAAAGGTCTTGATCGCATGATTCTTTATTAATCGTTACGTGTTTCAAAATTTCATTATCAGACTGAAGATTTAAACTAAACTTTAGTAAAAATCTCACGAAAATGAGCACATAGACTGAATATAATAGAGATCTAATTTCATATAGGTATATCTGACAGTGCCGATGTCTATTCGAAGAGAACTAGCGCATAACTCTTCGAATAGACAATGGCACTGTCAAATATGCCTATATGAGATGAGATCTGTATTACGTTCAGTCGATGTGCTCACTTTCGTCAGCTTTGTACTTAAGTTTGATTTAAATCTTGAATCTGATGACGAAATTTTGAAGCATGTAACGCTTAATAAAGAACTGTGCAATCAGGACCTTTCCATATTTCAATGTTGTGCGAAACCAAAACTGAAAATACCTTTAGAGAATCTGAAAACCGGCACTGGACGATTCTTTCGGTACATACAGGGCATTACCAGTTCCTATTACACGCTTCTAGAGGTTATCGAGGGGACCTGTATACAGGGTGTTACAAAAAGGTACGGCCAAACTTTCAGGAAACATTCCTCACACACAAAGAAAGAAAATGTTATGTGGACATGTGTCCGGAAACGCTTACTTCCCATTTTAGAGCTCATTTTATTACTTCTCTTCAAATCACATTAATCATGGAACGGAAACACACAGCAACAGAACGTACCTGCGTGACTTCAAACACTTTGTTACAGGAAATGTTCAAAATGTCCTCCGTTAGCGAGGATACAGGCATCCACCCTCCGTCGCACGGAATCCCTGATGCGCTGATGCAGCCCTGGAGAATGGCCTATTGTATCACAGCCGTCCACAATACGAGCACGAAGAGTCTCTACATTTGGTACCGCGGTTGCGTAGACAAGAGCTTTCAAATGCCCCCATAAATGAAAGTCAAGAGGGTTGAGGTCAGGAGAGCGTGGAGGCCACGGAATTGGTCCGCCTCTACCAATCCGTCGGTCACCGAATCTGTTGTTGAGAAGCGTACGAACACTTCGACTGAAATGTGCAGGAGCTCCGTCGTGCACGAACCACATGTTGTGTCGTACTTGTAAAGGCACATGTTCTAGCAGCACAGGTAGAGTATCCCGTATGAAATCGTGATAACGTGCTCCATTGAGCGTAGGTGGAAGAACATGGGGCCCAATCGAGACATCACCGACAATGCCTGCCAAAATGTTCACAGAAAGTCTGTGTTGATGACGTGATTGCACAATTGCGTGCGGATTCTCGTCAGTCCACACATGTTGATTGTGAAAATTTACAATTTGATCACGTCGGAATGAAGCCTCATCCGTAATGAGAACATTTGCACTGAAATGAGGATTGACACATTGTCGGATGAACCATTCGCAGAAGTGTACCCGTGGAGGCCAATCAGCTGCTGATAGTGCCTGCACGCGCTGTACATGGTACGGAAACAACTGGTTCTCCCGTAGCACTGTCCATACAGTGACGTGGTCAACGTTACCTTGTACAGCAGCAACTTCTCTGACGCTGACATTAAGGTTATCGTCAACTGCACGAAGAATTGCCTCGTCCATTGCAGGTGTCCTCGTCGTTCTAGGTCTTCCCCAGTCGCGAGTCATAGGCTGGAATGTTCCGTGCTCCCTAAGAAGCCGATCAATTGCGTAGAACGTCTTCCTGTCGGGACACCTTCGTTCTGGAAATCTGTCTCGATACAAACGTACCGCGCCACGGTTATTGCCCCGTGCTAATCCATACATCAAATGGGCATCTGCGAACTCCGCATTTGTAAACATTGCACTGACTGCAAAACCACGTTCGTGATGAACACTAACCTGTTGATGTTACGTACTGATGTGCTTGATGCTAGTACTGTAGAGCAATGAGTCGCATGTCAACACAAGCACCGAAGTCAACATTACCTTCCTTCAATTGGGCCAACTGGAGGTGAATCGAGGAAGTACAGTACATACTGGCGAAACTAAAATGAGCTCTAACATGGAAATTAAGCGTTTCCGGACACATGTCCACATAACATATTTTCTTTATTTGTGTGTGAGGAATGTTTCCTGAAAGTTTGGCCGTACCTTTTTGTAACACCCTGTATAATGCTTTACATGGGAATAAACGGTCGATAACGGTCCGTTTCTGTTGTGTGAGGAAAAGAAAATCATCTCCCTTTTCTACTGCATCGGAATTAATGACATTGCTGTACGTCATATGATCACGATCTAACCATGGTGCACTAGCATATTTTTTAGACCCCATCCGAGACAAACTCGACACAGCTTTTAGGAAAAGGGTAGGTCGAGGCAGAAAATTTGCTTGGTCCTCAAGAGATCTGTATTTACATTTGTTTCTTGTTGGAGAAAACTAGCAGTCTTGTTTACGAAACCTATGTTCAAATGGCCACGGAGGCGGCAGAAAACAAGTACGTTGAGAACGTTGCCCGAATTACCTCAGAGAAAGGATTGCTTTTCGTATTATGAATTACAGTCACGTTTCTGGGGTCATGAACAAAAGTAATCAGGTTTGACTTGCATTTTATTGAATTCAGCTAACATCAGTAAGTTCGAATCATTTGACAATACGCAAGATGATATTCTGATATAAATCCGCATATAAAGTGAAAAAATCCGGTGGAAACCTGAAAGAACTATGCTTGTACTTCCGTCAGTGTTTGGTTACATTATGTAACATGGTACCGTACACCAGTAGCATGTTTTGTAGATCATCACGTCAAAATGCCTATATTAGCGTGAGAGGTGAAAAGTGAGTTTATTTAATTATGTTCTTATATATGTTGCTATGCAGAACTTTATTGAAAATGTTCCATCTAGAATTTCTAGAGGTATTTAATATGAGTTGTAGAATACCCTATATATTATTTTTATAGGGACATGAAAAATCTCATGGAAAGTGCGACAATGGTGTTGAAAAATTTCCAATTTCAAAGTTACAATTCGTATGAGAAAAGATTCATTCAGCATAAAATCCGAAATTATCTTCAGTAAGATGATTTTGAGTTACTGATAATTTTCAGCGAAATAATGAAAGCAGCTTGTTGACATACTGCAATCGACTGTCAATCACATTTTCAATACTATCAGCACAGTTATTAATATCAGTTGATACATCGTACTTTGTCTCTTTTACGAGCTTAGATTAACGTACTTCGAAATAATTTTGCCTAAAATTGCTAAAAAACTACATTAAACAATTTCAATCTGCACATTTAATCCCGAATCTATTTGAAGGATATTCATAGTTACTCGTATGTGTGCCAAAATTCATTAATTCGTTTGATACAAATAAATACTATGTTATGTTGGAGAACAAGTTCTAATCGTTTTGTCCTTATGAGGTAGCACTTCGCGAAGTACGCAACAAAAATCGTATCGCTACAGCAAAACTGGATTCAAAATTTCAGTTACACCTTCGTACCGTGCCGACTAGAGGGTGAACAGAAAAGTGTGGGACACGTGGGCTGAGAGAGGGAATCGAATTAACCAATTTATTATAGGAGATTTAATTTTTGACGTCTAACTACAGTGCAGCGTTATCTTCTATGGAGAGAAATGGTTCAAATGGCTCTGAGCACTATGGGACTTAACATCTGAGGTCATCAGTTCCCTAGAACTTAGAACTACTTAAACCTAACTAACCTACGGACATCACACACGTCCATGCCCGAGGCAGAATTCGAACCTGCAACCGTAGCGGTCGCGCGGTTCCAGACTGAAGCGCCTAGAACCGCCCGGCCACAGCGGTCGGTTTCTATGGAGAGAGTCGAGGATGTGTTACTGCAGTCGTAAAATGTCTTTCGCTTTCGGGAGAGTATTACAATTACAATCTGTGTGTACTAAATGAATCGACGACGAGCAATACTCAAGAAACGGACGCATAAGGGTTTTTTTATCCGCTAAGCCACTTGTTCCGTGGATTAATTACATTTTCTTAAGGTCTTTCCAAGGAAATTCAGCCTGGCATCAGCTTTTCCTACAAGTACAAGGGTTTGTCGAAAAGTAATGCCTCCAAAATATGTATGTTGTTTTCATTATCGGTTGCGGTATCACATGTCATGCGTATTACTCGGGCGTCTTTCCCGATTCGCGACGGATGTTGGCGTGTAACACGACGGTGCGTAACGAATCTATGTCGGTGACTGAGAAACAGCGTGCTGCAATCGAGTTTCTAACTGTAGAAAACGTACCTCCAATTGAAACCCATAGAATAATGAAAGCTGTGTACTTTGAGACTGTTTCGACATCAGTAATGTCCAACATTGGGTTGTTCGTGCTCCTAATGACGGAAATGGTGGTGTTAACCTCAACGTATGTGACAGAGCTCGTAGTATGTCAACCAGCGAGACCTGTTGTAATCGGATTGATGAACTCATCAGAGACAATCGAGGCATCCACCCTGCGCACAGTTTTCTATCACAATTCTGCAATGATAGTATGTACGCTCTCTCGTGATATGCCACACTTACCCAATAGCTGTGTCTGTGTCAACCAACGACTGTCTCAGATGAGTTCATCAACTCGATTCCGATGATTCTTGTCGCTTGCGGTAGTCTAACAACCCTACCACAACAAAGGCCAAAAATTAATTATGATTGTAGTGTTGCTCACGCTGCTAAATATTGCATTTTCGGGCAACAACAAAGTTATATTATGTGGCAGGTGTCATTAGAGCACAGTTAATAAAGTCACTTCTTGAAATAACGGATAAACTAGGCACTCATCTTTTCGTGTTTCCCACGCTGGTCTCGTTGTGAACTCATGGCTCAATCATCGAAAATCTAGGTAGTGATGATTCCAAGCTCGGATGCAAAGAGGCCTAGGTGTTATTCTGCGATATTCAAAAGTTTTATAGATGTGTTTAATAAACCATTCTTGAAGATTAAACTTTTGCAAGTTAGGACAATGGTGATGTAAAAAAGCAATCAGCACTCCGAATGTAAGTTACACTTCTTTTTTTAATTACTTTTGTTGCAGTTTCACGTAACTTGTTCCAAAACATCACTTCACAATATAAAACATACTTGAAAATTTCTTCCTCACTGTTTAAGTTGACATTTGATAAATTGACTACAATTTGCGTCTTTTTAACATGACGACCAAAGCCTGACTCCCTAATAACCGCTCACGTGCCCAAAAATCAGAGTTACAAGTACGTCAAAGATCATAGTGACAAAAGAAAGAATACACATAAGAATAATATCATTGCAATATATACATATCGATGTATCGAAGTACCTTTACATTAATGAAATCAAATCTGAATGTTGTCACAGAAATATGTTAACTACTTTACAGAAACACAGTAGAATATTGCTGGTATCGAGAGGTTGAGATGAGGTGCCGTAATGGTTACGTAATTGAAGTAGCATTACAGTAGACACCTGTCCACTTCGAGCTTTGCCACACACGTTGAGCTCAGCACCATCGTTTCCTTCATTACGAACACGCACCAATCAAAGTCGCACATTACTCATGTCGATACTACCACCATCGTACCCAGCTTACATTCTTCTACAGATTTCAATTGGAGGCACGTTTTCTGCTATTAGAAACTCGATTACAGTATGCTGTTTCTCACGCACCGACGTAGTTTCTATGACGTCTAGGAAGCCTGCATACTCGGGTAACCAGATAAACATTCAAACAAATCGTATAAATGAGTTTTATTACAAAAAGAAAATTACAACACTTAACTTAGCAATTACACAGATGTGTCGCAAGCAAAGGGCGACATACAAAATAATCTATCTTCTTCAGTAGAAACAATACCAAGTCTGTGCTACATAGAGTGTACAAGCGAAGTGACGCTGCTATTGAACTTGCTAATCTTGAAGCTGCTGTTCAGCTGGGCCGTCACCAGTCGGTCGCGGCGCTTATGTCCTCTTCACATAGGGGCCGCTGCTGTCGCGTTGTTGTCCTGAAGGGAGGTTCTCTCAGTGTGTGACTGGCTGACTCTTTCTCACAACCTTCTCTTCTCTGTCGTTCCCGACTGGCGTGATGGCGCTTGACTTCACGCCGTAAAAGTTTCGTTACACACCCATACGTTACACGCTACAATTCGGAGCCCTTTAGCAGGAGAGGGTTGCCACTTGCGTCAATGAAGCGGAAAAATAGACTGAGTAATAAACATGACATGTAATACCTCAACCGATATTGAGAACAGAATAAAAAAATTCGGAGGCATTACTTTTCAGCACGCCATCGTAGTTTTATGTGATCATTCCACTTTAAGTTGCTCCTGATGGTTACTCCTCTGTGTTTTGCGGTTATTATAGTTTCCAGTCATGTATCGAAAATAACGTAATCGAACAGTGATGGGACTCCATTGGGGTGAACTGCCAGTCCTTATCCAATCGACCATTCGCTGCAGCTCTTCCTGCATTTTGCTTCAGTCTTTTGGCGTTGCAACCATGCTAGGTACAACAGCACAGGTCGTGAACAGCCTGCAGATTCTGACGACATCCTCTAGATCAGGGGTAGTAAACTTTCTTATAACTACCGCCCACTTTTGTAGCTCTGTCAGCAATAAAATTTATTAACAACCCACTCACTGGTTTCACAGTAATGCTGGTTTATAAAGAAGGGAAGTAACTTTACTTTATAAAATTTATAAAGTAGAGTAACAACAAGTTAAAGCATATAATAATAATTACTTATAAAATACTTGTTTGGAAGAATACATGGAACCATTAAGTCCGGTGATGATACATTTATGTAAGCAAATTATTAATGAGTGCCCTGCCAAACAAAATATTGGATATCTGCCTCAAACTTTTGCTAGGGACAAACATACATCTCTTTCGCAAATATTCAGGTGGTTTCTTTCTTTGGCCATAGTATGACTAACACTAAAGCCTGACTCCACGAGATGTGATCTAGGGAAAGGTATCAATAAACTGGGTATCATTGTCCACATATTTGGACAATAGACTTATTTCTTTAAATTTTTCTATAGTTTATCATATACACCACTATCGAATTTATCTTTACTTTCTCCATCATGTCTCATTTCTAACAGCTTTTCTTGGCAAGTTGTATTTGCCTATTCAGTATTTGCGGTAAAAGGGTTTTTCATCCGTTCATAGATCTTCAAATTATTTTTCCATTTCCGGTTTAAGTTTACTGAGGTGGTTACTGAAACTGTCAATATCATCTGGCACTACATCATCCTTTATGGGTGATAATTCACAGAAGTTATAAAATTCTCTTTTTAGTAAATTATAACGAAGTAGTTCAAGTATGTCAATAAAAAATGACACAATACTTTCACAACCTATAAGACTCTATTGGCTGCTTGAAACTGCAAACTGACATCATTAAATCTCTTGGAAATATCTGACAAATAAAAGACATCATTCTTTACTGTTTTTAACTGTTGACACAGATTGGTCTCACTTTCCAAAACTTGTATGACAGTATCATACAATCCTCCAGGGCTGCGCGCTTTGACAGTCACCGAACTTCTGTATGTAAAACTAACCTAATAAAAAGCAATGCATTGTTTTCAAAAAAATTAGGTTCATATGCCATCAATAACGCAATGTTATCTGCAATGGCAGAACTCGTCCATTTGCGTGGAAAATGAAGATTTTTTAATCTTACAGTTCTTTTCGACATTAACTGCCATTTCTTCAATTCGTCTCTTTAATATGTTGTTGCTTACGGGTAATGTTTTTAAAATTTCATGTATATTATGATGCATTACTGTTCAGACGAATTCTTTTACAGAGGACATTATTACAGTTTCTCCAATTTCTAATTAACTGTGAAATGCGGTAAGAGGCAATTAATCCATTCTCATTCACGGCATGTTGTTCCTTAAATGGTGCAACGATTGTTGAACGATTTTGAACCTTTTTGTGTTTTTCCTGAAAACATTCACTCGGATTATCCTTATCATATGTTCTTACAATTGACTTGGCTTCATTGTCTCATTGGCTAATGTCTTACGACACAATAAACACGCTAGATGGTGTTGTTTACAAAAGATTCTATGAAACCCATCTTCAGACACTCTGGCAAATCGCCACGAACATATTTCTTTTTTTTTGAAACATTGGCTCACAATATTTCACAATATTTTCTTTGAAGCTTAGGCCTATGCTCACTCTCATAAATCTTCAAAAAAAAAAATGGCTCTGAGCACTATGGGACTTAACATCTGCGGTCATCAGTCCACTAGAACTTAGAACTACTTAAAGCTAACTAACCTAAGGACAACACACACATCCATGCCCGAGGCAGGATTCGAACCTACGACCGTAGCGGTCGCGCGGTTCTGGACTGAAGCGCCTAGAACCGCTCGGTCACAGCGGCCGCCCATAAATCTTCGTAGCGATCAGTGCAACAGCAAACAAAAGAGAGTGAACCGTGCATCGTCGTGTGTGCTTACCTCTCGCGCGTCGTGGATTGTGTTGGGGATGGGATTGACGCCAGCTACCAGCTCTACTTGTATATTACAGCTGCTGGGTTATGTGGGGGGAGATGGGAGTTATGTGGGGGGAGTCGAGGCTCTTTTGTTTGCGTTCGTATTATAGCCCCATTTAGTTTCACTTACGTAAGATGAACCAAATTTATGCGTGAGCAATACAAATAACATATATTTTGAAACTTAAATTGTCACAGGGAATTTTGTGAAAACCCAAAAAAAAATATTTTTAAAGCCCCTACTGTCCATCGTGAAAGTTGAAACGCCCACTAGCGGGCAGCGACGAGGTTGGCTGCTACTGTTCTTCATCTTTCCTATGCAGAGTGTCCAGTTTATTTTGACCACTTCAAATAACATTTTGCCCAGAAGCACAATAACATGCATTATTGGTTCAGCAAAAATGAACGATGGCTTAGAGAGATGACGCATCAGCGGCAATGGAGAGTTAGTATCTGCTGTGGGACACTTGATATTATAATTATTGAGCCTTATTTCGGAAATGGTAAAATAAACGGCAGGACGTATGCCAGATTTCTCACACGACTTCTTCCTCGTCTTCTGGTAAAGTGCCACTAAGAAGCAGAATGCTTATTTGGTACCAACGCAATGAATGTCCTGCATATAATTCCTTGCGTGCACGCCGTGTTCTGATTCGAAGGTATCCTACCAGATAGATTGGTCATGGATTGGTCTACTTGGTCTCTAAACTTAACTTCCCTGGAATTCTTTCTTTGGGGGTGCATAAAAGGTGTTGTCCATCGAGATATTGCAACAATTCGATAGAACGGGCAGGACCCTATCGTGCTTACTTGTAATTCATTTCAGCAGGCTAGGCTGGAAGCAACTCTGAATTCTTTCATCCAAATCGTGGACCAATGTATCGCTGCCGATGGTCACCACTTTAAGTAGTTTTGAATGTTATATTCCTTACTGCACCCACAGTACTAGCCCCATTTGTGTTTATCATTTAGTGGAATTTGTGATTACATGAAAACGTGATACGTTTTTGAACTTATTTTGAGGAGAGGAAGTTTGCTAGCGAATAAAGATTATATGATGATATTTAAAAAAGGCGTATTGCTGTAACGAACAAAGTTACAAGAAAGTTAATCATACTAGTTACAATCCTGTAGCTGACTAACATATGCTTGAGAGATTTTTTTATTTTACTTCCGATCAACAAGGACAAAAAGTTATTTGATATGATCAACATAAATGGAACACCGTATATATTGTAGGCAGTAAGAGCCTTATAATATTCTCTTGGAGTACTCGTGGAATTACTGTTACATCTGTTCATTTCATCCTTTTCAGAGCGACGTGATGAGTTACATGTGCTAGGCGAGTCCTAATCCAGTGACAATTCACAGCACGGAACTTTGCGTAAGTGAAGGAACCAGAGCGTCGTCGATAACGGCGTTCTGAATCTCGTGAACGAACAGAGCCAGCTGAGTTTTGTAAGATTCTGTTTGCAGAATCCATAATGACTTTTATGAAAATTTTCGTTTACCAAGAAGGTCATAATACAAGAGTATAAAACGTTTTCCATGATTCTACACCATGTTGACGTCAGTGATATATGCCTTTAATTGTGTCCATCTGTCTGACAATCCTTTGCGAGAAAGGGGAGTAATCTGCGCTTTTTTCCCCCAAACGCTTGATGCTCTTCGTTGCTCCAGCAAACTACGACAAGCTGCTGTTAGAAGGAAACAAGTTCTCTTCGCATAATCTGTGTACAATCTTGCGGGTATCGTCACAGGTCCAGTTGCCTTTCTCCTGTTGAACGATTTTAGTTGAATTCTTATTCCGCCATCACTTATCTCCATATCTGCCGTTCGTACGATGATTGAACGCAGGACTAATACGACGCAGTATTACGTCATACTCACTGTAATCTTCCATTTCACTGCCATTATGGTCACTGAGCGACTGAGTAAATAACTTCTGACCACTTACCAATTTTTACGTAAGAGAAAACTACTTGGTTGAAATGAATGGCTCTGAGCACTATGGGACTTAACATCTGAGGTCATCAGTCCCCTAGAACTTAGAACTACTTAAACCTATCTAACCTAACACACGTCCATGCCCGAGGCAGGATTCGAACCTGCGACCGTAGAGGTCTCGCGGTTCCAGACTGAAGCGCCTAGAACCGCTCGGCCACTTCGGCCGACAGAAAACTACTTTGGATTTTTGGTCAGCTCGGTTGCCAGAATTTTGCTTTCACATTCACTGAACGCTTCTCGCACTGCTCTCCTGACGCTCATTTTGGCTTATTTCAGCTTTTGTTTCTTAACATGGTTGTTATTCCGCTTGAATATGTGACTTACTATTTCTTACTCGTTCGGTATTTGCATAGGCAATCATCACATTAAATGCTTAGCGCCATGTATTAACTACAATATTCTTATAGCTTTGTCCTGAATTACAATAATCTTTACAAATGTTCTTATAATTCTGCACTACGTTACAAATATTCTTTAGTCACTCTATGGCAGAGTCGGAGAGTCTGTGTATGTTCTTCAGTTCAGCATCGCAGCCATGCACTTCACACTCACTAAACTGGCTCATTGATTGGATTTCAGCGCACTCACATCCAGGACTATATGATAGGCCCTGTTCGTTCAAAAGGTTTAGATTGAAGTCTGTTTGTAGGTGCGAGGTCTTGATGTATAGCGAGTTCTGGTGTTCCTACGATTTTTCAGTATGCTTTTGTAGCTAACTGTAATCGCCCAATTTCGGGAGACACCGTGTTTACTAGGACCAGGATCCAGACACATGGACAGGCCCTGAGTGTTCCAGAAATCTTCCGCATTGTCTCCTTCAGTTGGACGTCGACTTTAGTGTACACCTTTCATCCAGACTGGTGTACAATATTCTGCTACGCTACAGACAGGGGCTAGCGCTGAAGTCCTCAATTCCCTCGTTCGACAACCCTCCGTCTTTCCAGCCAGTTTCGACAGGATAGCATTGCGGGACACAAGTTTCTAAATTATGATAAGGATTGAGTCCAGAATATTGGTAAAGTTACTGGAGGTTGTTATTCCGCTTAGGCTGTAAAAAAAGAATCTGTGTTGTTTATATATCACGATTGCAATTCCGACATTTTGTCATCATCAGGTGGTCTGGAAGCAATCATCCCCCACAAAAAGTTTTCAAATTAGACCATGAAATGGAAATGAGCGTTTGGCGTCATTGGCCGGGAGGCCCCTTACGGGGCAGGTCCGGCCGCCTTTGTGCAGATCTTATTACATTGGACGCCACATTGGGCGACGTGCGCGCCGGTTGGGGATGAAATGATGGTGAAGACAACACAACACCCAGTCCCTGAGCGGAGAAAATCCTCGACCCAACCGGGAATCGAACCCGGGCCCGTAGGACGGCAATCCGTCACGCTGACCACGCAGCTATCGCGGCGGACAAATTAGACGATTAAGAAAACCAAGAATGTAGTATTGCTTACGTGGGGCAATGATACCCACTTAACAACGTAGAGCTTCATGTTGTGAAGTGGGTACCATTGCCCCATGTAAGTAATTGTACATTCTTATTTTTCTTCGTGGTCTACTTTGTAAACTTCGTGTGATTTTTTTCGTGGAGACTGATTGCTTCCGGACCACATGATGTGGACAAAATGTTGAAATTGCAATCGTGATATATAAAGAATAAAGATTTTTGGAACAGCCTAAACGGAATGACAGATTTCAGTAACTTTAGTTTCCGTTTTGTATCTTCTAAATGTGAGATATACGTCGGAGTGCGATCGAATTACAATCCCTAGTATTGTGGCCTGATGCCTTGGCCATCCATAGGGAGCAGCAGTTTCATATTTGTATCTCTGTTGTTAAGGTCCATTATGGTGCCGTTTGTTTTCTTACGGTTTAAATGTAGATTACACTTGGAGTAGTAGGTGTTCAATACTTTCGGCATTTTGTCGAATTTTTGCTTTGATATGCGATGAGCAGGTCGTCCGCGTTCGCAAATTTACGTGAATTGGAGTCTGGCATGTCAGCATTCAGAATGTGCTTTTGCTGGTGAGTCTGATGAATTATTTTCGGGAAGTAAGCAGAGGAATATGTTCGTTTCGGAGCTATGTTTTGACAAGTTCTTGTCTCACGCTCACGTACCGAGTCGCTCCTCTCATTCCCTGGAGTCAGTCGAGGCTGGCCAATCGCGGCGACGGGAGTTCCAGATGGTGGGGGTAGAGGCTGTGGGTGAGTGACCGCGCGTCGGGCTTCCAGGCCGCCCATCTGTTGCTCTACTCATGGAACGCTCCTGGCGAATTGTTGATATTAGTTTGTCCAAAGTGGAGCTGAGATGGAAACTGGTTTCTATTTTCTAGATGTCTATAGCTTCCTCAATTACGGAATCTAAGAAATCCCTGGACCGACTTAACACCATTGTTTCTTCAAAGTTGAGCGTATGTCTCCCCATTTGTGATGCTCTGCTCTGCGAGCGTCGACTTCTCTGTGTGACCGAGGCGGTCTTCCCTGGAGTGTTCTGCACATCTGCACGAGGTGCAGCGTTGCGTTTGGCCTGTGCATTGGTGGCCACACTGACACATTAAGACATAAGCACCAGGTGTTTCTATTCTAGTCTTAAGGGATCTTTTTTGGGGCACAGTGTGATCTTAAGTTCGCATCCTAGGCGGCGAACCACCTTCAAGCTAGCTTGTCCAGGTCGTCTTTTCCTTTTTCTTCCAGCTATTTGTCCTGAGAGCGAGTTTTATTTGCGCCTCCGAGTAGCCGTTCCTGCGAGAAGTTCCACGTTCATGTAAAGGAGTGTAAAAGTTGTATGGCATTGTTGGATGGGACATCCCTCGGGATGTCGCATACCATTATCACAGACAGCACAGTGTAATGCATTTTGTAAGATTCGTACACGCTGTTGACCAGCGCCTAAACAAGATGTTCAGTTTAATTTCTATCTCGGAGGGTCTCAGTTTCTGGTCTACTGCGTCGAACAAGCCATCACCATTTCCACTTAGTCTATCCTTTCAACAAATATTTCGTTTTACCCCAATTTACCACTGCTGTCAATGTCGGGTTTTCGTCACATTTCTGTATCTAGTATTATGTGAGCTCTACAGCGTTTTTAATTGTGCATCGCACTCTGGGAATTTGTTGCAAGTGGTTTGGTAGTTCATTGCTAGGATTTTAATAGTCTCACATCTAAGAGGAATTCGTTAATCACACACAAATACTTTGGGGTCTCCAGCAGCTATCATTATCTGGACTAGATTGCCAGTCGTCTAATCTGAAAAGGACATCATTTAAATGGTCATTAATTTCTCAACACTGTGGCGCACGTCTTCAAAGTTGCAGAATAGCTTGTCACAGACATTTCGAAGTCTCTGATTCCGGCCTTCCACTGTACTCGGAATCTGTGGGCCACGAACAGTACTGGGAAAATGCTGTAGATTATGAGCTTCATTGAAATTCCGTGAATAAAGCTGGTCTTGTCAGCCTTCTCTGCCAGTTGCTGGAATGATACATGTTTGACTCAGAGCCCAAATGACAGGCATCGTTCCTTCCAACGTGCGCCACCGTTTGTAGCTGCCGGCCGCGGTGGTCTAGTGGTTCTAGGCGCGCAGTCCGGAACCGCGGGACTGCTACGGTCGCAGGTTCGAATCCTGCCTCGGGCATGGATGTGTGTGATGTCCTTAGGTTAGTTAGGTTTAAGTAGTTCTAAGTTCTAGGGGACTGATGACCACAGAAGTTAAGTTCCATAGTGCTCAGAGCCATTTGAACCATTTTTTCGTTTGTAGCTGGTTGCAGTCTCTTCTCTCAATAGCTTCGCCGATAGCCTCTACATCTACATCTACATCTACATCACGACACTGCAACTCACACTCAAGTACATGGCAGGGATTCAATCAACCACTTTCACACTATTTCTCTACCGTTCCACTCTTTAACAGCTCGCCGGAAGAACGAACACTTAAATCTCGCCGGCCGGAGTGGCCGTGCGGTTCTAGGCGCTATAGTCTGGAACCGAGCGACCGCTACGGTCGCAGGTTCGAATCCTGCTTCGGGCATGGATGTGTGTGATGTCCTTAGGTTAGTTAGGTTTAATTGGTTCTAAGTTCTAGGCGACTGATGACCTGAGCCGTTAAGTCGCATAGTGCTCACAGCCATTTGAACCATTTTGAACTTAAATCTCTCCGTGCAAGCCGTGATTTCTCTTATTTTATTATGATAATCATTCCTCCATATGTAGGATGGCGCCAACAAAATATTTTCGCATTCAGAGGGGAAAGTTAGACATTGAAATTTCGTGAAAATATCTTCAACATGTTCACAGGAGGCCTACAGGCTAACACAAAGAGTCTTCAGGCTGATCATTCGTATCTCACTTGGGTTTGTTTCCCTGTGACACTGGGCACAGCAGGTTTCCCTGTTGGTGAAATGTGTCACACTGGCTCAATTTCAGTTTCAATAGGACGCAACACATCTGAGTTGTTGTAAGGGGATGAATGTAGTACCTTGATATCTCCCAGGTTTCTGCTTCCTTGTACAGGACCTCTAGACCTACAAGTGACTTACCACTCGGGGTCAAATAGACGAGTAGTGATAGGTCCTTCAGTATACTTCAGTTACAGTGCTTTTTCCTATTCATTTGCGATTTAATTAAATACCGAATTGAAACGGATCTGTATGGGATCATCACTTCATTGGATTCCTGTTTTAATTTTCATCGTTTCGTCCGCCTGCTTAGGTGGGTGGTAAAGTGCACGCCTTCCATGCAAGCGGGCCTAGGTTCGATTCCCGGTCGGGTTGGAGATTTCCTCTGCTCGGGGACTGGGTGTTGTGTTATCATCATTTCATCCTCATCACCAGCGCGCAAGTCGCCCAATGTGGTGGCGACTGAAAGAAGACTTGGAGGCCGACCATCCCCGGATGGGCCTCCCGGCCAACGATGCCATACGCTCATTTCATTTTTTTCACCGTTTCGTAATTTCGTTTAAAAACTTGTTTCTTGATGTACTAACTGAGAGTATTTGTTCAACAAATGTTCTGCTTTTTCTTCTATCTCTAACATTTTTAATGTGAGGAATATCTTCTTTCTGTCTACGGCATCGTAATGATTTTTATTAACGGAAGATAACGCTTGTGTTTAGGTTATACGCTGCTCTAATAATAAGATATGTTTGTTAGTTGAATGTCTCTCCGGGACAAAATCTGCCTTACCTGAACTCGGCTTGTTTTCCATGGATTGTGTGTTCTTCCTGTTTTCCTGTCACGTTCAAAAGTGCTTCTGAAAGAATTTTCTGGTTGCAGGAGGCTGCCATCATCCCTGCCGGCCTTCTTTTGTATAGGTGAGATGATGGGCTGGTAATTTTGTGTAAGCTCTTACCTGTCATCTTCTACATCTTGCCTAGTATCCTATCACACTGTTCTTCAGGAGCAAAATATTTTACTAATTGCAGTGTTGTTATTGCTTCTGAAAATGGGTCCTCCTTTTTTATTGTATGAAGTTTAATCGTGTATCTTTTTATTTCTGGATGTTTTTCTTTCTAATCTCCACAAATATATTTGTTCCGAAGTTTTCATGTGTTCCACACTCTAAGTATATATTTCACTGCTACTTCACGTGCAACGGTCTGCAATATGCATATTCTTCTTCTTTGGCCATCTTACCGATTCTTTCACGTTATCTGAAAAATGTTTTATCAATTACAGGAACATTTTTATATTTTGACTTCGATCAGTTGAGGTAAAACTTGGTTTTACTCTCTGATACAGAGTGGTCTCATTCTATGTTGATCCATTTCTTACACTTCTGTTTATGATATATCTACAGCTTTGTCTGGTGTCGAACGATCCAACTAATCTGACCATAAATTTGCATTTAGGCAGCGTTGGGTTTACATTCGCGTTAGATTTACGTCCCCTTTGGAAATTTTCGGCAAAAATGTTACAGTAGTTTCAAACAAAATTGTCTGCGAAGTTTATAAGCCTTTCACCATTTTTGTTTGTGTGCTGGGAAACCACCTACGAAAGCTTTGGGTTTCACTGCTCTGCCAGTTTGTGTATTTAAGTCTGCTGCAAGTAATTTCAAACATTGCTTGTGTGTGTGTTATGCCTTATGTTCCAAGATTTCTCGAAATTACTTAACTTTTTCTAGCTTTCCTTATGACGCTGATGATGGCTGCATGTGCTCTGATGATAGCTTAATGTGTATTTTTTATTTGTCTGAGAGAAATAATATCCATTGTGTTGGAGTCGCAATATTTACAAATGTTCGTGGGGGTATGTGTGTGTGTGTGTGTGTGTGTGTGTGTGTGTGTGTGTGTGTGTGTGTCACTGCAGGCCGCATAGAGCATTGTAGCGTTTTGTTTAACTTAGTTTTCAGGTTTTCTTTGATAAATCATAGCGTGCATTCCTATCCATGTTTCTGGCTCCCTGTGTTGAAATCTTACTGATACGTTCGATAACTGTTTTAATCTGGAAATTTTCAAGAGAGCATTGGTGTTTAGAAGTCACTGCAGATTTAAGAAACTCCAGTTCTTCCTTACATAATGGTCTGAGCGCTCCAGACTCCGATGATGCAGTTCTACCACTGCTTGCAGTAAACAAGGACTGAATATTCCCTGGAATATACTGTAGTTTGCTTACCACCACTCGTTAGGTTGAACTTTTTTGGAAAGCGACTTTAACATCCTTGGTGGGATGTTACATTTGTGATACTGTCCATAGATGGTTCTTAACCGACCACCTAATATGTGAACAGACACAATTTGTAGTAGGTTCTACAGTAATAGTAACTAAAGATCTTCCCTTTACGAAATGTTTGTTGCCCTGTCCTCCACCTGCGAAGTTAGGGTATGATAAAGGTTGCGTCAGATGGATCCTGACTTTTTAACGAACTTTTTACTGCTCATCCAATTCCATCATTCGCGAGTGGGACAAACACTTACGATGGTTGGAGCAGAGTTTTTTCGTAACCTTATTAATGTGCATTTTCTGTTCTACAACTTCTCTTACCAGCTGAAATAACAAGTCACTTTTATTAATCTTCACACCATGCCTTTTTGAGGATTTTATCGATTTTATCAGATTGATTTATTTGAATGAAAAGACATAAACGATTTGTTCATACGAAATACAACCTTTCTGGGAAACGTAAGGAAAGATTTTTCGGCGAAATAAATAAAAAATATTTTCATACATGGCCCAAAGATGTGTGGATGCTTTCATTGCATACGTAAGCAGAAAAAATGAATCATATTTTTGGTTTCAGGTTGGACATGTAGAATATTGACGTCTGTGTTATCAACATTATATTTTGTTATTTTATTCATGGCCGTAAATTTCAGCAACTGTAGTACAATTTTTTTCAGCGTAAATTTCAGTCGTGAGTTACAAATAAATTTTATTATGCTTTACCGGTTTTGACAAATTAATTGACATCTGCCAAACCTATGCTAGGCTACTGAAGATGACAAATTAATTTATCGAAACCGGTAAAGGCATAATAAAATTTATTTGCAACTGATGACTGAAATTTACGCTGAAAAAAATTATATTTTGATTCAAGTAAGTGAGTAACTTCTTCAAATGTGTGCTTTTTTTCACAGTCCTATCTCATGTTCTTTAAACCTAATACGAAATTATCCACCTCTTTGTATTCTAAACACACTTGCATGGTTTCACGCCCAGACTTGTGTGGGAGAGGAAGGATATCCTGTTACCTTTGCGTTTTAGATCATTTTCAGTCTAGTGTGAAATATTTCCAAGAAAATTAATTGTGGAGAAGATTTTATGCGTAATATGTGTGCGTTCTTTGTGCTATATTAGTCTGGACAAGGTTGAGTTTTTCAGTGTGTTTACTGTGGAACTGTTGTAGCCATTTTCAATCAATGTCTGTTTCATTATTTCCAGCTCCTTACTAAAATTCTCTTCATATAATGGTGACTGGGCTGTTCTGTATACCTTCTATCAAATTCTCACAGTTTGTGTGCTGTGATGTAATAAGAAGAGTTGTGGATGACTGTGTGTGTCATAGGGGGTTTCTGATAAACTTCAAATTAATGTACATTATCCTTTATCATGGTAAACATTATATAGCTGGCTAGCCCACAATATAAAAATCAAGGGGAATATAACCTTCATAAGCCATTTTTTCATAAATATTTCATACCAGATCGTAAATATCATACAACACAAAGACATTCACACATCTTTCACTGCAGAACACAAACTTGCTTAGACGTTTTATCAGGTCAGCATCACAACAGCCGTACTGAACCACGCAGGTTCATACAAAATTGAATGTTTAAAATTGGACTGCTTCTACATTCATCAGACAGGCAGATCATTTAATATTACATTCAAAGAATGTATGGCAACACTGAGAAAGAGTAGCTATTCATTGGATATCGAAGCTCTCTGACTGGGAAACCTGATTGCATGTTAAATGACAAAATATCGGTATGTATTAAACCAAATAAAAAGGAACTGATTCCACGTTAAATGATAGAAATATGAATATGTACGGCAGTATTATTTTTGTTTTAGAAGCTGTTTAAATTATTAATGGACAAAAAGACACAAACACGCCACTTTCCTCCTTCATACTAAGCTGATGTATTTCCAAACATACATCTTTCAAGTTCTACTTACGGTAAAAACACAAGAGATACACCTGTACATCACCATTTTGTATCGCCTGTCAGCTTATTTGTAAAGTCTTGTGCGTATATTATTTATAGAAAAAATTTATAGAAGAAATTTCTTAATATACGTCGTCTAATAATATGTTTTAATATGGCCACTTCTCCACTATAATTAAACACGTTCACCCATTAGAATCCTCACAACCAGTATCCAACATTTGGAATCACAGCTTTGCAATATGTTAGCATTTATTAAACTTTGTTTCCAGTCTAACACACAACAGCCCATCTAAGCTCTCTCAGTCTCTGCGCGCGAGCACACACACACACACACACACACACACACACACACACACACACACACACACATATGCAGAGAGGGGAAGAGAGAGAGAGAGAGAGAGAGAGAGAGAGAGAGAGAGATGATGACAAAATAGTTTGATATTTGTCTCTATTATATGAAACGCTCATTGTAATCGTTAGATCTTATCACACAGTCACTCCTTTTTTCAGTTCATATGAAGTGTGTGTAATGTAAATATGATTCAGGAAAGCAGCCTGTGACCATTGAAAGTTATTTTGATTTCCATTGTTACTTACCTATGCAATCAAAGCAGCCACATAACCTTGAGCCATGTACTGTGATATATTTCTGCCTCCACAGCCAGACACTGCCACAAGTTACCTAAAAAGATTGTCTGTCAAATTGCATCTCTCTTATTAATGTAAATAAATCCACTTGATATTGGAGGTATAGTCTTCTGAAACTCGTTGTGGAAATATGGTTCAAAATGGCTCTGAGCACTATGGGACTTAACATCTGTGGTCATCAGTCCCCTAAAACTTAGAACTACTTAAACCTAACTAACCTAAGGACATAACACACATCCACGCCCGAGGCAGGATTCGAACCTGCGACCGTAGCGGTCACGCGGTTCCAGACTGAAGCGCCTAGAACCGCATAGCCACACCGGCCGGCCTGTGGAAATATGGATAAAACCGAATGGCCACTGTTATCTGTGTATATGCATAAAAGTCACCGTTAGATGTAATTTAGAATGTTCGCGGTTAAAAGGTTTCGTACATTACTATTCATCTCCAAATTTGCTTTTGCGCTCATATGATGTCATGAAATTCTTCGACGTTTTTCTTTTCTTTCTGCCTAATTTCTCGTCGACAGCTAATACGATGGATGAAATGATGTTCTGGTTGACCTATCTCCTCCAAAGAGCATATGATCTGCAACCACCTCCATAATCACGCGGACTTTTCTAGGAATAAAAGAACAGAGTGACGGACGAAAGTCACCGGGGCCTAATGGAGCTATGCGAGCCACCACAGCACAAGTCACCTGCTTAACATTAATCATACTTCACTGTGATAGCCCCACACGTAGACCACATGGCAGCATGTAGTGAAAAGACACAGTGCGAAATAATCATTCCTCGTCAGTTTACCAAGCGGCATTTTAGTGTACGCCGTGGATAGGAACATTCTATATTCGCTCATTTCTCACACATAGCGTAGATTAAAACTGAAAAAACTGCAAAAAGGTGGGAATTTAAGGAGATGGGACCTGGATAAACTGAAAGAACCAGAGGTTGTACAGAGTTGCAGGGAGAGCATAAGGGAACGACTGACAGGAATGGGGGAAAGAAATACAGTAGAAGAAGAATGGGTAGCTTGGAGGGATGAAGTAGTGAAGGCAGCAGAGGATCAAGTAAGTAAAAGGACGAGGGCTAGTAGAAATCCTTGGGTAACAGAAGAAATATTGAATTTAATTGATGAAGGGAGGAAATATAAAAATGCAGTAAATGAAGCAGGCAAAAAGGAATACAAACATCTCAAAAATGATATCGACAGGAAGTGCGAAATGGCTAAGCAGGGATGGCTAGAGGACAAATGCAAGGATGTAGAGGCTTATCTCACTAGGGGTAAGATAGATACTGCCTACAGGAAAATTAAAGAGACCTTTGGAGATACGAGAACCACTTGTATGAATATCAAGAGCTCAGATGGAAACCCAGTTGTAAGCAAAGAAGGGAAAGCAGAAAGGTGGAAGGAGTATATAGAGGGTCTATACAAGGGCGATGTTCTTGAGGACAATATTATGGAAATGGAAGAGGATGTAGATGAAGATGAAATGGGAGATACGATACTGCGTGAAGAATTTGACAGAGCACTGAAAGACCTGAGTCGAAACAAGGCCCCGGGAGTAGACAACATTCCATTGGAACTATTGACGGCCTTGGGAGAGCCAGTCCTGACAAAACTCTACCATCTGGTGAGCAAGATGTATGAAACAGGCGAAATACCCTCAGACTTCAAGAAGAATATAATAATTCCAATCCCAAAGAAAGCAGGTGTTGACAGATGTGAAAATTACCGAACAATCAGTTTAATAAGCCACAGCTGCAAAATACTAACACGAATTCTTTACAGACGAGTGGAAAAACTAGTAGAAGCCGACCTCGGGGAAGATCAGTTTGGATTCCGTAGAAACACTGGAACACGTGAGGCAATACTGACCTTACGACTTATCTTAGAAGAAAGACTAAGGAAAGGCAAACCTACGTTTCTAGCATTTGTAGACTTAGAGAAAGCGTTTGACAATGTTGACTGGAATACTCTCTTTCAAATTCTAAAGGTGGCAGGGGTAAAATACAGGGAGCGAAAGGCTATTTACAATTTGTACAGAAACCAGATGGCAGTTATAAGAGTCGAGGGGCATGAAAGGGAAGCAGTGGTTGGGAAAGGAGTGAGACAGGGTTGTAGCCTCTCCCCGATGTTATTCAATCTGTATATTGAGCAAGCAGTAAAGGAAACAAAAGAAAAATTCGGTGTAGGTATTAAAATCCATGGAGAAGAAATAAAAACTTTGAGGTTCGCCGATGACATTGTAATTCTGTCAGAGACAGCAAAGGACTTGGAAGAGCAGTTGAATGGAATGGACAGTGTCTTGAAAGGAGGATATAAGATGAACATCAACAAAAGCAAAACGAGGATAATGGAATGTAGTCGAATTAATTCGGGTGATGCTGAGGGAATTAGATTAGGAAATGAGACACTTAAAGTAGTAACGGAGTTTTGCTATTTGGAGAGCAAAATAACTGATGATGGTCGAAGTAGAGAGGATATAAAATGTAGACTGGCAATGGCAAGGAAAGCGTTTCTGAAGAAGAGAAATTTGTTAACATCGAGTATAGATTTAAGTGTCAGGAAGTCATTTCTTAAAGTATTTGTATGGAGTGTAGCCATGTATGGAAGTGAAACATGGACGATAAATAGTTTGGACAAGAAGAGAATAGAAGCTTTCGAAGTGTGGTGCTACAAAAGAATGCTGAAGGTTAGATGGGTAGATCACATAACTAATGAGGAAGTATTGAATAGGATTGGGGAGAAGAGAAGTTTGTGGCACAACTTGACCAGAAGAAGGGATCGGTTGGTAGGACATGTTCTGAGGCATCAAGGGATCACCAATTTAGTATTGGAGGGCAGCGTGGAGGGTAAAAATCGTAGAGGGAGACCAAGAGATGAATACACTAAGCAGATTCAGAAGGATGTAGGTTGCAGTAGGTACTGGGAAATGAAGATACTTACACAGGATAGAGTAGCATGGAGAGCTGCATCAAACCAGTCTCAGGACTGAAGACCACAACAACAACAGTGTAGTATTTAATAAATTTAGTCATGTTACATCATTAAGACAGGCACAAATAAAACCGATAAAACCGATGAATGAAATTTCCTGGCAGATTAAAACTGCGTGCCACACCGGGACTCGAACCTGGACACATATTCATTCTAGAAAATCTATGAATACTGTAAATGCATTTGAGTGTGTATGCCGATTTCATATTTGTGAAGTACATTCGACACGAAAGAAGGAAACTACCTCACAGTTCGTCTAGATATAGGTCAGTTCTGTAAAGGTCAACATAACTGAAAGGAACACCATATAGACAATACTCTACTGTACCAGACATTTTGAGATATAAAATGTGTCTGATAAATCAGCTTAAATACGATGCACTCAAATTTTTTCGCCAGTACATTGTGCATTTCACTGCATTAAGTAACCCATTCGGTTTATTAGTTTTCTTAACTTCCAGTAATGTCTCTACGCACTTCAGCGTACACTGAGGTGACAAAAGTCATGGGATATCCCCTAATACCGTGTCAGATCTCCTTTTTCCCCACGTAGTGCAGCAACTTGAGGCGGTATGGACTCAACAAATCGTCGGAAGTCTCCTGCAGAATTACTGAGCCATGTTGCCTCTATAGCCGTCCATAATTGCGAAAGTGTTACCGGTGCAGCATTGTGTGCATGAACTGACCTCTCGATTATGTCTCATTAATGTTCGATGGGATCCATGTCGGACGATCTACGTGGCCAAATGAATCGCCCGAACTGTCCAGAATGTTCTTCAAACCGATTGCGAACAACCGTGGTCCGTTGTCATGGCGCATTGTCATCCATAAAAGTTCCACCGCTGTCTGAGAACATGAAGTCCATCAATGGCTGCAAATGTTCGCAAAGTAGCCGAACATAGCCATTTCCAGTCAATGATCGGTTCAGTTGGAACAGAGGACCCAGTCCATTCCACGTAAACACAGCCCACGCCATTGTTGAGCCACCACCAGCTTGCACAGTGTCTTGTTGACAACTTGGGTCCGTTGCTTCGCGGGGTCTACGCCACACTATAACCCTACAGTCAGCTCTTACTAGTTCAAACTGGGACTCATCTGACCAGATCACGGTTTTCCAGTCGCGCCGGCCTGGGTGGCGGAGCGGTTCTAGGCGCTACAGTCTGGAACCGCGCGACCGCTACGGTCGCAGGTTCGACTCCTGCCTCGGGCATGGGTGTGTGTGATGTCCTTAGGTTAGTTAGATTTAAGTAGTTCTAAGTTCTAGGGGACTGATGATCTTAGAAGTTAAGTCCCATGGTGCTCAGAGCCATTTTTTCCAGTCATCTAGGGGCCAACCGATGTGGTGGCTAGTCAAGGAGAGGCACTGGAGCCGACATCGTGTTTTTAGCAAAGGCATTCGCGTCATAGCTCATTAACGCACAATTTCGCCGTGCTGTCCTAACGGAGACATTCTTCGGACGTCCTACATTGATTTCTGCGATTATTTCACGCAGTGTTGCTTGTCTGTTAGCTCTGACAACTTTACGAAAACACCGCTGGCCTTGGTCTCTGAGTGAAGGCCGTTGGCCAGTGCGTTGTCAATGGTGAGAGATAATGCCTGAAATGTGGTATTCTCGGCACACTCTTGACGCTGTAGATCTCGGAATATTGAATTCCCTAACGATTTCCGAAAAGGAATATCCCATGCGTATAGCTCCATCTATCATTCCGCATTCAAAGTCTGTTAATTCCCCTGGTGCTTCCATAATCACGTCGGAAACCTTTTCACATGAATCACTTGAGCATAAATGACATGTCTGCCAGTGTACTGCCCTTTCATACCTTGTGTACGCAATACTACCGCTATCTTTATATGCGCATATTACTATCACTACAATTTACATCAACTGTGGCTGTACATGCCTCCGTAGCCGGGTGATATGTCCGTCGTATTGGGACGTTAAGCTTTGGTGGTCCCCTTGGTGCTATTTTAGAGGGGTAGGCAATATGCCCGTAGCACTACATTGTACATGCAGCCATTTACGTACAAGCTTGTTTATGTTGTGTAAATTGGGGCTAGTGCGAGTCAATAGGAGTGGTTGCAGACTGTCAGTATACCACTTCACGAGAGGGTGTACGCAACCATTTCAGAGCTACATTACTTGGATGCACGATTAGAGGAAAAGGCTTTATTCCACCTCCCACTGTGTTAGACGGCCTAAGTCCTAGCGTATCTTTCTTACTCAGTGCTCTCAAAACATCACGGTGAATATATATATATATATATATATATATATATATATATATATATATATATATATATATATAGTTAACAGCATCACATGGGGCCGGAGCGAGAGTCTAAATGCAACAACGATTCGAATAAAATCGTATTAGCGTGTAATTATGCGTCACACTGTAAAATAGAACAATGTATGGAAAATAGAGCCGACGTTTCGATCCATTCGCAGTGGCTTTCTTTGGGCTTACAAGTCTACCAGTCATAGAATTGGCTTACTTGATCGTAAAGTGATAATAATGTATTTGACGTCATTGGCCAGTCATCAAGTTCTCTTTTGCGGTCTGTTTATTCGTCTGCACTGGTGTCTTGAAAAGCTATAGCCTAGTGAGCATGCGGACCATTTTAACTGTTCTTGATAAATGAGAGCAGGAAAACAGACTGCTGATCCGCTATTGTCTCGTTTTATAATGATTTGACATTTCAGTCGTGTGGTGTTATGTCCTGTATGGTTTTAGTCAACCTGACATTGGCACCGAAAATCTGGGGATTTATACAGCAGGAATGCCAGAAATAACAAGACAAAATCTCGTGCACCGATCTTCCGCTTGCCTTTGAGGTTTCTGGTTTTCGTTTGGAGATACTGTTGCATGGTGCGGAATGATATGTTCTATTCTCGAAGTTGAGAATGCCATTGGACTAGTTTACCCCGATTCTGTGCAACTTGTTTATTTTTTGCACTCTTTTATAGAATCCCCCAACATATACAACGTGTTTTACTGCTACACATACAAATTAAATGGGCCAATACAAGACAGTGAAACAAGCAAATAATCCTACTAAACAAGGTTCGGAAATGAATGATTTTCCCCATGGACGTATTATGCCTTAGTACGTACACACATGAGTACATCCCTGAGGATACACATTGCAGATATACATTTAAGGACAAATATATTATAACAAGCGTTCCACATGTCCAGTAAGGCGTGTCTAGCGCCATTGTTAAATACGGATTCTAGCTTTTTCTCTGCCTCCCTCTCTCTGTCTTTCTCTCTCTCTCACTCTCTCTCTCTCTCTCTCTCTCTCTCTCTCTCTCTCTCTCTCTGTGTGTGTGTGTGTGTGTGTGTGTGTGTGTGTGTGTGTGTGTGTGTGTGTGTGAGAGAGAGAGAGAGAGAGAGAGAGAGAGGGAGAGAGAGTTGGTGGGTGGATCTGTTTCGTGTGCGCAACTGTATAGCTTTTGTTGTCATCTTGCTATCTTGTCACCGCCAAACCTGCTGCTAGGAAATTATTAAACAAATAATGCAATAAAAGTTGATTCTAAGCACATCCTGGCCCACTTACTTCGACACTCTAGTGAGTGTAAAATGACCCTCGTCAACTGGTATGATAAAGGTAGCCACAAATTTTACAACGCGTGCTCTCTTGTCATGTAAGTTACGTCTCCTAATCGATTATCGTACATGTTAAAAGTCCCTTGCGTGTTCCGAAATCATTGACAACGATCCGCAGTTCGTTCCCGGAGTTCGTCGACACTGTCAGCCGGTCTGGAATGCAACAAAGTTTTTAAATGTCCCCAAATAAAAACATCCAACGGCTTCAAACGGGGTGACCTGTGGGGCCTTGGTATTGGCGTGTCACGACCGATACACTTATTGTCGAGGCGCTATTTAACAGTACTTAGCTATCCGAATTGATAATTAAATCAAACGAGAGAAGTTTATCACTTTTGTATAGTAATGTAATTTACGCCTCACTTGCGGAGTTTCGAAATAAACGTAGTCTTAAAAGACATTGACGCTGTAACATTGGAGTGAGTGCACTTGTGCATACGTCGTACAGGGGGAACCGTTGGTTTCCGGACCTACATTTATAGGGTTGTGTCCTTCTTTCATTGCCCGCTACTCGCCTCTTTCGTTTGTACACACCGTGTAGGAAAACACAGGAAAAGTCACATTCAGACATACCTTTGTGCCAAAGTTCTTATCATGCAATACTATTTTTGCACCTGATTCTAAGCACATCCTGGCCCACTTATTTCGACATCCTAGTGAGTGTAAAATGGCCCTCGTCAACTGACATGATGAAGGTAGCCATAAATTTTACAATTCGTGCTCTCTCGTCATGTAAGTTATGTAATCGAACTCGCAGAGAAATTCTAATTTATGTTCCATTAATTTCTCATTAAAAAATTCTATTCTTGAAACTAGTGGGCAAAGTCTAAGAAAGCCGCCAGAACTTTTGTGGGGAAAAAGTCGAGAGGAAATCGCTTCGGCAACACTTAGCTAGGTCACGTGCTTCATGTGAGATGATAATACTACCTTTAGCTGTTACGTGGTTTCTACTCGTTATTCATGCTCGGCGCGTGAACCACATTGCACATCTCACATTTACTCAACATCAAGACAAATTTTTCCACAGCAGATATCACTATTCGGTGACACTGTCGCGTTCCATTTATTAAATCCAGATGATAGCTTTTTCTCTGCTTTAATGTCTGTAGCTGAGAGTGTCATTTTTTCGCAGCAGATAAAACAATGTAGCTGGCATGACATCTGTGCCACTTTGTTCCGTGGTTAACAGTGCATACGTTGTCACCTGCATTAGTCTCATGTTAGACACCTCTCGGTTAAGGCATACCCGCAACGATGAGTGGAGTAGTGTTGCAGCCCTGAAGAAGGCCTTTGCGTGTAAGTCGAAACATCGACTACTGTTTCGAATGTTTTGTTTTCTTTTATAGTATGATGAATTGTACTAGCGTTAACTGTTTCACATACATCAAAAAACGTTTTGCATCACCCCGGTTCCCTGAACTCCTGAAGATAGACGTTGACTGTGGATATTGTATCACAGATACAGTCCCTTTGACTGTTCACAGATGTCACTAAACCCCCCCCCCCCCCCCCCCCCCAAAGATGTAAAAAACCATGAATGAGCAGCACCTATCAGATGGACAGGGTCCGACAGCCGATCAGTTCCAGTCATTCCACCAGGAAGGAGGTACACGCCTCGTGTTGTCTGTAATTCAATCATGCCTAGACGGTCAATACCGTGGTCGATCGCGTCAGCATTGTTTCTTTGTGCCAGCAAGGGCTCTCACCAAGGGAAGTGTCCAGGCGTCTCGGAGTGAACCAAAGCGATGTTGTTCGGATATGGAGGAGATACAGAGAGACAGGAACTGTTGATGACATGCCTCGCTCAGGCCGCCCAAGGGCTACTACTGCAGTTGATGACCGCTACATACGGATTATGACTCAGGGGAACCCTGACAGGAACGCCACCATGTTGAATAACGCTTTTCGTGCAGCCACAGAACGTCGTGGTATGACACAAACTGTGCGCAATAGGCTGCATGATGCGCAACTTCACTCCCGACGTCCATGGCGAGGTCCATCTTTGCAACCACGACACCATGCAACGCGGTACAGATGGGCCCAACAACATACCGAATGGACCGCTCAGGATTGGCATCACGTCCTCTTCACCGATGTGTGTCGCATGTGCCTTCAATCAGACAATCGTCGGAGACGTGTTTGGAGGCAACCCGGTCAGGCTGAACGCCTTAGACACACTGACCAGCGAGTGCAGCAAGGTGGAGGTTCCCTGCTGTTTTAGGGTGGCATTATGTGGGACCCAAGTACACCGTTGGTGGTCATGGAATGCGCCGTAACGGCTGTACAATACGTGAATGCCATCCTCCGACCGATAATGCAACCATATCGGCAGCATATTGGCGACGCATTCGTCTTCATGGACAATTCGCGCCCCCACTGTGCCCATGTTGTGAATGACTTCCTTCAGTGTAACGACATCGCTCGACTAGAGTGGCCAGAATGTTGTCCAGACATGAACCCTATCGACAATGCCTGGGATAGATTGAAAAGGGCTGTTTATGGACGACGTGACCCACCAACCACTCGGAGGGATCTACGCCGAATCGTCGAAGAGGAGTGGGACAATCTGGACCAACACTGCCTTGAGGATAGTATGCCACGACGACTACGGGGATGCATCAATGCAAGAGGATGTGCTACTGGGTATTAGCAATCTTGACCACCACCACTGAAGGTCTCGCTGTACGGTGGTACAACATGCAATGTGTGGTTTTCATGAGCGATAAAAAGGGCGCAAATGAAGTTTATGTTAATCTCTATTCCAGTTTTCTGTACAGATTCCGGAACTCTCGGAACCGAGATGATGCTAAATTTTTTTTGATGTGTGTATTCGTCAGATCACTGACATCCTCTTAGCGGTAACACTTGAACAGAACTAGCCTCAATGTCTGCATTACTAGAATATACTTCACGTATCTGTATCATAAAGTATTCGATTAATAATCTCGTGAAATCTTTCAAGTAGGAATCCGTGGTTGTCTTTCTTATGTAGGTCTAGCGCTCTTAGCTGTTCCTTTATACGTTCTCATAAATCCAAAACTAGTGGCCTTTCTTCCGATGATCTTTTATGACGTCAATCGGAAATAAACGAGAAAAGTTACACTGCTGTGCTGGACGATTCGTGTTAGGATGTATCATTGTTCAAATCAGCATCCGGCTGATTTAGATGCCCCCTTGGTATCTATAAAGCACTTTATGTAGAAAATGAGCTGGTAACTCGGTCTGCTTCTACTGAGTCTGCCCTCTGCCCCTAATGAACTCACCAAGCGAAGCGGCGCAGTGGTAAGAACCTGGTCTGGCACACGGGAGGATAGCGCTTCGAATCTTAGTCTGGCCATCCAGATTTAGGCTTTCTGTGGTTTCTCTCAACCTCTTAAGGAAAATATTGCGAGGATTCCTTTGGAAATGAAATGACTGATTTCCTGCCCTCTGCTTCCTCAACCCGAGCTTACGCCCCATCTCTAGTGACCTCGTTGTCGACTGTACGTTCCCTTCATTTTCCACTTTTCCTTTAGAGAACTCGACATGAAAGTGACGTCAAGCACTTTGCTCAGGAAAGCGTACTACGTTATCTCTTGATGAGTACGAGTAGCCTGCAATTCCAGATACAATTCGATGTCAGTTTGGGGAGAGCCAGCCAAAGCGGCCATGGTGGAATAAGTGGCTGGCTGTTGGGGCCCCGGGGACTATGAGGGGCTGGCATCGCGGGGAAAATGCCTTAACTTACTCTCTCTGGAGGGCCCAGTCACAACATGACGTCTAACCTGTTTGCTGTGTCGCACCTCAGAGTTATAATAACTTTTGTGGCTTTTAGTTATCCTGATGCCTGTTTGTGTATTTATTATGGAGAGGGACTGTGACTTACGTCTTTTTAATGAAATTATATGGAAAGTGTATTTTCTTGACTCCGTAATCCTACTTTAGTTATTGAAAGTTCGGTCATGTTATCAGAGGGTATACAGCTTTCGTTTAAAAAGCGTCAATACGACAAAGTGGCATCTGGCCGCTTTGTGTAAAAGGGGAGGGGAGGGGGGGGGGGGGAGTAAAAGCAGCGCCCGAAAGAAGGGCTCAGAAGTGAAGAAGCGGAAAATAACGAAAGACAAGAAAAAGAAAATAAAAAAGGAAAGACGGAAATCGACAAAGAAGAAGGCAGTAAAAAGAAGAGTGCGAAAAGCAGGAATCCGAAACCTAGAAGAGCTCTTTTTGATGACAAAGATGGAGACACAGAGTGCATGTACTGCGAATAAAAATTTTCATATTCAAAGCCAGAAGATCAGTGGATTAAAATACAAATATGTGCTTCCTCTGAGCTCACGAACTCTGTACAGGAGTTGAGGAACCCAGTTTGACATTTGTTTGTGAAACGTGAAAATAATTTAATTCGAATCATGTTTCACAACAAAAATATGCAAAACAGTTTTTCATCCCTCATTTATTAGTTTAAAATTAAGTGGCCATTTAGCCCACTCATTTAAGGCAAAGTGGCCATGTTGCCACTTTGTGAAAATTGAATTGTATCAAGCACTTTATTTGACCCTAAGGTGATTAAATTGCTCCATATCATACCTCGATAGCTGTAGATTATAAACGCTCATTTCCATCTATTGCCACTCAGCTTAGAAAATAGAAATACCTTAGCTGGCCACTTTGTCCGACTCTCTCCTATGTACCTACAGACCCATACGAATTTACGTAAATACTGGTCTGTTTGTTTATCCCTGCCTCTCGTCAACAATCAAAGACTGTACATTAACACAGAACACTTAAAAACAGTGACACATTTAACTGCGAGAAACGATCAAATAGAATTCCGTATGAGATCAGTCAAATTCAACATTAGCCGAGTTTGCGACCAGAACTCTGGAAGATACACCGTTATGAACATTGCTTTCCGTTGTTTTTGTATGGTGCCGAAAAATGTCCCTTTCTGCCCCATACACACGCTGCACACACAAAATTTAAGCGTTTACTTCAAAGTTACACGATGAAATGAGCTATTACACACGTGTATTTTAGGGTAAAGACGATGTAATCTTTGCTTGTCGTCGACAGAAAACACACAATAAACCTCTCAACAATTTAGTTGTAGTTAATAGTTAACGAGTTACAGTGATTCAAAAAAGAGCTACAATGTTTTTCTCCTCCCGATTGTGGCCTAGTGGAAAGGTCTTGAGTCTAAGGGTAGTGTGGTGGACTAAATACAAGAAACTAAAAACTTGTATGCGCGGAGCATAAGCAACCGTGTCCGCGTAGCATAAATAATTAATTTTTTGAAGTGTGCTATTGTGTACAACAACTCCCCTCTTACAGACGGGGAGCTACTAATGAACTACACTCATGCACTCGCACTTCTCGCACACAATGTTGTAAGGCATTGGATAGACGTAACCAGGACGATTCGGTTTCTTCAAACTTTCTGAGGGCTTTTAATGATACTGAAGTCTAATTAAGTGAAAAGTGTTAGCATGGGATATCTAATTAGAACTGCGAGTGAATTGAAAATATCTTGAAGATAAAGCACGTAATCTAGGATAAAGATACATCTAAAGACACTGCAGTAATACGTGCAGTACCCGAAGGAAGATAACTGGCCCATAACTGTTCTTATTATACGTAAATGATGATGTGAATAGTATTAGTTGAAATCTCGAACTTTCCTCGTATGATGCATTTATCTGCCGGCCGCAGTGGCCGAACGGTTCTAGGCGCTTCAGTCTGGAACCGCGCGATCGCTACGGTCGCAGGTTCGAATCCTCCCTTGGGCATGGATATGTGTGATGTCCTTAGGTTAGCTAGGTTTAAATAGTTCTAAGTTCTAGGGGGCTGATGACCTCAGATGTTCAGTACCATAGTGCTCAGAGCCATTTGAACCATTTGCATTTATCTATGAGAAAACTCGGTCGGAGTGAAATTGCAGCAACATATCTAGGCTAAATATTAGGCTTTTATAAACGTTGGCAACTAAATGGCTATGAAGTAGCCTTAGTCTACGCAATTAATGAGACACGAAACATGTGTGTAACGTAGTCTGGAATACTGCTCAAGTGAGCGGAGATAACAGAAGACATCAAGCTTGTACAAAGGCTGACGATACGAATGGTGACAGGTATTTTTGATCTGTGGTAAACATTAACATAAATGACAATATATTTAACTGACAAACACTGAAGAAAGATGTTTTGTGCGTTATAAAAATTTATTTAAAAATTTCAAGAACCGTCTTTAAGGACGGGAACTGCAAGTATTCCTCGGCACTCTACGTTTTGATTCCGCACAGCTGTGAAGGTAAAGTTAGACTTATAAGGCACATAGGCAGTCACTCTTCCTATGTTTCACCAGAGATGGAACAGCAGGAAACGTAGCAACTGACACAGCAAAAAGTACCCCGTTCCACACATTCGCAGAGCATATCTAACGATATAAATGTGTCGAATATTTACTTACTTAAACTAATAACTTACAGGATTAATTTATTCGTTACTGATCAATTCGTTTGTCTTATGTTTAGTAAAAATAGCTCTGTGAGAATAGTTTATGCTTGACTCCTCCAAATTACTTGCTGTTTATTTTTGAACGAAGGAATATTAGAGGCTAACATATCGTCGATGATAATGTCGTAAGCTCGGAGTAGGGAAGGTTAGGAATGAAATCGGCGATATTGTTTTCAAAGAACCTACCCAGGAGCTCCCTTAAGCGATTTAAAATTTAAATCTGGTTTGCCAGGCGGGAATTGGAACCTTGTTCCTCCAGATCTGGCGTCCTTACCGTCGCTCTATTTACATTTGACGTGTGGTTCTATTGCAATCCCATCGTGGTAGCTCGGACCCTTAATTTGTAGGTAGCAGTCATCAGCTGTTGTTGATCGTAGGCAATCATTAAGAGGCAGATCTTCACTGCTTTGTGCCTTACGGTTGTAGTTAAATGTTCGAATCACGTTGTAGTTGTGTGCACCGGTCTGGCCAGTAACATCGCGTGCTGACATTCCTTCCTGCCGACAAGAGACAACAGGCGCGCTGTCTAAGCTTGAAATGACCCTTTGAGATACGCTGCAGACTGAACAGTTTAGACAGACCACATCGTCCCGTTCATGGTGCATTCCACTGAACTGCGCTGACAGTCAGGTTTTACTTTTATCTCGGTTACGCAGGTGTGTATGTAGTGGTCAAAAGAGTACTGAAGCCGGTTTATCAGATTTTTAAAAACGCTATGCACGTCGTGAGGATGGACAAAATATTTTTTCAGTTTATTTATTGTCCCCTGATGCAATTAGTATTTTGCTCTACTGAATTAATCCACTCCTGAAATAAGAAAAGACATTCAGAAGGATTTTCTTGAGCTATGTCGTTTAAACAAAGCTAAACTTACAAGGGGAGGCCGCCAATTGTGAAATTCAGATTCGATTCATACTGCGCATAAGAAAAGTTCATGGCCAGAGGTGTAATGTGGCAAAGCACCAAGATGCACCTCTCAGCCGTTGTCGAGAAAATCGACAGTTAAAAGAAACCGTTGCGGTGAAATACTCTCTACGATTAATAATTTTCCACAGCGTCGTGGCGCAGCGGTAAGCGCTCGGGTTCGTAATCCGAAGGTCGCCGGATCAAATCTCGCGACATGCAAATTTTATATATATATATATATATATATATATACTATTAATGAATTGCTTATGCATGTTGGTGAAGGCGGATCGCTCCCCAATTGTACCGCTTCCATTTTTCGTTTTTTTAAAAGGGTGTACCAAAGCTCTCCCGTCCGCACTGATTTTCGACGATGTTATAAGTTGCGCTAGGGACCGCATCTACCTTCTTTCGAAGTTTGCAGGCAACTACGCTGTTATGCGGCGGCTCGTTTCGGCCCATTCAACACCTGTCCTTCAAGTGTAACGAGCGAGTAACGGAGTTTATATTTCATACATGCCGCAGCAAATTTGTGTTCGTGGGGTCTCTATACTAATTCGAACGTTTGACTTACGCTATACGTATTCGTTTCGGAATACCGTTTCTACGTCTTCCGTTAACTATACGTGGTTAACATTATGAAGAAAATTAATAACATTTGTGAAATACAACTTTGTTTGCGGAAAACATAATGATGTTCGAAGTCGCCAGTTTTTCCACGACAAACAACTTCCAACAACTTATTATATGCATAATTGTTGCAACTGATTGCCGGGAATTATATATATATATATATATATATATATATATATATATATATATATGTATGTATATATATATATATTTGAATTACAAAAAACTAATAATAAAAAAAATTGGATGGCGCGAGATTCGAACCGGCGAGCTTCGAATTACGAACCGGAGCGCTTATCGCTGCGCCACGACGCTGTAGAAAGCTGTTAATCGTAGAGAGTACTTCACCGCAACGGTTTCTTTTAACTGTCGATTTTCTCGACAACTGCTGAGAAGTGCATCTTGGTGCTTTGCCACATTACACCTCTGGCCATGGGCTTTTATTATGCGCAGTATGAATCGAATCTGAATTTCACAATTGGCGGCCTCCCCTTTTTAGTTGATTTATTACTGAAGTTGAGCGTATTAAGGCACAATGACATAAATAAGCATACAAGAATGTAGCATCGTAAATAAATTGCACAGTTTTCTTCACTTTTGGACGTGTTTATTTTCTCCGTCTCAAAAGCGCTGTGTGCAGTTTCCATACGATTGCTTTCTTTTATTACTACACAGACACTGTAAATTCCAACTATAACATAAACATGTACCAGAGTACTCAAAAAACGTCAAGAATAACGTAAGAGAGAAATAATCAGCAACAGCAGTAAAATCAACATTTATTAATTCGGTGAATGATGGACTGTGGGGAAAGTAGAAAATAAGAGAATCGAAGAGTTTGGGATATGGTGATATACCTTATGTGATAAACAGTACCTGTATACCTATTAATGGATATAAATATGAGGTTGTGTAACCTTCGCGTTTAAGACGGAGCGAACTCTGCTGGGAACGCTTTCACTGAGCTGTCTGAATGTCTGCAGAAAAGTGGTAGCCCATTCTTCCTCAACAACCGAAACCAGATAAGGCAGTGACGTTGTCCGCTGGAATCTGGAGCGAATCTTGACATTATAACTCATCTCAAAGGCGTTCCATTAGTTCAGGTCGAAACTCTGGGTAGGCCAGACCATTTAAGGAACATTGTTGTCTACAAACCATTGCCTCATAGACGACAATGTGCACTGCAGGCTGTTCCAAACAACCATCGTCCCCAAACTGTTTCTCTACTTCGCGCACTACACAATGCCATATAGTGTGATCATATCCTTTCACATTTAATGTTTTCTTAAGCGCAACCGACTCGGTTGTGAGCTCTGCAAGATCCATGAGCTATTTTATATTAACGTGACAAACCCTAATTCCAGGGATATATTATATTTTTGTCACATGGATCTATGCCGACAATTGTAAAAACGGCGATGGTACATTAGACCTTACTAATGTAAAATTGTTACCCTCTGAAGAAGACAAATTTATATTTGTCGAAACCTAGGTAAAGAATTTCTTTATCCATTGCAACTGGTCGGCTGTTTATAATTTTATTATTGCGTAAAACTCTGAAGTAAATCATCCCAGAACTTTTCGAGCTACATTTCCTGTTTGCACATTACATCTGTATTTATGTATCATATATACTTAAAAGTATATATAACCTATGTATGTCCGAATGCTCATTAGAGTATCACGTATAGTTTTGGAATAAATCGTAGAACTGTTCCAGATTTTTATAACACATTTCCCTTTTATATATTACATGGGAGTATATACACTACTGGCCATTAAAATTGCTACACCACAAAGATGACGTGCTACAGACGCGAAATTTAACCGACAGGAAGAAGATGCTGTGATATGCAAATGATTAGCACCAAACGAGATGGCGCAGTGGTTAGCACACTGGACTCGCATTCGGGAGGACGACGGTTCAATCCCTCGACCGGCCATCCTGATTTACGTTTTCCGTGATTTCCCTAAATCGCTCCAGGCAAATGCCGGGATGGTTCCTTTGAAAGGGCACGGCCGACTTCCTTCCCCATCCTTCCCTAATCCGATGAGACCAATGACCACGCTGTTTGGTCTCTTCCCCCAAACAACCAAACCCCCAAATGATTAGCTTTTCAGGGCATTCACACAAGCTTGGCGCCGGTGGCGATACCTACAACGTGCTGACATGAGGAAAGTTTCCAATCGATTTCTCATACACAAACAGCAGTTCACCGGCGTTGCCTGGTGAAACGTTGTTGTGATGCCTCGTGCAAAGAGGAGAAATGCGTACCATCACGTATCCGACTTTGATAAAGGTCGGATTGTAGCCTATCGCGATAGGCATTTTATCCGCATGGCTGTAACGGATCGTGCTGCCACGTCTCGATGCCTGAGCCAACAGATGCGGCCGTTTGCAAGACACCAACCATCTGCACGAACAGTTCGACGACGTTTGCAGCAGCATGGACTATCAGCTGGCAAACCATGGCTGCGGTTACCCTTGACGCTGCATCACAGACAGAAGCGCCAGCGATGGTGTGCTCAAAGACGAACCTGGGTGCACGAATGGCAAAACGTCATTTTTTCGGATGAATCCAGGTTCTGTTTACAGCATCATGATGGTCGCATCCGTGTTTGGCGACATCGTGGTGAACGCACATTGGAAGCGTGTATTCGTCATCGCCATACTTGCGTATGACCTGGCGTGATGGTATGGGGTGCCTTTGGTTACACGTCTTGTTCGCATTGACGGCACTTTGAACAGTGGGCGTTACATTTCAGATGTGTTACGACCCGTGGCTCTACCCTTCATTCGATCCCTGCGAAACCCTACATTTCAGCACGATAATGCACTACCGCATGTTGCAAGTCCTGTACGAGCCTTTCTGGATACAGAAAATGTTCGACTGCTGCCCTGGCCAGCACATTCTCCAGATCTCTCACCAATTGAAAACGTCTGGTCAATGGAGGCCGAGCAATTGGCTCGTCACAATACGCCAGTCACTACTCTTGATGAACTGTCATACTGTGTTAAAGCTGCATGGGCAGCTGTACCTGTACACGCCATCCAAGCTCTGTTTGACTAAATGTCCAGTGGTATCAAGGCCGTTATTACGGCCAGAGGTGGTTGTTCTGGGTACTGATTTCTCAGGACCTATGCACCCAAATTTCGTAAAAATGTAATGACATGTCAGTTCTAGTATAATATATTTGTCCAATGAATACCCGTTTATCATCTGCATTTCTTCCTGGTGTAGCAATTTTAATCGCCAGTCGTGTACTTGTATACCAAGTATATTAAAGTGGTTCAAGTGGCTCTGAGCACTATCGGCCTTAACATCTGTGGTCATCAGTCCCCTAGAACTTAGAACTACTTAAACCTAACTAACCTAAGGACATCACACACATCCATGCCCGAGGCAGCATTCGAACCTGCGACCGTAGCAGTCGCGCGGTTCCGGACTGAGCGCCTAGAACCGCTAGACCACCGCGGCCGGCACCAAGTATATTAAAAATATGTTTAGCCTATGTCCTTCCGAACGTTTGTTAGAGTGTCGTGCAAAAATATAAAGTTAATTGGTCAACTGCTTTTCGATTTTTGTGGCAAGAACAACAAACAACGACTTGTCTATATACAAGGTGAGTGACGAACTATTGCCACCTAGAATAACTCGGAAAGTATGATAGTAGCTGAAACGTTTGTTGGACAAATGTTGCATGGGACAACGGGGGACATAATATGACGTTGGTTTTTTGTTGCTAGGTGGGGTCGCGTCAGAGATATGGAGATCAACTTTGTTTCTTTAAATGTGATGCTTTAGTTTGGTACTTATTTTCTGATAGCGGCTATCGAGACGAATCCAATGATGTGTAACAGTAAGGTCTTTGAAGGTCAACGAAGGTCACAATGGTGGCATGAACGTCCATTTACAGAAGGGCTTCGAAGTGATGACCATTGGTATCAATGCAGTGCTGAAATCTTCTTATCATGGATTGAGTGGTATTCCTTAGCACTTCGGCACTTATCGAAGCACATGCTTCCACAATTTTCTCTCGTAAATCGTGCAAATAGTAAAAATTCGCTGAATACGGCGTATCCATCTAACGTTCCATTGACATGTAAACACCATCCGACGGTTTCACAATACAACACTAATAGGAACGGTAAGACTAGTATCGTCGAATCAAGCGAATGTGAATGAGGTATTCCCTCGAAGAACAAGTCAGTGTGCTTCTCATTTACGGAGAATGCCAGCGAAATTCGGTGAGAGCGTCGTACATTTAAATATGTGTATGATAAATTGACAACAACTGGATCTTTAACGCATGGGAAACATATCCGGCAAAGTAAAGTTACTAACGAGGAAACGGAAGTTGGTACTCTTGCCACTGTTGTCCGAGATCCTTGTGTTAGTTCGCGTCAAATCGCAAGGGAATCTGGCATGAGCTAAGGTAGTGTTGTCCGTGTTCTGCATCGCCATAAATATCATCCTTACCATATCAGTCTCCACCAAGAATTAACTGGTACGGATTGTATGCGTCGCATAGAATTCTGCCCATGGGCTCAACTTCAGATTTTATTTACTGACAACGTTTCATTCACGAATCATGGAAATGTTAATTTGCATGACACGCATTATTGGGCAACTGAAAATCCATGTTGGCTGCGGCAAGTTGCAAACAAAAAACCGTGGTCGGTGAATATATGGTGTGGGATTCTGGAGGACAGAATTATAGGCCCCTATTTCATCGAAGGAAATCTCAGTGATAGGAAGTACAACACATTCCTGCAAGAAACATTAGGTCTGTTATTGGAAGAAATACCTAAGGAACAAGGGACAGAATGTGGTACGAACACGACGGCTGTCTGGCACATTTTTCGCTGATGGTCAGAAATGAGCTGCAGTGACAATTCCCAAATCATTGGATTGGACGCGGAGGAGATGTGTCGTGGCTGGCCCGTTCGCCAGACTTGACGCCTCTGTTTTTTTTTTTTTTTTTTTCCTTGTGGGGATTCGTAAAAGACATTGTTTATAAAGACGTTCCAACTACACCTGAAGATATGCGAGTGAGAATTGTCAAAGCATGTACTTCGATAAGTGCCGATGTGATAAGGAATGCCACTGAATCCATGATAAGAAGATTGCAACACTGCATTGATACCAATGATCATCACTTCGAATACCTTCTGTAAATGGACGTTCATGCCACCTTTTTGACCTTCGTTGACCTTCAAAGACCTTACTGTTATACATCATTGGATTCGTCTCGATAGCCGCTATCAGAATATAAGTACCAAACTATAGCATCCCATTTAAAAAAAAACAAAGTTGACCTTCATATCTCTGAAGCGACCCCACCTAGCAACAAAAAACCAACGTCATATTATGTCCCCCGTTGTCCCATGCAACATTTGTCCCACAAACTTTTCAGCTCCTATCATACTTTCAGAGTTATTCTTGGTGGCAATAGTTAGTGACTAACCCTGTATATTAGTACAGATATAGACTGGACACTACATTCACATCTCCGAACATACTTGCGTTGTATTGCAGTGGAATCGGAGCGGGACTGATTATTGTGGTCGGCTGTCATTTTACAACAATGACGGAATATTCTGTACTACCGATGCAATAGATGCGGCTGTAGAGTAATTGAGGTTTGGGCGTCATTTTCATCCACGAATCACATGGGTCTGTGTTCCCATCTACTTCCGTCTATCAGTGCTACTTTGATCAGCTCAAAGGACCATTGAGAGAAAAAAATGAAAACATATACCACACCTCACATGAGTTTATTTATTTCTTTTCAGACTAAGAAAATATCCTTCTTTCCTCCGCAGGAATTCATGAACTTAATAAGACGTCGTAGTTTGGCATTATATACAACGTTGAAATACAATAATGTTTTAGGTCAATTTAACTAATAAAATAAATCGTGTCTCAGACTTTCATTTAACATACCCACGCACTTTTTTTTAATACAGTGACAGCTTTTCCGCATTTTTCTTCACGCTAACTTTTGATCAAGTTTCCACACTGCTACATTCGCTTGCTGTTGACGTTCGGTTGCATTCTTTCATCACGAAAGTATCAAGAACTACATGTTTCATAAATTGGTGGTTTTATGTACAAATAAATATCCATTGTGGATTCTGTTGTTAAAATATCGCACTGGGACTTTGCTGCCTGTGATATTTTCTGTAGGTCTCCGCCTGTTAAATTATGTATAGTGTCTTGGCCTTCTCAATGCGTTCTACATCTTCGACTACTTCTATCAGCCTGTTAATTCGTCTACTGCTTCTCAAATTTCACTCTGCACTGCTTTGGTTGTTATAGAATCTTCAAACTATTTTTTTATTTGTAATGTTTCTACTTTTGCATTTGTCAGTGGTCACAAATAACAAATATTCTTCTCTTGTGTCGAATATCTTCCCCCTATAAAATGAGTCATGGCCTTCGTCATAAAAAGATCCAACAAACTTATGTGGGCGGGTATTGATCCTTTCGCGTGTTAGGTCGTCGTCGTGGCAACAAAAAACGTCCTTGCTGACATGCGACACGCTATACCCACGTCCCGAACATGTGAATACATTACTAACATATCTGATGGGTTGTAAAATGATTAGATTTTTATTTCCGTTCTGTTCCAGTTTGACAGAATTTTATTGATCTATTGTCACTACTTTTACGCCGGTAGAGCATTTTTTTATTATTTCATCCGCCTGATGATACATTCTCACAGCCACATATAGTCCGACTTCGTATTCAAATGACATCATCTTCTTTATACATAAAACTTCAGCCCGTGTGAGTTTGTGCTCGCGAGACTCGAAAAGAGGTCGGTCGACTGACTTGAAATTTTGACACAACGTTCCACTCGAATATGCACATGTTTTATATACTTGCTTTTAAATAAATGTAATATATAAATAAATAAAAAATATTGTTATCAAACAATCTCACAAAGTACTTGAGCCATTTACTGCAAATTTTTTCACGTCACTCTAATAAATGCTTGGACGAATGTAGGATATGTGTTTTTAATTTACATAATACGCAAATATATACATAAAATATATAACAGTGAAATTGTGAGCAAAAATCTCAAAAAATTCTTGACCGATTTATTTCAACTTTTAAAGGTTACTGATTTAAGCATTCAGATTGCCACAACCTTGCATTTTTTTAAAACGATAATGTTCACTTTTTATGTTAACACTGACTGCGAGAAAGAAAATGCTCTGCTGTGAAAATGTGCGATTTTGTTTCCTCTGTTGCAGACAGTTTTAGCTACGATAGTGGAGCATTTAAACCATTAAACAGATTGTTTCTCCGATATACACTAAAGAGCCAAAGAAACTAGTACACCTGCCTAATAATGTATAGGGCCCCCGCGAGCACGAAGAAGTGCCGCAACACGACGTGGCATGGACTCGACTAATGTCTGAAGTAGTGCTGGAGGGAACTGACACCATGCATCCTGCAGGGCTGTACATAGATCCATAAGACTACGAGTGGCTGAAGATCTCTTCTGAACAGTACGTTGCAAAGTATCCGGTATACACTCAATAATGATCATGTCTGGGGAGTTTGGTGAGTGACGGAAGTGTTTAAATCCAGGAGAGTGTTCCTCGACCCACTCTGTCCAATTCTGGACGTGTGGGGCGTCGCATTGTGTTCCTCGAATTTCCCAAGTCTGTCGGAAGGCACAATGAACATGAATGGATGCAGGTCATCAGACAGGGTGCTTACGCACGTGTCACCTGCCAGAATCATATATAGACGTATCAGGATCTAACATCACTCCAACTTCACACGCCCCACGCCATTACAGCGCCTCCACCAGCTTCAACAGTCCGCTACTGACATGCGGGGTCCATGGATTCATGAGGTTATCTCCATACCCGACACGTCCATCCACTCGATACTATTTGAAACGAGACTCATCGGACCAGGCAATATGTTTCCAGTTATCAGCTGTCCAACGTCGGTTCAAAAATGGTTCTAATGGCTCTGAGCACTATGGGACTTAACTTCTAAGGTCATCAGTGCCCTAGAACTTAGAACTACTTAAACCAAACTAACCTAAGGACATCACACACATCCATGCCCGAGGCAGGATTCGAACCTGCGACCGTAGCGGTCGCAGGGTTCCAGACTGAAGCGCCTAGAACCGCTCGGTCACTCCGGCCGGCTGTCAACGTCGATGTTGACGGGCCAAAGCGAGGCGTAAGGCTTTGTGTCGTGTAGTCATCAAGGCTACATGTGTGGGCCTTCGGCTCCAAAAGCCCATATCGATTATATTTGATTGAATGGTTCGCACGCTGACACTTCTTGATGCCCCAGGACTGAATTCTGCAGCAATTTGCGGAAAGGTTGCACTTCTGTCACGTTGATCGATTCTCTTCAGACGTCGTTGGTCCCGCTCTTGCAGGATCTTTTATCGGTCGCAGCGATGTCGGAGATTTGATGTTTTACCGGATTCCTGATATTCACAGTACACCCGTGAAATGGTCGTACGGGAAAATCCGCACTTCATCGCTACTTCGACGATGTTCGTGTGCCCAGTATAATAGGACGTTCAGACTCACTTAAATCCATCGTAGCAGCAGTAACCGCTCTACAAACTCTGCCAGCCACTTGTTGTTTTATATAGGCGTTGCCGACGACAGCGCCGTATTCTGCCTGTTTACATATCTCTGTAGTTGAATACGCATGCATATACCAGTTTCTTTGGCTCATCAGTGTATGTTCTATCTCATTAGATATATTTTTAAACCCAAGCTGTACAGCCAACGCTGTGCGGCTTTGTTTTCTTCCTCACAGACGGTTCTAACAGAAAAGAGGAAAACTGCATTTGTGGCTTATCGGCTTATCATTGCAAAACTGCTGTAAAATCTGAATATGCAATAGCAATAAACGAGACTCAAGGTGAAAGGGGGGTGGGAGAGGAAAGGGACAGAGGGGTGGGGGGAAATGAATTAGAGTGGAAAGGGAGAGGTGGACAGAGAGAGGGAGCAGAAGTGGATGGTGAGAGAGAGGAGGAGAAGGAGATGGACAGAGAGAGGGGGAGGAAGTGAGGGACAGAGAGAGGGGGGAGATGAGGAACAGAGAGAGAGGAGGAAGGAGGAGAAGATGAAAAGATGGACAGAGAGAAGGGGAGGAGATGAGGGACAGAGAGAGAAGAGGAAGGAGGAGAAGATGAAAAGAGGCAGGGTGAAGGAGATGAGCGACAGAGAGACGAGGAAGGAGAAGAAGATGGACTGAGAGAGGGTGGGGGAGATGAGGGACAGAGAGAGGAGGAAGGAGGAGGAGATGTGCAGAGAGAGGGGGGAGGAGACGAGGGACAGAGAGAGGAGCAAGGAGGATAAGATGGACACAGAGAGGGGGGGAGGAGATGATGGGCAGGGAGATGGGGGGAGGAGGAGGAAATGGACAGCGATAAGGGGGAGAAGGAGATTAGGACCTATATCCAATTCCCAAACGTATTAGAAATGTGTGCTTTCTCTTTATCTTATTTCCCATTTAATCAGACTGAGACAGAGCAACGCGTGGCCAGGTACAGCTAGTATATAATAATAAATTCACTTATGAACGTTACTTTAACAAATTGCTATCATTACAGAAAACAAACATTAGACGAGTCAGCCGGCCGCTGTGGCCGAGCGGTTGTAGGCGCTTCAGTGTGAAACCGTGCGGCCGCTACCGTCGCAGGTTCGAATCTTGCCTCGAGCATGGATGTGTGTGATGTTCTTAGGTTAGTTAGGTTTAAGTAGTTCTAAGTTCTAGGGGCCTGATGACCTCAGATGTTAAATCCCATAGTGCTCAGAGCCATTTGAACCATTAGACAAGTCACTTGTTTCTAGGTAAATGATACTAAAGCCAGTTACAGTCATACTTGTATGTCTTCATCTACATTCCTACCCTACAAGTCACTGTGAAGATCATGGCAGAAGTTGCTTCCCTTGTACCAGTTCTTACGGCTTCTTCCCGTTTCATTCGCGTTTGGAGTGCGGAAGGAATGGCTGTTTAAGTGGCTCTGTATCCGCTATATTTAACATAATTTTGTCCTCACGATCCCAACGGGAGCGATATTTAGGGAATTGTAGTATATTCCTACAGTCGACATTTAAATCCGGCTCTTGAAACTTTGTAAGTAGGTTCTCTCGGGATAGTTTGCGTTTATCTTCAAGTATCTGCCAATTTCTTCAGCATCTCTGTGAGCATCTCTCACTGGTCAAACAAACCTGTCACCGTTCGTGCTATCCTTCACTGTAAACGTTGAATATTCCGTGTTAATCCTATATTCCGTGTTAATCCTACTTGCTGCGGTTCCCACGCACGTGAGCAATGTTGTGGGGTGTTTCGGACGAATGACTTGTAAGCAGTCTCCTCTGTAGACTGATTTTATCAATGAAAAGAATTACGCCACTTGTTTTATCTACGACTCAGCCTATGTGATGGTCCCATTTCATATCCCGACAAATTGTTATACTCTGGCATCTGTATGGGTTCATAGTTTTCAGTTATGCTTTGCTGACTTCCCATCCGGAAATTTAAAACAAGTTGTCAAGCTTAGTACCACTCTGTTATCGATATCCGATTGAATATTTGTCCAGCTTTTCTCATACAGTACTTCATTATAGATAAATGTACCAATTGCGGAAAGTCTGAGGTTACTATTAATATTGTCTGTAATATCGTTAATACACAACATGAACAGGAAGGGTCCGAACACACATCCGAGGGGCATACCCGAAGCTAAATTTAAGTTTGCCATATTATACGGAATGTTATGAGGGCTGAGACTGTATTGTAAATTTATGAAATAATTTCTACTGTTTCAGCCACTTTTTACTAATATTTGATTAGCACGACGCGTTTCGGCAGCATGCTGCCATCATCAGGTGCATTCCAGTTACAAGTACTTTACATTAATCTGAAGTGTGATTAGGTTCACTTTCTGTGTGTTCCAATGAGGTTATGTGTCGAAATACAACCATTTTTGTTGGAAATTTAGTTGCCTGGCACACATAGGACAGTAACCAACACATCGCTGCTCAACAGTTTCGACACATAATGTCACAGGCACACACGGCTAATGAACCTAATCAAACGTCAGACTAATTTAATGAACATGCAACAGGTATGCACCAGATAATGGCAGAATGCTGCCGAAACGCGTCGTACCAATTAAATATTAATTAAAAGTTCATGAAACACAAGAAATTATTTCATAAACAATCGAAGTTACCTCTACGCCGGCACCGACTCTCCATAGAAGATAACATGCAACGTCCTCTTCAATTTAATTACAAATTTCGTTTGATACACCACACGATCGTACTTTTGATTATAAGGGTAAATGTAATACTGAGTCAAATACTTTTTGAAAATCAAGAAATACTGCATCTACCTGACTACCTTCATCCATAACTTTCAGAATGTCATGTGAGAGTTTGAACTGTAGTTTCGTGGATCATTTTTGCAACCATTTTTATAGATAAGTGTGACCTGCGCTTTCTTCCAACTGTTGGGCACTGTTCTTCGTTGGGACGAAGAACAGCGGTTAAAAGAGCGGTTAACTCAGCCCCAAATTTGGTATAGAATCTGATGGGGATACCATATGGTCCTGTAGTTTTGTGCAGGTTTAGTGGTTTCATTTGTTTCTCAACGCCACTAACAGTAATATCTATATTGTTCATCTTTACAGAAGGGCGAGAATTGAATTAGACGATACCTCTGGATTTTAATTTTTAAGGGAACATTTGAAAACGAAATTCAACGTTTCTACTTTTGCTTTGCTACCCTCGATTCAGTCCCTGTCTCGTAAATGACAGTCTGGACACTAACTTTCGCTGCTAACAGCCTTAACTTGTGACCAAGATTTTTTTCGTTTTGTGAGAGACCTTTCGATGAAATTCTGCTACGGTAGTTGTTAAGGGCTTCACGCATTGCCCTTTTCAGAGCCAAACGTGTTCATTCAGCATCTCCATATCTATGGCCCTATGCTTTGTCTTACATCTGTTATACAGTAGTCTCTGTTTCTTTAGAAGTTTCTTTACAGTGAATGTACACCACGGAGGTCCCTCCCATTACGAACTGTTCTACTAGGTACATACCTATCAAGCGCTTGGTCAACTATTCTTCTAAATCTGAGCCACAGTTCTTCTACATGTTCCTCTTCAGAGCTAAATATTTCGTGTTCCTTATTGAGAAACGATACTACTACCTCTATATCTACTTTGCTGAACGTGTAAATCCTTCTACTTGTTTTAATTGCCCTTCCTAATCTGTTAATCATTGTTGCTACAACTGTCTCATGGTTACTCATCCCAGTTTATATGTGGATATCCTCAAAGAGGTCATGTCCATGTGTTGCCATTAGATCTAAATATATTTCCATTGCTCATGGGCTTCCGAAAAATCTGTTTTATGTAGTTCTCATGTAAAGCATTTAGTAATGTTTCGCAGTACCACTTGTCACGCCCTCCACTTACATAATTGTAATTTTCTCGGTTGATTGTTGAATGACTAAAGTCTCTTCCAATGCTGACAGAATGACTAAGGAACTTACCGACTAGAGCGAACTTAGGTTTTCTCTAAAGTTTTCGGTTACATCTGGAGGTGAGTCTGGTGGTCGATAGGAGGTTCCTACTGTAAGTTCAGCCAAACCTTATGGGGAGCCTTGCCTAGACAATCTCGCATGAACTTTCAATCCCCGTCTCGCTGAATTTGCGTTTATATGACAAATACATCACTCCTGTTTAACATTAACACACTTAAAATGTCCCAAAAATCTCACAGCTATCAGTTTCGTGTTTTACCCAGCTTTCAGTATCTAGTATTATGTGAGTTCCACTGCTTTTTAGGAGGGCTTCAACTATGGTACTTTGGTATGAATGCTTTGGTAGTTAATCACTATAATTTTAATTCCCTCGTCTGTAGTGGGCATTTGTTTTGATCTAATGCTTACAATTCGGTGTTCCCTATAGCTGTTGTTATCTCGTGTGGATGGAGAATCACCTAATCTAAAAAAGGAGCCATGTGTGCACCCCACACACCGTCAGCTACCTGGGTGACAGCCCCTAATGTGTAATGCACATTTTAGCTACTTAGGGAGATCCTACAGTTCTGTCATTCACTACAGGCATCGGTTGTTCCGACATGGGCCACAATCTGTAGTTGGTTGCACCCTGCTTCCTCAGTGGCTGCAGGAATAGCATCTTCAACATGTTTAATGACGCCCCCAAAGATACACAATGAGTGTACTTGGTGTTTCTTCCTATCCTTTAGTCCGTTATTGGCCAGTATTGGTCTCAAGCAACGTTAAAATTGCACGTTGTTTTTTCGACATGTTTCAAGTTCGTTCTTGGATGGACAATGATGGTTCCAAGCAACGTTTAAGATCTCTGATCTAGATATATTCATTTCTCTCTGGCACGAGGTTTCTGCATAACTTACATCTTTGGCAAGCACCGTGCCAGGTCAGCATCAGTTACTGGTGTAGTAATTTCATTCGATCTTGCGGAGATGTTTTATACTGTGCACCAAAATTTCTTTGATAAACGTAAAGATGAAATCTTGGAGGTGAATTACTACTCGACTGTTAACTAATTCTTACCTGTGACGTTGCAAATTGACTGATGTTTTCTGGGAAGAGAAGGCGGACAACAAGTCCAGAAGAAGAAGAAAATAGTAGCTTCTGTGCCAGTGAATGATGTTCGATATGACAGTTTTGGCCACTGGCCAGAGTATGGGTCAAAGGGAATGTGAAAGTTTTGCCCTCAGGGATTTAGACTGTTAAATGTGCTTCGTGCCAAAAGGAACTGTTTTAGAGCATTTCACTTGAAAAAACCAATCATTCTTCTCTCACACGAACAACATTGTAGTATTTTATATTGCAACGCCCATGCGTCAACTATGGGCAATGATTCTTACATGCGACATACTGTATTTTGAAAAGAATGCATGTAACATTGTTTAAATTACCATATAAATCTAATTTAAGTAATTCAACATTATTAGCCGTACGTTTCAACTGACGGAGATTAATAGGTCCTACAATTTTACGTTTGCCTCCTCTGGACACAAGAACGACAGATTTTCTGATAGGTGACGTGAGTCTCACTGGTCCAGTTTCAGTTTCAGTGGAAGTCAGCCCTTCGAGCTTGTTTGTTAGGGGGACGTGTATAACACACTGAGTAACTTCTGGTTCCAGTCTCCAGCGTAATGGCACATGGCCCTGTGCTAACACACACTTACAGTCAAGTGGAAAATTAGTGATACATCACCAATTCCTGTAAGGGAGACAGAACCCACAGGAGAGGATAGTACTTGGGTACCTTTGGTATCTCTGGTACTCCACTCTCGGGGGTCCTCCAGACAAACCCTTTCGCAGCAGCTTCCAATCGTGTGACAGTAGTCAGGGGGATTTGCAGCTGCTCACGAACGTCAACTAACTCATCACGTATTCGAGAACAGCATTCACAATGGGACTGCGTTGTGGCTGGTGCAATGTTTTACAGAACATTAAAATCAGGACAGTAAAAACAGAACAGTAAAACCAGAACAGTAAAAGCAGTAAAAATGTAAGTTTACGCAGATGAATAGGACACAGTGAATCCTTTAAGACTGGAATACAGTATTAGTGGTGTGCTGTTTGACACAGCCACCCCCTCCCCCACACTATCGCAAACACACATCCCTCCATTAACTGACGAATCCTCGATGCTTCAGGATGAGCACCAGATCTCTTCTTTTAGTCTACATCTACATATACTTCAGAATCCGCAAATTACTGTGAAGTGCATGGCAGAGGGTACGCCCCACTGTACCATTTATTAGAGCTTCTTTTCGTTCTATTGACGTATGGAGCGCGGGAAGAACGACTGTTTAACTTGTGCGTGCTGTAATTAATCTAATATTCTTCGTACGGTCCCTGGAGGAGCGTTACATAGGGGGCTGCAGATCATTCCTAGAGTCATCATTTAAAGATGGCTCTTGAAAACTAAGTATGCTTTCTCGGGATAGTTTGGGTCGCGCCTCAACACTCTCCAGTTCACTTTCTTATCTCTGTGACACTCTTCCATAAGTCAAACAAACCTGTCACCATTTGTGGTGCCCTTCTCTGTATATGTTCAATATCCTCTGTTAGTACTATTTGATACAGGTTACACACACTCATGCAGTATTCTAGGATGGCGCTAACTTGTCTAAAGTAGGTATTCTGAGAACCGTTAGTGCAGTACAATTAAAGGTTTATCATTTATGACAACAATCAACCACAAGCATGATTTAAGACGTTTATTTAAGGTAAATCACTACAGGTTTCGCATTTATTACAAATTCACTCAGAATTGCTTGAACACACACCATTCTATTTACCAGTACTCAAATAGTGCATGTACAAAAATGTGTTAGCTTTACGATGTATAACACAAATACACAACAAATTTGTCGTACAAAAATATACACCATTGCACAAAACTAACAACAACTACAAAACGGGGACCCCGCAGGAAAGTAAGGAAACCTGTAAAAGCCATCTGAAGATGGATCTGTAATCAAACTGTAAATGGTAATGGTTTGATTTAAGTAAATTTTTTAAACCTTAGTTGTTGCTGATTACTGTCTTCAGTTATAAACATTGTTGTCCTAGGATGGGTCGCACGAGTGTTGGTAAGCAATCACCTTTATAGATTGATCGCATTTCCCTAGTATTCTGCCAGTAAGCTGAAGTGGGCCGCCTGCTTTACTTAGACTGAATATACATAATCGTATCATTTGATATAGCTACAAAATACTACACCCAGCTACTTGTATAAGTTCACCAATTCCAACTGTGACTCAGTGATTTTGTAATCGTAGGATACTACGTAATTTTTTTTTCTTTTTTGAAATGCACCGTTTTACATTTCTGAATATTTAAAGCAAGTTGCCTATTTTTCACCACTTTAGAAAGTTATCGATATATGATTGCCTACTTGTGCAACTTTTGTCAGACTATACTTCATTATAAATAAATGCACCATCTGTGGAAAGTCTGACGTTACTATTAGTATTTTCCTCGAGGTCATTGATACAAAAAATGAACAGCTAGTGCCCAAACCACATATCCCTGGGGCAAACCCGAAGTTACTTCTACTTCTGTCGATGATTCTCCATTCAAAATAACATATTGCGTCCTCCCTACCAATGAATCCTCAATCCCGACACAAATTTCACATGATACCCCATTTGATCGTAAGATCGATAGTGAGCGTAGGTGTGGTACCGAGAGAAATTATTTTCGGAAACTGAGAAATGACCTCATTGCCTTGATGTATGCTTTCAAGATGTCATGTGAGAGAATTGTGAGTGAGGATTCATGAGATAAATGTTTTCAGAATCCATTCTGGTTGGCATGGAGAAAGGCATTACATTTGAGTTCAGAATACGACCTAAGATTCTACAGCAAGTGATTGTCAAGGATATTGGTCAGTAGCTCTGTGCATCACTTCTTTTACTCTTCTTGTAGTCTGGTGTAACCTGCGCTCTCTTCAAACAACTGGGAACAGATTTTAATTCGTGGGATCTGCGGTGGATTTTAGTTAAAAGAGGGGTAGCCCATGCGCAAATTCGATATAGAATCTCATAGGGGTTCCATTGATCCCTGGAGTTTTGACCAAATTTAGCTATTTCAACTGTTTATCACTCCTCTTTGCACTAGTAGGAGAAATAAATTGGCGCAATACTCCTGGATTTTCGCTTGTAGAGGAATATCTGAAGACCAACTTCAGCGTTTTTGCTTTTGGTTTGCTACACCTAATTTCGGTTCCTGTCTCTTCCATGAGTGTATGGACACTAACCTTGGTACCACTAACAGCCTTTACAGGTAATCAGAATTTCTTTGGGTTTCGTGTGAGATGCTTCGATAATATTCTGTTACGGTATTCGTTGAAGGCTTAATGCATTTCCACCTTGACAGCCAAACGTGCTCACCTCGCTATACCTAGCCGTATGTTATGTTTTACACCTGTTATGCAATAATCTCTCTTTCTTTAGAAGTTTCTTTAGAGTGACTAAGTTTTGCTACAAGTTGATTTCCTCAATAATTCAGACCTCTTCATTAGTTATTCGAATTAACCATCTAATTTACAGCATTTTTTGGAGCACCATATTCCAGAAGCTTCCATTCTCTTCGTGTCCGAACTCTGTATTTTGCACGTTTTCCTTCCTACAAGGCTACAGTCAAGACGGTACCTTCATAAAAGACTCCTAACACTTAAATTTAAATTCTTTATTTCTATGGCAATAGCGTTTGCGCTGGATGTATAATTAATTACTGAAGGTATTTTAAAATCCGTCTGTACAGCTTCATGGCAGTATGTATTTTTGTCACCAAACGCACTTCGTTTTTAAAGTATCCTCTGCAGGTGGTAAATAAGTTAAGGTTCAGTTATAGATGAACACAAAGTTTTTTGAGATAAGAGAACACAGTCTTCCCTCTCGAAAATCAATTTTAAAATAGTCATGAACAAAGTAAAAACTTCTGATTTGGAAACAAAACAGTGCTTCAGGCAGAAGTCCTTTTATTGGTGAAAAACAAAGAGTTCTGAATTGAAGTCTTTGCAGACTTAGTGCCGAATCAAAGTCGAGATGGGATTAGTCAACGTCAAAGTTTAGAACGATAAATTTGTAAGGTCCAGCGAAGCTGGTTTTAAAAACAGAGACAGAAATACTAAAAGTCCGTTTCCCTGTCACCAGAATGGGGCTACGTTTTTTTTAAGGAAGGCCAAGTGGAGGTTCCAGGAAACGAAGGCTGGCATTAATGGCGGTGCCAACGTGGTGATGGCTCTGGAGTCATCTCCTGATTGTTGAAATGCAGCAGCATTCGGCGCCTGGCCCACGGGACTCACTCTGAGTGATCTAGCCTCTCAGGTCCCTTGCGCCACTGTAAGTACAGCCCTCGGCGGCAAAATACAATCTGTCTTGCTTCCTGTCATGTGGTCGGCGTAAGAAAGAGGCCCAAGGGGCAAGCGTCCTCTGGTGGCGATTCGGTTGCCATCTGGTGGCCGAGTGCACAATGGCAGCCCTCGAGTATCGTCTGCTAGGAAGCCGGCTGACCGCATAACTTGGATGTAATGTGTGTTGCTGACTAAATAGGCGTAAACCAATGATACATCAATTTTATTGACAGAAAATATCATCAGTGATCTCTAATGAAGTACATTTACAATTTGCTTGTTTTCTAGATCTAAAAACAGTTTGTTACAAAAGCTGTTGATTTCACTTACGGTATTTTACGTCCGATTTTCGCTCGCATCACGAAGTGTCATTTGCTTGCACATTTCTCAAGAATCCCTTTCCCCTACTTTCCATATCTTCTACTCTGCCACTACTCCTTCATTCCACTTAGATATTAAATAAATATATGATAACATAATTAAACGACATAATATAAAAATGACAAATGGCAGATGAAGAGAATATTTTTAGATCAATTGGGAGTCAAAACTAGTTGTTATGTGAGCAACATGTACCCACACAAAAGCACGCAAAGGAGCTTTTAGCCACAAGTACGTAAACAGATGATAGTGATGCGACATTGTGTGGAGTTTCACATAAATAAATGTTGGATTAGGCAATAATGCAGCAGTGCCAAACGAGGGAATACCTGCAAAATGCGCAGTCGGGCGACACTTCCTGATTTGAACGAAAATTGGACATAAAATACCGGAAGTAAAATCAACATGTTTTGTAATGAACTGCTTTTCGATCTGGAAAGCAAACCAAACTGTAAGCACGTTTCATTGCAGACTGTTGATGCTGTCTGATATCAATAAAACGGAACACGTTTGGCGACAAAATACGCACTTTCTTGTTGTTGCAAAGACGTATTTAAAATACCTTCAACAGTTACATTCGGTGTCAGCAAATTTCTCTTTTTCGGGAACACTCTTTTTGCTCTTTTTTTTTTTTTTTGCTTTTGCCAGTCTCTATTTTATACCCTTTCTACTTTTGCCATCGTCGGTTATTTTGCGGATTAAGCTTATAATATATTTTAATACCGTAAGAACCCGTGACTGCGTATTGTCTCAATACATATAACTGTAACCAGTCACTTTTTTAAAATACTTGTTTACTCCACAAACCGGTTTTCGAGCCTTTTTCAGGTTCATCTTCATATAGTCCACAGCAAGTTACGTTAACATTTGATAGCATAATGCTGGGTGCTGGCTCTCGGACAAGAAGATGGAACGTGTTTTAATGTACCACCATTAGTAGAGTTTATACGGCATTTTTTATCCAAAAATGAATTCTTTACTTATTGCAACATTGTGGGCGGCTTTATTATTAGTATCCATCTATCAGCTTCCATTGTGATTGACAGTTGGTAACAAGTCACTCGCTTTTTACGGGATAAGCATATAAATCCCAATAGTTACGAAACCTAGCCGGCATCCTTCAAAGATCTTCATACGAAGACATAACGTACTTTGCTCAGGGATATTATTAGTTTTTGTTTGCATATAATACAGTCTATGTATGGGCAAAAATTTTAGTCAAAATTCTTGTACATATAAATTGCTGCAATTCTCTGCAAATATATAAAACTTTATTTTATTTTATTTTTGGGCATTCACCTCAACACCAACTTCGATTAAAAACCATATACATCGACTGCATTATACGCAAACAAAAACTAATAATGTCTCTGAGCAAAGTACATTATATCTTCGTATGAAGAACTTTGTAACAAGCACCAGTTGTACAGCACATGCTGGATGCTTGCTAAGTTTCGTAGCTATGGGTATTTGTATACATACACTGTGAAAAGCGAGTGATGTGTTACCAACTGTCAATCACAATGGAAGCTAATAGATGGATACTAATGGGAAAAGTCACCCATACCGTCACAGTAAGTACAGAATGCCCGCCCGGTTAGCCGTTGGTCTAACGCACGGCCTTCCGGATTGGGAAGGAACACCTGGTCCCCGGCACGAATCCGCCTGGCGGACTTGTGTCGAGGTCCGGTGAGCCGGCCAGTCTGTGGAAGGATGGTTTTTAGGCGGTTTTCCATCTGCCTCGGCGAATACGGGCTGGTTCCCCTTATTCCACCTCAGCTACACTATGTCGGCGATTGCTGCGCAAACAAGTTCTCCACGTCCGCGTACACCACCATTACTCTTCCACGCAAACATAAGGGTTACACTCGTCTGGTGGGAAACGTTCCCTGGTAGGGTTCACCGGGGGCTGAACAGCACAATAACCCTGAAAGTCTGGTTCGGTGTGGGGCGGCGGAGGGTTGAAGTGGACTGCGGTAGTCGTCGTGGGTTTGTGGTCCACTGGGGCTGCGGCGGGGACGGAGCCTCTCCGTCGTTTCTAGGCCCCCGGTTAACATACAATACAATACAATAGAAGTACAGAATTCATTTTTGGACCCGAAAATGCCACATAAACAATACTCGTGGCGATATATTAAAACATGATCCATCTTCTTGTCGCAGAGCCAGCACCTAGCGTTACGCTATGAAATAGTCATGTAATCTCCTGTGCACCATCCGAAGATGAGCCTGAAAATGTTCTAAAACCCGTTTATGGAATAAACATATATTTCAAAAAAGTGGCTGGTTGCAGTTTTCTGTATTTATATTAACTATTTTTCAATCCTTTTATCGAAACTGATAGACTACTTTTAATGCCCCATTTCCTAATCTAATCCCGTCCGCATCAGCTGATTAATTCGGCCACATTCCATTATCCTAGTTTTATCTTTGTTGATGTTAAATTTATAGCCCCGTTTCAAGACTTTGTCCATTCCAAGTAGCACTAAACTTGTCTAGTCATCACAGTCACCAAGGTAATATATATACACAGCGTGTTCCTCCTATCGTCAGGCTCATTTTCTCTTGTGTTTCAACAGATTTTTGCAATTCAGTTTTTGTAATGTGTAACTGGAGTCACACCAAACAAATACTGCTTATCACTTCTTTGGTGCGTTGCCTAGTGTCGACAGAAAGCGCAGGGTTGTGCCCGTTATGAATAAAATGATACTTTAAGCGGAATTTGGTCCAGAATTAGTCTAGTGCGATATTCGTTTTATCGATGTATATTAACAGTGATATTAGAACACGAAGAATAACCAGATCACCAGCAGCGACTGAACGCGCTGCTGCGTGGTGGTAGTAGTCATCGCGGGCCAGGGTGCTACCCAGCTGCTGTTGGAGTACTGGTTATTCTTCCAGTTTTACTGTCCCTGTTAACACGCACCGACAAAACGAATACCGCGCTAGACTAATTTGGAACCGGTCCATGGAATGGGTTCGTAAAATCCCGCATTAAAAATCATTATGACCGTAACGACAAGTAGACCGACGCTTTCCGTCGACACTAGGCGTCGCATGAAAGACATGATGACCAGTATTTGTTTGGGGTTTTTCAAATACACACCACAAATGCGAAATTGTAAATATGCACCGAAATACTAGAGAAAATGAGCCTGATGATTCGTAGGAGGGACACCCAGTATATTCGTCGAGCTACACTGAGCGAACAAGGGAGACCCTATGTTGATCTTTTTGTATATACATAAATACCTAAGAAAATGGGTCAAATATTTGGAGCAGAAAGAATGACTAGGTACGGGCAATAGAAAAGAAGTATACTGAAATATTTTACAGAAGCTACTAAAATTTCACCGGAGATATTTATGCAGCAATGTGAGACTAGGAGACTATACATACATACTCTGTCGATGCATCCTGACACATCCTTCAGCCCATCTTCACAGTAAATCGTGTACTCTTTCAACTGCACCTGTCTCTGGAATTACAACAATACCTTTAAATGTCTCCATAGCCAGAAATCCAAGCGATTCAGGTCCGGTGAACGGGGAGGCCAAGCTACCGGACGTCCTCGTCCAGTCCATCGCCCATGAAATGTTGCGGTGGGTTCTGTCTTACGATCCGTATAAAATGGCTGGGTGACCCATCGCGCATAAACTGCGTGCGTTGTTTTTTCGCAAGGGTAACTTTCTCCAATGCGGCTGGTAGTTCATCGTTCAAAAACAGGTGATACATCTGTTAAAACCCCCCCCCCCCCAGGGGGTCCACAACTCTTTTGTGGACACGTGCGTAGCGAGCACGGGACCCCGAGCTAATGTGGCCCTCCTTCCTTTCCGGGCTGCATACCTTCCCTTCCCTTTCCGCATCCCTCCCCGTCCCACCATCTTCGCCCCCCCCCCTCACCTCTGGCTCTTTCCTTCCCTTTCTCCCCCTCTGGGAGTATGGTTTTGCCTATGTCCGGAGACGGACGCTCGAAACTGTTCCAAATTCCTTGCTTTCTACACTTGCAAGTCCTCGTCCTTCCTCTGTCCTTCTCTTTTCCTTCCCTCTTCTCCTTGCCCTTTTCTCCGCTGCGGCGTTTGAGACCCCCTCTTCTTTCCCTTTCCCTTTCTCTTTTTTCCTCCCTGTGCGTGTCTGAAGGCCGACCCACGCACTTCCATGCGTAGCCGGTGACGGGGTAACGCGTAATTCCCCGCCCCGGGTAGACAGGTAGGACACGTACGTACCCCCTGGTAACGGCCAGGCCCAGGGAGGGGTGATTACCCGAGCTGATACCTTCCGAAAGTGCCGATTGGTCCCTCTGTCCGTTTGTCGGGAGGTGTGACCTGAGGTGTGAACAATCACCTAAGGCGGGTGTGCCCTCGGTGAGGGCCCCCACAAGGGAGGAGCGCGCCATTGGAGACGCCGGTAATCATGGGGGATTCTTCCGCAATGGTTTCCTCACCTTCCACTATGTCTGCTCACAAACGTAAGTTCACTGAGTCTCAGCCACAGACGGTTCTTCCATTGTTGCCACAGTTCCTTGTTGTTTCTCGGTCTGACGAAGGTCACGACTTTTCCACAGTCAACCCTTTCATTATTCAGAAAGGTGTCGACGCAATTGCGGGTCCTGTAAAGTCTTGTTCCAGATTACGGAATGGCACCCTGTTGTTAGAAACACACAGTGCCCTCCAGGCTCAAAAATTGCTGCGTACTTCTCTGCTCCACACCTTCCCTGTCCGGGTGGAACCGCACCGTACCTTAAATTCCTCGCGTGGAGTCGTTTATACACGCTCCCTCGATGGATTGTCTGACGAAGAAATTCAGCACTACCTGTATGACCAGGGCGTCACGGCTGTTCATCGGGTTATGAAAAGGGTTGACTCGAACATCATTCCAACCCACACTGTCTTCTTGACATTTGACAAAGTTCAACTCCCATCAAAAATCAAAGCAGGCTATGAGATAATTTCCGTTCGCCCTTATGTCCCAAACCCTACGCGTTGCTATCGATGTCAGCGGTTCAATCACACCAGCCAGTCCTGTTCCAATCCGGCCAAATGTGTTACGTGTGGCAAGGATGCCCATGAGGGTGCTTGTCCACCTCCATACCCTCGCTGCATCAACTGTATGGGTGACCACGCTGCTTCCTCTCGAGATTGCCCCGTTTTTAAGGACGAAAAGCTCATCCAGGAAATAAGAGTGAAGGAAAAGGTGTCGACCTTTGCTGCTCGAAAATTATTCGCCAGCCGACAGCCCACCGTGCCTCAGACAGGAAAATACAGCACTGTCCTTGCTTCTCCTCGGCCAACAAAGGAGGCGGCCACGCAGACTTGCGACCTCACCTTTAGTACCATGGTCGTCAGATCGGCCAGCGCAAAGATCGCCCGTTCAACCTCACCACTTTCGCCTGCCCACTCAATGGCTCACCCTTCGTCGGGTTCTGCTAAATCTCGAGCCCAAAAGTCAGACGCCAAGTCTCCGAAAAAAGAGCATTCTCGTGAAGAGTTTTTACGTACCGCAACTTCACAACCATCGGTTCCTCCTTCATCTAAACATCATACTTCCAAGAAGGCTACGAAGAAACACAGTTCCTCTCCTTCTCCGCCAAGGCGTGTCCCATCTACAGCACCACCTGGCGGAAATCGCCCACGGCCGTCTTCTGTGTCGCCGAGGCGCACTGCTGGTGGCCGGTCAACCGGCCGATCGCTGGTGGCAGGAGCTGCTCCTGACCAACCTATGGATCAGGATCTTCTGCCTTCGACTGAATGCCATTCCATGCTGTCGGTCGCAAGCTCTGAGCAGTCGTTGAGTTGACAGCACCCTTGGTCACGTTCCTCCGTTTTCTGTTCACCCTATGTCCATTATCCACTGGAATATCCGCGGCATTCGAGCCAATCGGGATGAATTGTCGATCCTCTTACGATCCTACTCGCCGGTCATCTTCTGTCTTCAGGAAACAAAGCTGCGTTCCCATGACCGCTTTGTTCTCCCTCATTTTCAGTCCGTCCGATATGACCTCCCCTCTGTTGAAGGCACTCCAGCCCATGGAGGACTCATGATTCTGCTCCATGATACTCTCCATTATCACCCAATCCCCTTAAACAGTTCCTTCCAAGCTGTCGCCGTCCGTCTTTCCCTTTCTGGATACACGTTCTCTCTTTGTACGGTATACATTCCATCGTCCACACCAATGGCACGAGCTGATCTCCTTCATCTTCTTGATCAGCTTCCACCCCCCTATTTGCTGGTTGGGGACTTCAATGCCCACCACCCGCTTTGGGGATCTCCGCATCCTTGTCCACGTGGCTCACTATTGCTAGACGTCTTCGACCAAGCGGATCTAGTCTGCCTCAACACTGGGGTCCCCACATTTTTGTCTGCTTCCACGACAAATTTATCTCATTTGGACCTTGCGGTCGGTACTGTTCCGCTAGCTCGGCGCTTCGAATGGTTCGCCCTTGATGATACACACTCGAGTGACCACTTTCCATGTGTTCTTAGACTGTAGCCTCAACTGCCATATATGCGCTCGCGGCGCTGGAAGTTTGCCCAAGCCGATTGGACACTTTTTTCGTCTCTAGCGACATTCGATGACCGTCGCTTTCCCAGCGTCGACGATGAGGTCACACATGTTACCGACGTTATTCTCACAGCTGCGGAACGTTCAACACCACGCACCTCCGAATTGCCCCGGCGCCCCCCAGTTTCTTGGTGGAACGAGGCATGCCGTGACGCAATACGTGAGCGGCGACGTGCTCTTCGCATTTTCCGTCACCATCCAACTTTGGCCAACTGTATCCGATATAAGCAGCTCCGTGCGCGATGCCGTCGCGTCATCCGCGATAGCAAGAAGGCAAGCTGGAAATTCTTTATTAGGTCATTTAACACCTTCACTCCCTCCTCGGAAGTTTGGAGTCGGCTTCGACGGTTCTCAGGCGCGCCTAGTTTCTCCCCGGTCTCTGGGCCCACTGTCGCGCATGATACCTTAGCGGTCCCCGTCGCAATTTCTAACTCATTGGGTCAGCACTTTGCTGAGATTTCGAGCTCTTCAAATTACCCGCCAGCGTTTCTCCCGAAGAAACGTGCAGCGGAAGTGCGACATCTTGCTCTCTCCTCTCAAAATCACGAAAGCTACAATACTGTTTTCTCCATGCGGGAACTCCAACATGCCCTCTCTTCTTCTCGCTCCTCCGCCCCAGGACCGGATGGTATCCATGTCCAAATGTTGCTGCATTTATCAACCCATAGTCTGCGTTACCTCCTTCGCCTTTATAATCGAATTTGGACCGACAGTACCTTTCCCAGGCGATGGCGGGAAGCTATTGTCGTTCCCGTTCCGAAACCTGGAAAGGACAAACATCTCCCCTCTAGCTATCGCCCCATTTCTCTCACGAGTAGTGTCTGTAAGGTTTTGGAGCGTATGGTGAATTACCGTTTAGCTTGGTGGCTGGAATCCCGCAGTCTTTTAACACCAGCCCAATGCGGATTCCGAAAGCATCGTTCTGCAGTTGACCATCTTGTTGCTCTCTCCACTTATATCATGAACAATTTTCTCCGGAAACGCCAAACGGTAGCAATATTTTTTGATCTGGAGAGAGCATACGATACCTGTTGGAGGACAGGCATCATCCGCACACTGTTCTCTTGGGGCTTTCGAGGCCGGCTGCCCCTTTTTCTTAGCGAATTTATGGCGGAGCGCACATTTAGGGTGCGGGTGAACACTACTCTCTCCCGTCCTTTCTCCCAAGAAAACGGGGTACCCCAGGGCTCCGTGCTGAGTGTTGTACTGTTTTCCAGCGCCATTAATCCAATTATGGACTGTCTCCTTCCTGATGTCTCCGGCTCCCTCTTTGTGGACGATTTTGCGATCTACTACAGCTCTCAACGGACCAGCCTTCTTGAAAGACGTCTTCAAGGATGTCTCGATCGCCTCCACTCGTGGAGCATCGAAACCGGCTTCCGTTTCTCACCCAGTAAGACCGTTTGTGTTAATTTTTGGCGACGTAAGGAGTTTCTTCCGCCCTCCTTACATCTAGGTCCTGTCAACCTTCCGTTTTCCGACGTCGCTAAATTCTTGGGTCTTATGTTTGACAGAAAACTGTGCTGGTCCTCCCACGTTTCCTATCTTTCGGCTCGCTGTCTGCGTTCCCTTAACACCCTCCGTGTCCTGAATGGTACCTCCTGGGGAGCGGACCGAGTGGTCCTTCTCCGCCTCTTCGCCCCGTAGTGCGCTCGAAATTGGATTATGGAAGCATAGTCTACTCCTCTGCTCAGCCGTCTATTCTTCGGGGTCTCGACTCTATCCACCACCGTGGATTACGTTTAGTGTCTGTAGCTTTTTACACCAGCCCTGTGGAAAGCCTTTATGCTGAGACTGCTGAACCTCCGCTGTCCAATCGGCAGGCAGTCCTTCTGAGTCGATATGCTAGCCATCTGTCTTCCATGCCTGCTAATCCAGCCCATGACCTTTTTTTCGATGCCTCCTTTGATGTAGGGTATGCAGGCCGCTCCTCCTCCCTACTACCCCCGAGAGTCCGCTTCCGTCAACTGCTCCATTCTCTTTCCTTCCGCTTTCCTAAAACCTTCTTGACAACTTGGGGTACAGCACCGCCTTGGCTCCATCCCCGGATCGACTTGCTCCGAGACCTATGTCAATTTCCCAAGGATGGTACCCCTACACTTGTTTACCGTCGGGCATTTGCTGCTTTATGTGCACAAAGAACGGACGCCACATTTATTTACACCGACGGCTCGAAAACATCGTTAGGTGTAGGGAGTGCCTATATTGTTGGCGACACCCCAAATCACTTTCGGCTTCCCATCCAGTGTTCGGTTTATACTGCGGAGCTTTACGCTGTTCTCCAGGCTGTCCACTACATCCGCCGCCATCAGCGGATACAGTACGTAATCTGCTCAGATTCTCTCAGCTCTCTCCCAAGTCTCCAAGCTCTTTACCCTGTGCACGCTCTGGTCCACCGGATTCAGGACTGTCTGCGCTTGCTCCACCTGGGGGGCGTCTCGGTGGCGTTCCTCTGGCTCCCGGGACACGCTGGTATCTGTGGGAATGAGGCGGCCGATATAGCGGCCAAGGCTGCAGTCTCTCTTCCTCGGCCAGCTATTCAGTCGCTTCCGTTTACCGATCTACGGAGCGGTTTATGTCGCCAAGTTGCTCATTTATGGCATGCGCATTGGTCAACACTTCCCCATAATAAATTGCGGGAAGTGAAAGCCCTTCCTTGCGCTTGGACCTCTTCCTCCCGAACGCGTCGTCGGGAGGAGGTAATTTTAGCTAGACTCCGGATAGGGCACTGTCTTTTTAGCCATCGACATCTTTTAAGCGGTGATCCTCCCCCACTCTGTCCCCACTGCTCTCAGCTGTGGACGGTCAGACACCTTTTAATTGAATGCCCCTATTTTAATCCGTTACGCTCCCGTCTACAGCTATCGCCTGATCTATCGTCAATTTTAGCAGATGACACGCGCTCAGCCGACCGCGTTCTCCAGTTTATTAGTGACAGTGAAATGACGTCAGTCATTTGAAGCTTTTTTTTTTTTTAGGGACAACCAACCCCTTTCTATAGTGGATTTTTAAGCATTCCTTCTGTCTTTAGTTTCTCAAATTTTATGACTTTGTTCCCATTGCTGCTGGTTTTAAATTTCGTTTTTTTCCTGTTTCCTACGTCACGGGCTGGGCGCTAATGACCATAGAAGTTTTGCGCCCTAAAACCACAAACAAACAAAAAAAAAAAAAATCTGTTAAACTGCTTGGTAAAGTGTATGACCTTATGAGTCTGTCACCTACAATTTCTGCCCATACACTGAAGCTGAAGCAATCCTGATGTCTTGACTCCACGATTGCTCGAGGATTTGCACTTGCCCACACGTATATATTGTGGTAATTTACTATGCCAGTGCGCAATGAACTACGACACTAAGACGGCCTACAGCATCGACCATCGAATATTACACATTACTCGTCAAAAGTGAAATGGCCCATAACTCAACAGTTAGTTCTAGTTTTGACCAATACTGCCTTCTGTAGGAATATGTGACACCCTGTACAGTCTTCTCTATAAATCGTTTCTTGATGTTTACAAGTAAATTTCTGCGAAATATATTTCTTCTTTCTTCGACTGTTTGCTGTTCAAGATTTATCAGTCTATCCGACAAGTGAAGTACTTAGCTCGAACGGCTAAAACCAAACAAAAATGATTTTAAAACACAGAGTTGTTTCTGTTCTGCCACCCATCAAGATCGTTTATGTGTATAGCTCGGTATTTGTATGAAATCTATGTCTGAAGATTAACCATTTTAAAGACTGCAGAAGCACAAGTCAAATGTCATGTAACAGACAGTTATCACCAGCAGTTACACAAGACTGATAAATGAGCTAGTATTTCCTAAAAGGCTAAACATCTTGAGACATGCAGTGCGGCCGCGGTTTAAGGCGCCATGTCACGGATTACGCGGCCCTCCCGCCAGAGATTCGAGTCATCCCTCGGGCATGGGTGTGTGTGTTGTTCTTAGCATCAGTTGGTTTAAGTAGTGTGTAAGTCTAGGGACCGGTGACCTCAGCAATTTGGTCCCTTAGGAATTCACACACATTTGAACATGCATTGCTTACGGACTCATATTTCCCAAAGAAGAAGTTGCTGTGTTGTGGTACTTGCTTCCCTTATTCGTCATCGAAGTGCAAATTTAGAGTTTCAATTAAATAATTTAAAGCAGTGAAATGAAACAATATGCAAACTTGAGAAGGACTACATGTAAATATGCCACATCATTTCTCATACGTCCACACTGCAGTAGCTCTATAGCAAAAGCCACACTAATCACCTTATCCAGACATTTACCGCGAGTTGCTCCGGTCCACATTTTCATCTCTTTATTGAAACTTTTCATTTGCAAGTTGATGACGTGTAAGGGAAGAACGCATGTCAGGTCAACAACTTCTTCACTGGCAAATATGACTCTGCAAGTACCGTGTGTATTAAGATATATATATAATTCAGACAAACGATTAGCTTTATGCCAAATACTGCCTCATGTATGGGTCTTGTGAATCTGTTGGTCATACATGTTACGTGGTATTGAGTCTCCAGCCATTTGTTCTTCTGACGTAGTTAGGTTCGTTAAGGGGAGGTTATGGTCGAGAGGCATGAAAAATGGGTGATGTTCAGAATTTTTCATACGAGAATTGTTTATATTAAAATGGGAGCTTTACCAATTTACTATACATATATATGTGTGTGAAAAGGAAATTTGTTACGTTGTAAAAGGTTAAAAATGGTGGCTGCAGCCTTTGTGAAAGTATGCGACTGGTTTGCGCGAAGCGTTGTACATACTCATGGCTATTTCTGAAACCCATAAAAACAGAAAATTCTTAAAATAAAATGAATCTGTGGGGATAGTGCATCATGATGTAGTTTTTAAAACTACCTCGATAAAGTAAAATTGCAGCTATTTCAAAATCATGATAACTTCTTGGCATTTTTTCTAAGTTCAAATGTCATTAATGGCGACAGTGTTTATGCAGCAATGCATGCATGCATGCCTGTATGACACTGTACTGCAATAAATGCAGTTATTCCGTAAACAAGACACTTTAACCATTAATTATATACTCACACTTGGCGGGGCTAAAATGACGATACAAAATAGTAGCCGGCCGCGGTGGCCGTGCGGTTCTAGGCGCTGCAGTCCGGAACCGCGGGACTGCTACGGTCGCAGGTTCGAATCCTGCCTCGGGCATGGATGTGTGTGATGTCCTTAGGTTAGTTAGGTTTAACTAGTTCTAAGTTCTAGGGGACTGATGACCTAAGATGTTAAGTCCCATAGTGCTCAGAGCCATTTGAACCATTTTTTTTTAACAAAATAGTATTGGTCTTCCTATGCTTAGTTTCACGAATGGGCAAGCATTTGGATTGTAACTGCGTGACGTATGGAGGCTTGGACTGGCACTGGGGGCGTGCTCGGATAGCCAAAGTGGTTGAGTCAACGGCTCATGGCAAGTGGGAAATCGGTCTTCGAATTCCGGTCTGGCAGAAATTTTCATTTTTCACAAGTAGCTGATGCTAATATACATTCACAATATGTGAACACATTTCATAAGTTCAAATGTTTAAAAAAATATATCTAAAATTCGAATACAAAAAAGCTCTCGGGAAGATCTCCTGTATTTAATTATCTTTCACTTAAAAAGTAATGAAATGAATCTGTTAATCTGTCGAGGCTTTGAAAAATGCTGTTTCGAGAAAAACGCTTTTAAAGTTTGGAGTAACAAAATACGTTGTTTTAAAACTTACAGTTAATCTGCTACCGCTGTACCATATAGGCATTCTTCCTGTTCTTCAGACCTGCTCTTGTTTTGAATTTGATTCTGTATTTTTTCATGCGGGCTCTTTTAACAAAGAGACATTTCTTGCTCCTCGGCGGCCACACGTTTCGTGTCAGAAATGGAATGTGCATGTAACTAGGGCTTCCGTCGGATAGACCAGTCGCCTGGTGCAAGTCCTATTACATGAGGCCACTTCGGTGTCCAGCATGTCGATGAGGATGAAATGATGATGAAGGCAACACAACACTCAGTCCCGTATGGAGAAAATCTCCGACCCGGCCTGTAATCGAACCCGGGCCCCTTGCATTGCATTCTGCCGTGCTGAACACTCAGGTCTGGAGGCAGACTTCTTGTCAAATAACTCCGCTGAGGTATTGCTGTTCGTCCCCATGACGATTCCTAACACATTTATGATCTTCAGAACAGATGAATAACTTTCGTTAATACATCTGCAGTTATGTATGCTGCTATTTCAACAGTCTTTGCCCCACAATGAAGATGTTTCAGTACCAGTTTGGAAATTCACGCGTTGAAACTCTCGTGATTTAGCGTATTGGCACTGGTGCATCTTTTAAGCATATCTTCATTGGACAAAAATATATATACTGGTCGAATCTTTTCTTGAGCCAATTCATCGAGCGCCTACAGCTGCTCCTATTTCTGTCGGCGCACGGTTCCATTCAACACGCTGTAACTTCCAAAGCGTTTTCACAATAAAAAAATCGTACGGCAAGCATATACTTCAGGGATGCAAATTATGTGAAACAATTCCATTTTTTGATCTGCCTCGATCGCAACTTCCCCTTAATCTTGAAACATCGATTTTAGACAAATGCAGACTTTCATAGATAATCGAACTTGATGAGTAATAGAACAGCCACATATCCGTATTTTAAAATTATATTTATTCGGTTTTAGTTGGATAGTTCCATGCGAAACGAACAACGAAACATGTTCCCAAAAGATACTAAAATAAACTGAAATTAACGCTGAATGTTTTAGAAAATTTGGTATGATCTGCAGTAACTTAATACTGGACCACCTAAAATGTATTTACTATTGTCAATTTATTTCAAAGTGTTGATGATTTATTGAGAGTTGTAAATTTCACCCGGTAAATAAATAATAACCAGCACACAAAACTAAATGACAAAATAAAGCCATTTAACAAAACTTAATATTTAGAAACTTTTAATGTTCCTGTCATCTCCGTCCCTGCTGAAACATGTTGTAGCTATGACATATAAAAGATTACTCAGCAGTGTATGTTGACACCAAAACACAGTTAAGACAGACTACTTGACTGCAAACGCTAAGAGATTAATGTCTCTGTCATATGTGAAGTTATAAAAAATGAAATGTTCGTATACGTGCACATAAAGGTGCTGAAAACCGCCATAAATATAAACAGATTCGATACAGCGTTCAATCTCTCGTTGTCTTTTTGCTTATTGGCGCCGGTGCATCTTTTGAGCAAATCTTCGTTGAATAAAAATACGTATCATCAGTATAACTGAAATTAGAAAAACTTGAAAAAGTTCAAAAGTTATTTACAACAAAAAACCGAAGCAAACGCCGAAAACCCAATCTAAATACTATGTCAAAAAATCTGTAACTTAATAAGTTTGTTTGTGTGGCCATCATCCGGAGCAAGCACACAAATATTCGTTTCGTAAATTCGTTTTGTTTCATAATCTACAAATCTCGCATATTAGAATAAAATTATATCATTCTAAAGTCCACAGAAGAGACCTTAAAGTAAAAGGCGAAACACAGCTGAAAGAAATAAAATACACTGCAGCAAGAAAATGTGGTTTTTATTTACAAAACGAATATTTAATTTTTCTGTTCAGTGTATTCATTCTAATGGTGTATTACCTAATACACTGCCGCGCGGAGTCGCCGCGAGGTTTGAGGTGCCATGTCACAGATTGCGCGGCCCCTCCCGCCGGATGTTCGAATCCTCCCTCGGGCATGTGTTTGTGCGTTGTCCTTAGCGTAAGTTAGTCTAACTAGTGTGTAAGTCTAGGAACCGATGACCTCAGCAGCTTGGTCCCTTAGGAATTCACATACACACACACACACACACACACACACACACACACACACCTAAGACAGAGGTTACTTCAAAAATAAATGAGCCGAAACACTTCTGGCCAATATTTAAAAGAATTGTATTCAGTAGTAAAGGTGGATGTTGCAGATAAATAACGCTGAGCGTTAGACCAGTGTACAGACTGTAGTTATTTCTGTTTGTCATGCTCACACAGTAGGTCGTGATCGCAACTGTACGAAAGACAGCATCTTTCCACGTCGGACTTCGTAGCTGATCTTTAGTTAATTCGTAATTCCAGTTGTTACTACATTTTCTGTTGTGACTTCCAGTCGGCTGTCACTTCTAACCTATATCTTTCTTTTCTTCTATTAAGAATTGTAACGTGTATGCAAGCTTGATGTCGTAGCTTGATTTTTATGCTTGTTGTGTGGTTTCAGTGTATTAGATAGTTACCTGTTATCTCTTTCTCTGCTGTGTCATCTTAAGTATGTCCGAAATTATGTAAACACTTTTGTAGATTTATTTTTTATTTTTGAGTCTTTATAAGTAATGTCGCTTTTTTATTATTACAGATAACCTCGTAAGTACAAAATTTATTCTTTTTAGCTACTAGTGTTTAAATGTATCACTCACACACTAAACAAAGTCAGAACCTCAAAGATAAACGCAACTATGTTATTTTAAGATGTTCAGCTACTATTCCCAGTATTTTTTTGTATTATCGTTTTCGTTATAGTATAGTGTACGTTCTTCTGTTCTGTGTCCCGCAAGAGCTGTTCTTAACTAACCTATGAAGCACGTTAGGAGAGCTATGTGTTAAATGTGCGCATGATTGTACATTTTGTATTGTTTGTGTCTGTCGTTGTGCCAGATACAACTTTTGCAGCGTGATAAACGATCGCTGAGCAACAATGCTGTAAACGTGAGCTCAGTCGCATCCCCGTACTGTAAGTAACTGTAGTTGCTCAGTTCTAGCGCTTTGCTGAGATTTGTCGTAGGCAGCTTAAAGTTAATGTATATGTCGCTTCTTCCTTTCTCTTTTTTTTCTCTCACTGTCTGCCTCTTTGTCTCTAAAGCACACACATTCACACACACCACCCACGCACACACACACACACACACACACACACACACACACACACACACATACACACACACACACACAATTCACCATTAGAAAAACAGACATTTATTTTTATTAATAATGTACTGGGTCGCCTGTGCTGTTATTACAACTTAATTTTTTTCGTAATTGTTTGGTATAAATCTTTGACAGTACGACGTCATGTACCTTTCTTGATGAACAGCAGTGAACAGCAATGTTACAGAACATGTCATTGTTGCTATTTCTTATACAAAATCCAGACTACTACACAGTTATTTAAGTAAAGTGAAGTTTATTACGGGTTGTGATCACTTTAAAATACAGTAAATTCCTAGATGTGGAATGCGTATTCATATGTTATCATACTGAAACACTGCAGTCCACAAGGCACCACATTTGGCACAGGAGCCACGGAGTTACAAGCAGTACACCCTGTGATGAAAATAAGATGAGCAAAACAATAACATATATATATTTATCACTCAGTTACCTCCACGTCTGATATCACAATTCTGAGGAGATTAGGATTAACGTCCCGTCGACAACGAGGTCATTTGAGACGTATCACAAGCTCAGATTAGGGAAAGATGGGGAAGGAAACCGGCCGCGCCCTTTCAAAGGAAACATCCCAGCGTCTGCCTGAAGCGATTTAGGGAAATCACGGAAAACCTGAAGGTCCGCCCCCGGTAGGTGAATGGTCAACGCGACAGAATGTCAATCCTGCGGGTCCGGGTTCGATTCCCGGCTGGGTCAGAAATTTTCTCCGCTCAGGGACTGGGTCCTAATCATCATCTTTTCATCCCCATCGACGCGTAAGTCGACGAAGTGGCGTCAAATCGAAAGACTTGCACCCGGCGAACGGTCTGCCTGTCGGTAGGCCCTAGTCACACGACATTTACGGAAAACCTAAATCAGGAGGGACGGACACAGGTCTGAACCGTCCTTCTCCCGTATGTGAGTCCAGTGTGCTAACAACTGCGCCACACCGCTCGGTCACAATTCAGAGATCAACAATAAATGAATCTCAGTCTCAGGAGGTATTCTATGAGTAAAAACCTGGCGTGTTATCTAAAAAAGGTATTTTAGCGGAAAATACAATTTTTACGCCTATTTTCACCGTAATACGAAAAAGGAAGGAAAATTGGAGTGTTAAAGTAACGTTGGCGATAAAGTATGTCGAGACGGATCATAACCTCTGGTTGGAGTAGGGATGAGGCAGGACGCTCGATGCGCACTTTTGAACGAAACAATTCAGTCGCAAAAATTTAGGAAAACCACGGAAAACCTGAATTAATATGGACGGACGAGTATTTGGACACCAAGTCCTTTCTCGTGTTAGCCAGGTTTCTTAACAGTCCCCTAGAACTTAGAACTAATTAAACCTAACTAACCTAAGGACATCACATACATCCATGCCCGAGGCAGGATTCGAACCTGCGACCGTAGCAGTCCCGCGGTTCCGGACTGCAGTGCCTAGAACCGCACGGCCACCGCGGCCGGCTACTATTTTGTATCGTCACCTCGTTCGGTAAGATTATTCGATTTCATTTTTCTCCTTAAAGTGTATCCAGAAATTCAGGAATTACATTCCTACAGTTATGAGAATTAACAAAATCTCCGTGGGGTCTATTCATGCAGATATGAGATATTATTGTTGCTGGGCTCTAATGTTAAGTAACTACACAATATATATCCTTGTCTAGCAGGCCGCGTGGAATAGCCGCGCGGTCTGGGGCGCGTTGTCATGGTCCATGCGGCTCCCCCCATAGGAGGTTCGAGTCCTCCCACGGGCATGGGTGTGTGTGTTGTCCATAGGGTACGTTACTTTAAGTAGTGTGTAGGCCTAGGGACCGATGACCTCAACAGTTTGGTCCCATAAGATCTTACCACAAATTTTCTTCTCTAGCACATTTCGCTTAAGCTTCGTAGCTGTCGCACAGTGAAGATCTGTTTTCGTCCTTTACACTCCTTAGCTGATAACAGAAATAGATGCTTGTGATCTTCACTTTATAAACTGTTGTCTTAATATGCCACTAAAAAGATGTGACTTTTCGATTAGGTGATTCTACTTGAGAAATACCACTCTCTTCCCTCTTTGAAAAGCAAATAGTTTCTAAATGTTAAATACTACAGTAAATAAACGTGATTTGAGAATGCATACCGAAGGTGAAACTCGCTTAAAAGATATGTGACTGCCGTTCGTAGACGAAATCATCTCTCGCTAATCCTAACAAGAAGTCAGATTTTGTCTGGGGAAAGAGCAAAGAAGTTAAGTTCCCGGACTGATCCGCGCTCATATTCCTAGCCTTCACTTTTAGCACACATGGGCTTAAACGTAGTTTCTCCAATGCCGAGTTGGATATCAAGCAACTAATTTCCTCCAGCGAACCCAATCAGCTGCCTGGTTTTCAGTTTCCTCTCAGTTTATATCCATATACTGAAGATCCCTGCAGAGAGAACGTTTCCAGGTATTAAAAGGTCTTCTTATATGTCTGTATCCACCCGTTCGTTTGCACAACAGTGCTGATTTGGGGATATTTTCACCTGCTTGCATCTTTTTGTGAAAGGTTGCATTGGAAACAGTAACAAGCGTAATATTGCTGTAGTACTCTTTTCTCGAATCCCGTAAAAAATAAGTGCATAATTCCAATTAAAAAGCCGTAATTGCCTAATACCTGATACATAAGGAAGGTTCAAGTATTGACCATGCAGCATACCTCACCTAGTAATATGCTGTAACTTACCGAAAAATTCTATAGATATAACAACGATTTAGTTGACATCTGTATTGTATAGTATTGTATTGAACTGAGGACCTAGAAACTACGGAGAGGCTTCATCCCCGCCGTAGCCCTCAGTGGTACACAGCCCCACAACAGGCGACAGCAGTCCACTCACCCCACCGCCGCCACACACCGAACTCAGGGTTATTGTGCGGTTCAGTCCCCAGTGGATCCCCCCGGGGAATGTCTCACACCAGACGAGTGTAACCCCAAATGTTTGCGTGGTAGAGTGATTATGGTGTACGCGTGCGTGGAGACAGTTTTGGGCAGCAATCGCCGACATAGTGTAACTGAGGCGGAATAAGGGGAACCAGCCGGCATTCGTCGAGGTAGATGGAAAACCGCCCTGAAAACTATCCACAGACTGGGCGGCACACCGGACCACGACACTAATCCGCCGGGCGGATTCGTGCCGGGGACCGGCACACCTTCCCGCCCGGAAAGCGGTGCGTTAGACCGCACGGCTAACCGGGCGGGCTAGTTGACATCTGAGTATACCATACACACATACATAGCCGCGGTTCGCGCGGCTCCCCCCGTCCCTGCCTCGGGCATGGGTGTGTGTGTGTTGTCCTTAGCGTAAGTTAGTTTAAGCTCTATTAAGTAGTGTGTAAGCCTAGGGACCGATGACCACAGCAGTTTGGTCCCATAGGAATTTACCACAAATTTCCAAATTTTCCACACATACTGTACATACACACACATTCAGCAGTCACAGGTTCTGAAGACTACGCGCTGCTTCCCCAGACTGCCTCTATTCCTTTCTGTTTTGTGTTCGGTTCCTCCAGGTGTCTTCAGTCCCCAGAGTTGGCAGGTCCTTGGTCAGGTCGTACATCCAGCGCTACTTTGGTCGTCCTATGGGACATCTGTTGTTTGGTTTCACCTCAAGTGCTTTCTTCACTTGTCTTCCTTCTGGCATACGGGCTACATGGCCCGCCCCCTGCATCTGTAGGATTGTTCGTTGTTGTATCAACAGGCAGATTTCCTTACTCTTTCTACCCCTCCATTCGCCTTCATCTAAGATCGGCCTCATATCTCCCTCATTATTCTTCTTTCAAATGTTAACAGTTTTCCCTTTTCTCGTTTACTCATGCTCCAGGTTTCTGAACCATACATGACTCCTGAGCGTATCACTGTGTTATCTCGATGGGATGCATCCAGAATGGTTGTTACCAGTTGTCCTAAATGAAGTGTGATTTGTTTGTTCAGCTTACATTACCTCTGTTTACACTGTTCCTATGCGTACAATGTATCGATCAGTTGTTGTAAGAATAAAAATTATTACCGAAGAAAACACTAGTTGCGTTCCATTGTCTCTAAAACTAACGAAAGATTTCATCAGGTTACCTTCCATTCAGAAAGCTGTTGCACTCAGCGACTGTTATATTGACCTGTAAATTATAGATTGCAGCGATCAGTCGTCCTTTTTAAATTTTGTTATTATTTTCGCTCAATCCATGTAATTCCCTGTTGGTCGGGCTTCATCCACAGTTGAACTGTGGATGAAGCCCGACCAACAGGGAATTACATGCATTGAGCGAAAATAATATCATTGAGAATGGCTAGCTTCTAGCCAAAATCTAGATCTGCACAATAAAATTTAAATAGTACGACTGATCGCTGAAATCTATAATTTACAAGTACAAAACGAAAGATTTCTTCTCATGCTGTGAACTAGACTATTAGTTTTCTTATTTGCATCGATTTTCTGTAACCTCCATTTCCTTCACATACGTTTAGGACAGTCGCTTTCATGGACCTTCTCTTCCAAAACTTTTAGCAGGATTGTTTCAATATATCCACGGTTTTTAAGTTTCAGTCTTTAAAAAAATTTCGTCTTCTAAGTGTAATGTTTCTATATCGTTCAACAGAATTTGCGTTTTAGTGTGTTTATTATCAACCAGTTATTAATTCTGAAAAACTGTTTAATTTCTACGACTGTAGCACGAAACGCAAGATTTATTCATGTTCCTATATACCTGTGCCACTGTATCCCCCCAACAGCAACGTTTTTCTTCTCTTAGCGATGCCCTTGAGTTCTGTTATTAGTATTAATTTTTTTTTAATTTACCTTCAATCTGTATTGTTGGCTAGCAGAACTCACTTTTAGCAGTAATCTCTGGAGATATGTCATAACATCTGCAGTAGGAGAGTGTCGTTCGCATATTGTACTTTGATTGAAACCTCCAAGACTTTAAAAACTTCCGCTAGTTCTTCAGTTGTGCAATTCCATTAATCAACATTTTATTTTCTTGTTTCCTCACAAAACACTGCCTGAGAACCTTGGTCCAAAACATGTTCGCCTAAAAACAATGATAACTGTACATTCTACATCAGACGTCATCTCTTAAGTAATGTGGTATTGTTGGTCAAACCTATCTAACTCTTTGGACTACGCACCCACGATTTCACTGACGTTCTTCTGCTCCGTGTTCACTGAATTATGCCGCTCGGCCTATATCGTGGAAACCATGGACGATACAACGCTTATACAATGCCACAGGCGCCATACACTCTAATCCCATTCACAGAATGAGGTCCAGTCCGTGAATTGTCAGTCTATCGGACATTTCTAGAGTCTTTAGCCATGCAACTGAAATAATACCAGGTGGTTATAATTGAAGTGCAACTAATCATGGAGGTCCAGTGTGGTCTGTAATTATCTTATGGCAGCGAAACTTGGTAGATACGCTAATCCGTCGGTGAGGAACAGATTTACGCTGGAAAGAAGTTAGTTCCAATTTTGGCCACCAACTGCAAGTCTGGTGCTGTACGGCATCTCGTCGACGTCCCCGGTGCTCGTATTGAACAAAACTGTGCAAACGTTGGCTAATAACAAAATTAACATTATGCGTTTCTCACTTGTTTGACCTTCTTGCCCATGTCCCATCCCTAGTCCATTACATATGGAAACAGTCCTACGCGTCTTCCTTGCATTCACAGCGCCAGATTTGCGCGTGGTGGCCAAAACTGGAACTAATTGTTTTCCAGCGCAAATTGTTTCAGCATTAACGCATTAGAATACCTACCACGTTTCGCTGCCATACGATAATTACATCCCACACTGGACGTCTGTGAGTAGCTGAACTTCGATTATAACCACCCGGTACTTACACCAAGCGGGTCGTTTCCACGCATGAAGTTGCAAAGGACGTCGGAGACGCAGTACGTGCATGCTGTTTGGTGAATCGTCACGAATATACGGAGCGGGATGTAATGGTTAACACGTTGACTCCCGTGAGACCGCCGGCAGACACGCTGAGGTTCACGCCTACGCCGTGTGCCCACCGGTAGCCACACGCTACGCACTGTTCAACACGAGATATAGTGCAGCACTGTGCATTAATTTGTACTTCTTGCCGGGGTCTACAGGAAACCAGGTACATACCTTGTTCAACGTTTTGAACTTACTGTTTCGCAACTCTACACAATATCGAACGATATGCTGTACTCCCAGAGTAGAGCATGCGGACGGCGGTGGCCTCGCAGCGATCGACGTGTTAAGACAATGAGCTTATATTCGCGTGGAGGGGCCATAAATATCTGTCCGATCACCCTGCTCTAGGTTTTCTGCAGGTTCCCTACAGCATTTGTAGCGTATTTTTCATTCAATAAAGCTATGGACTATTAGCCGTTCTTGACATTTTAGAGCTAAGGTTCCTTTTCTAACGACATAAACGTCATAAGACAGTAAATAGCCAAGACGACTATTCGTATCAAACATGACCTCATATGCGAAATCTTCTTACTGAAATTCTGTCCAAACCTCCATTGTAAAATTTTGTAGCCCTCGTACTGTTCCTAAAACCCTGTCCACATTATAGTAGCCGGCCGCGGTGGACGAGCGGTTCTAGGCGCTTCAGTCCGGAACCGCGCGACTGCTACGGTCGCAAGTTCGAATCCTGCCTCGGGCATGGATGTGTGTGATGTCCTTAGGTTAAAAAAAAATGGTTCAAATGGCTCTGAGCACTATGGGACTTAACATCTGTGGTCATCAGTCCCCTAGAACTTAGAACTACTTAAACCTAACTAACCTAAGGACATCACACACATCCATGCCCGAGGCAGGATTCGAACCTACCACCGTAGCAGTCGCGCGGCTCCGGACTGAGCGCCTAGAACCGCTAGACCACCACGGCCGGCTCCTTAGGTTAGTTAGGTTTAAGTAGTTCTAAGTTCTAAGGGACTGATGACCGCAGATGTTAAGTCCCATAGTGCTCAGAGCCATTTGAACATTATAGTAAACACATCTGATGTGCACCTTCTTCATCATTCGTCACCTTACAAGCAGCACTTCTGCAATTTAAAAGTTCACACATCCGCTGCCATCTTATCCTATCCAACAACTGAGACATCGACATATGAATAGTCGTAGCTGACAAAAATTCCAATATTCAGGTTTTGTATCGAGAAGATAGTACGTGGGCCTGCCAGTGGCACGGAGAAGGTAGTATGTCTAGATATAATCAAACTTAGCTGAAAACGTAATTGATAGATAGCGTAAGTAGTTATGTGCAGAGCTGTTGGCGCAGACAAGGTAGTAAGTCTCGGCAACAGAGCACGTCTAGACGTGTTGGTAACAAGTAATTGTGATACAGATCTGTTTTGCTACATCAGTATGCCCCCAAAACCTCCCCCATTTAGAATGGTAAATTGAAATTACTGACTCTTTACTCTTAATTTACTGTGTAGTGTGTGTTTAAGCAACTTCGTTTATACAAAAAATTCTTTACTAGGCACTATACAGTATAAGTGCCAGTACAAGTGTCGTGAATTAACTTGAGAGAGTATAAGAAATCCGTACAGAATTTTGGAAAGAGACAGTTGATGTACAGAGAAGGAATGAGTCTCATTCATATCGTGAATATTCAGAGAAGGAAAATACGATGATCGAACCTTAAGTAGGAGGCAAGTTTTTGTCACATACTGCTTACCCTCCGACAGTGGCCATGAGCAAGTTTGCAGTAGATCTTTTAAAAATATGTTGGGGCTATCAGACGAATGTCTGTACATTGTGACAGAGAAGAAGAAAAAGGGAGCGCAAATATCTGAAGATCACCGGGGTAAAAACACTTATCATCTGCGTTGAACTTCCTTGATGAGAAGTGTCACGCATTTTACCAGAAAATTTGTCCATAAAATTCAAATAACCTTAATTCTGACTTTGGATAAGGAGTGGCTCTGAATGTTTAATATACAGAAAGCGGATTTCATAGACAAAAACACGCCAAATTTTCCAGATGTTATTTATAGCACGGAGCATGAGTCTATGCCTCCCATTCCAAGCAGTCTGTAATAATGTTAGTGGAAACGAAACCATAAATTTGTTGTTTGGAGCCGGCCGTAGTGGCCGAGCGGTTCTAGGCTCTTCAGTCTGGAACCGCGCGACCGCTACGGTCGCAGGTTCGAATCATGCCTCAGGCATGGATATGTGTGATGTCCTTAGGTTAGTTAGGTTTAAGTAGTTCTAAGTTCTAGGGGACTGATGACCTCAGATGTTAAGTCCCATAGTGCTCAGAGCCATTTGAACCATTTGTTGTTTGGTTTCCCTGAAAAGTTTTCTTTAAGGCTGTTACTACTTTTGCCATGTCAGTGCCTCAATTGACCTTACCCACAACACCAGAGAAAATGCTGATTATAGAAGGTCTCGCACGATTTATAACGTCCTTCATCACAACATTGCCAACCTTAATGGTAAACCATCAGAGAATTGCACCTAGCCTACATAGACACACTGTAATTAATACGTCGCAGTATTACTGCTTTTCTCTGTGCCACCCAAACTGACCGTTTATTTTCCTGATTAATACCTATACATATACGTATGTGTTTCGTGTGTACATGCGGGTGCTACTTGCAACAGAAGCACTTTCGACTTTTGGAGGTTGACCTGTCAAAACTCAAGGTATTGGCAGGAACCCAGTGGGTTTTGTCCTCAACTATCAGATATGTTGTATGCTTACTAACGCCAAGGGAGAGTGTCAGCTCATTAAATCTATGGATTACTTACCTTATTCTGTAAGTGCTATCTCTATTCCATGAAGATGGAGGTCTTGATGTGATATGATGAGAATAATAGATAGTATGTGCTAAGCAATTGAGACACTGTATTTTGGCGACTTCATCCAGTACAAAAAATTATAATTTTTTGTGTATACTACACAATCATGACCTTGTTCTCTGAGTTAAGACCTTTTTATTGATTTACTACTGTTTTGGTTACAGGAGCCTTGGAAAGACGATGGCGACTAGTATTCCAACTCCAGGCGGCCCCATCGCAGATGTATAGGACAAGCACTCCAAAATGAGTGAGACACCACAGAAGAGACTAAACGATTGAGAAGGAAGGTTCTTGCTGAGAGCACAGTAATTTTCTTTCATTGACACGTCTTTCATACCTATTTCATTCGGTTAATTTTAAGGAGTTCTAATACACAATTTTTGACACACTTTTGCATGTTTCTATTTTTTAGGGGGGGAAGTGGTTTTGAAGACCGTATTCTCCGTTACTGACCATAAGTAATCAGTTTATCTTTCCAAATACAAAATTTTTCTCGGCACAGTAAGGAATGTAATGTGAATCATGTTTGGTCACTTTGTCGGATGATACTGCTATAGGTGCTATCTTGCTAAATAATGGACATATTGTTATATTTTCAAAATGTCTTTCATGCTAAAGTTAGCAATTGTATTTGTAATATTTGTGTGGAAACAAACAAGTTGAGTGGTTTCTGAAGCAATGTTTTTCAAAGAAACATCTGTTACAATGTTGTTGAACATATTCTGTCGTAAGAGTGGAGAGAAAAACCCACAACGTTCATGATTTATAGTGAAATATTTTATCCATAAACACATATTCTAATGAGTGATGTATTATGTTGCTGTCGTTCAGAATCTTTAACTTTGGTACTTTATAAGAAGAGTGCTGGTTTGTTAATTGTTGAAACTGTTCCATAAATGGTAAATATCACAAATGTTTTAAAATCAACAACTGAAACAATAATTTTATGCGATGAGTTTGTAGCTTTTTAGTATTGATGCAACCAACGAACTCTTGCAATACTGCATATATATCAAGCAACATGAAAGTGCTTTGACATAAAACTAATTACAAGTCGAATGATGAAACTGAGTGATGCTGTTGTAATAAGTGTAATGTAACAGTTAGTGCTTTTTGATGCCATGTATGATTTAGTAACAAATATTTACAGTTTTCCTATAGTAACATAAAACAAAGCCTGCCCAACAACAAATTTTTTATATGAATCTGTTGTTTATCATTTTCATTAAGTGAAATGAAGTTATCTCTGACAATCTCGATGGAACGTTTAGATAAGTAGCTCTTGTTCAGTGTAAACTTAAGCACCAAATAAGATTAAACTACTCATCACTGAATCGAGTAAGGACAAAAAAGTCTGTGATCTAGAAACAGTTTAAAATACTCTGTGTGACTATTAGAAAAATGGTAAGCAAATAATGGTAAACTAGTATATTATGCAGATCTCCAACTAGCAGCTAGAAATTATTATGTGACTGACACCGCCCACTGGTAACATTCTCCAATGATAAATGTTTTGCATAAATAAAATCTAATTCACTGTGTAAAGCAATCTTAGAAGTAGAAATTTTAGCTTATGATAGAGGTTTAATCGTTCTATAATTCCTGTTGAATTGCAATGAAGGCTTCATTTCAAAGCATTTAATTAAATACAAATTTAATTCCGTCCAGAGCTGCATCCTACAAATCTCTTCAAAACAGTGGCAAGAATTTGTTGCTGTACAAAGTAAGAAATGTGACAGAATAGTTGGATGAATATAAACAGTTAACTGAATCTCATCTAGTTGTGCTGCTAATAGAAGCAATAGGCTTTTGCAAACGTTGTTCTATAGTTATATAAGTAATAGACATTAAAAATATACCGGAAATCCGTTTTAGAACAGCTCTCATTAATTAAATGTAAATAGGTAGTGTCACATCTCACTCATTTTTGTGCACTTAATAGTAACAGGCAAATCAATTTGAAATTCATTTCTCATGTAATTATCTCAACTAGCTATGCTGTTTCTAAATTAAGAAACGTACTTGTGTTGAGAAAGCCTTAAACTGTGTGGCATTGTTGCATGATATATTTTTGTAAACGTTTTCATTTTTAATAACTTTTAACCATTCCGAAAAAATAATTTATCACAAATATGGGAGCGTATCTTTGTTTCTATGGAAGCGTTCTTAAACTGGGAATGGATTCAAAAATTTTTTGTAACTATCTCTACCTTATTATAGCTGTAAAAATTGTGCATCGAAACACACCCAGCTGGCTGTGAAATAAGCTAAGTACCCTAGAATTTTAGAACTTCATAGAGCATATATGACCCAGAAAACAGTAATAATAGTAGAACAAAAGTGAGTCATGTGTCAGAAAACACTATTTATACCTGTCAGGAGTGACATTTAAAGAAGTTTGGAAAATGATTACAGGTCATTATTATCTCTGGATTCAAGCCATAGAATTTGCGGGTGAAATATATTATATTAGCTTTTTATAACTCATATTATATAAATTAATGAACAATATTCAACGTACGTGGAGCTTTCGACAAAAAATGTTTATACCACACAAGAGAAGGCTGAAAAATGTATTCTATGAACTAAATAAACATGTGGTCCAGTTTGTGGTATTAGTGTTGTGACTACCGCTTCTTCAATGCCAACGTGACAGATTCAGTGCAATAAATCTTGTCTATTTAAACTCACAGAATGCAAATAATACTCACTATTTCAATAGAAGAACGTTAAATTTTCACTGAATTTTGCGAATGGTAGTAGCTATGCACATGTAAGGATGACGACGTGGAAGTGATGTGGCTAATGCAATACATTATTATACTTCTGATGAAGTTGTTGACGCTTGCATTGTTGGTTGAATTTTGCTACCTTTATTTTTAATATATCTTTTGATATTTGGAACTGAAGTGGAGTCTTTTGTATGATATAATCTCTTCTGCTAATGCATTCCACACACCACTACAGCTGAGTCATTTTTGCTGTTGAGGTCAATTTCCAGCTTCAGTCAATTTCGGAACTGGAGCTTAAGATACAGTACAGAATTGTTAACTATGTAGCTACGTTCAGTACCTCACTGAAATATTTTTAATGAGAATGTATACTTCTGTAACGACTTCTGGTGTATCTGCAGTTATGCGTTCATGTCATGATTTAACTTTTGGTTTCTTGAGAAAATGGAATGTACTTAATAATCAGTTTGATAAACTGCAACTCCAGACTAGTCCACAATGTATCTGGATCTCTTTGCATGTGATTCTTAACACCAGAAGATTGTATGGTATCATTTATGTATTTAACACCAGAATGCTGCAGAAAGGTACAATATCTCCGATTAATCTTGAATTTCTTTTTTGAATTGTTTTCGATAGAAAACTATGTAACTGCAACTTAGCTTTTATTTTCATTCATTATATGTGAGAACGTATTCTAATTTGGAAGTGACTACTTTATCATGAAAATTAATTTTGTTTCCTTGCAACTTCAGAGGTTGCTCATTTAAACATATGAAACAAACTAGTGTAAAGCCCAGTTTTATTTTGTTCAAGAATGTGTATTTCTTTCTATATTGTACACATCTATATTTCCAATCTCAGGTCGTGATGTAATTCCTTCCGCAATATAATATAACAATCACAAATTTTTTGATGTACTTTTATACAACAGAAGTATGAGTTCGCAATTAACTGGAAATTCACCAGAAATCGAAGCTGTTATGGATGATGGTACAAGCTTCCCCAACCAGTTATTCAGTGTGTGTGTGAACTGTAAAAAAAGAGATGCTTTTTTATCATTCTATAGAGTTTAGGGGATGCCACTGAGTGGTCTTCATTACTAAAGCAATATCGTGCATAATGCATTTGTAAATGGGATGCCTGCTATCCTGAGGAGACATAATATGTACCTTTATGCCCATCATCAAGTCCAAATGTTTTTTATTGTTCTGGCACATGGTTATACTATGAAAATTTTGTTACTTGTAAGTTCGCTTTTGTAAGGAATCATATTCTGCATATTGTTATTAATAAATTAATTGCCATTCTTTCAGACTGAGTTATGAATTTTTATAAATATTAACGACTGCTGTCTCTCAAATGCATGATGTTTTCATCGTTATAATGGAAGTTGTTTGGCCTTCAAGCAATGACAATATTTAAAAATTGAAAAACTGAAATAAATGTGATCACTGTCTTCAAAGGTATGTTCTAAGCCTAAAGTGAAAGTGTCACAAGACACACACGACAAACACGAAATTTTCAATTCCTAACACCAGTATCATTTCCTTTTAGTTGTCAGCCTTGTATCTATACTTTACAGTTTACCGTTTCCATTAACTTACGCCTTCCTGTCTCAACCCTATATCCAAAACAGTTTCCTCCACTCATTTTTATGTTTGCTACCTTAAGGCAATTTCACATCCACTCCTCTCACCCATTCCTGGATGACTCAGATTATGCCTCATCAGAGCGTCCACTTTTAAACTTTGTTCTGTGAGATCACGCCTCAGATGCTTTCAGCGTTCTTGTTCTTACACGTTTACATTCAACTTCATTGGGGAAATGGGATTCAAAATTTACTCTGAAAAGTAAAATACAAAGTAAATCCTGGTACTTGAATTTAAACATTTAGTGTGATTTTACTTCTTAAATAATATAATTCTCCTTTATTTTCTCATTTTGTTTACTCTGATGTTAATTGATTAATAATTAATCTATTTTTCCATTCAAAAACTGCTATATACCTTCCTTGAACCCAACTAAAACTCCAATGTTATCTACATTTCCTTTACATACTACTGTAAAGTGCGTGACAGAGGGTACCTTGACCTTTTACTTCGAACTTCTTTGGACTAAAAGTTACTAGTGACTTGAAGGCATTACTTCTTCAGCAAAGTAAAATTTCTGCGTAATGCGAACACCCAAACATCTTTCACATACACAAGCGAGTTCGAGCTACACTATAGGAACAACACAGTCGCTGAGATTTCCAAGCTCGATGAACCAGCGTCCCGCCAAACACACCTACGTTCTTGTGGGTAAGTATTTGCATAACTAGTATGGTCATGAAAAATTCACAGTGGTCTCGAGGATAATTTGTTGTTACAGTAAACCTATTACCACAATTACTACACATTTATGTTGAAAATTATTTTATCTGTACAGTACCGTGAAGTGGCAATATGCCCAGTAGCCTTCGAAATCATTCTCATAAGAAATTGATAAGGTTATTTGTTGACTATGGTATATCTTCAATTATTTTCCAGTTTTAGTGCGTATTTTTCCATTAACCAGTTATTCAGTTCCTTGTAGGTAGCTGCATGGATACTGCCAATGGAATCATATATTTTCTACGCTGTAACAAAATTACAAATCGCCTTAGATCATGTTTCCTTCTGGTATTGTATTTGCAAATATCACTCCTAGTTTTAAACTCGAATGGATTGTTGAGGATAAATTTAAAGACAAAGTAAATGTACTGGGAGCTGGTAACTTTCATCCCCAACTGTTCTAACAGTGAGGTACAAGACGTCAACTCCACACATAATTTAAGGTTGAAAGTTCAAGTTGCCACTGTTCCATGTTTGCGTATTTAATTTGGGAAAGAGAAAACATTGTGTTTCGCTGAAGGCGAAGTTTTAAAACTCAGATTATACTTACTTTTTCGTGCGAAGGTACAATTTGCCTAATGTACTATATATTAGACCCACCCCTGAATACGTTAGCTTATTGACCTTTCATCTTCATTTTTTGGGTATTAGCTATAGTTTCCCAGTTTAAATTTTTTGCATCATGTACCTCTAAGATATTTGTACTTCATGTCCCGTCCCCAGTTTTCCACTGACTTACTACATTTTGCGTTAGCATCATTTGTTTCCAAAATGAATAAGCAATGTGACAAATATCAAATCAAGAGAAAAAATAATTAATTCCTCAGCTAAGATTCTCAACATATGATACGTTATTTAGTCTCCGAATGCTATTTGAGCTGTTTTCAGCTAGTTTATGCTCGACTACTGGGCTCATTACCGAATTTTGGCTTTATTGTTCTATTTGCAGATAGCCTGTTTCAGCCTACGTTTCAGAAAATGCTAGACGTTCTGGAGCACAATTATTATCCTTGCAAAAGATAAGAGAGTCTGTATGTACTGTAACTCAGATTCAGCCACACCAAATGAACTCGCAAAAGACGAAAGACAAACTCTCGGCATAATATTTATGACTGTCATAATTGTTATTTCCCTTATATCGCACGGGAAGTGACAACTGAACCGGCGATATGAGGTGACAGAATAGATATTACGCAATGGGAAATTGGATTTATAATCGCCCAGGTAAGTATTCGTGTGCAAAAAAGGCTTTAGAAGTTCTCTACAAATTTGTAGTTTAGGCATTGAGCGATATCGCTTCGCTAGTATAATGGAACTAATGTTGGTTGCACTTTAGTGGTTGATTTTGCAGCTAGAACTTTGTTTTGTCGTTTTTATTGTCATTTGGTTTCATAACCATACACTCATCCTTAATTTATAATCATTACAATAGTTAGTTTTAAATATTATCTCTGTTCAATTTGTACACACACTGCTAACAATAATACTGTTGTTGCAGAACAAAAAAATTAAGTTCCTTTACAAAATGAGCAATAAATTCGCTTCATCTATAAATACAGCCTGTATGCCCATTTCGCCTCCTGCTGCGTTGAGTGATTCGAGTAACTACTCCACGCTATTGCTTTCTTCAATTCGGTTGTGCTCACTCCTGATGCAGATAGGTCGGAGTGGCCGCACACACAGGTCTAGCTATAGCTTACGGGGTTGCAGTTCGTTGGACATGATAACTGTTGCTAAGATATCTTTTATGATTCGCAATGGCATATAACTTAGCCAGGATGTTGACGTAACACATTCATAGAGAGAAGGTTCAACAGACCACGTCAAACGCTGTTTTCTGGACATAAGACATTATGCTGATAAAATGTACCGCACTAACTGAAAGTCTACTCGGCGAATGAGGCCCGTTTTCTGTACCCAACAAGTGCTAGAGTGAATTTTTGAGGTGCTTCGGAGATGGATCGTAGTATTTACGCACGTCAACAAAAGTTTTGCATCATCCCTATATGCCTTGCAGGTGTATTGCTATTGCAACTGTTCCTGTACCGGTCGGAAAGACACACATGACGTTGTTTATAAACTTACACACTGTTACTATGAGCGCAATCTACGAGTAGAACAGTACACTCGAACGGATTGCAGCATTACAGTGGAAAGTAAAGATTCACAGGGCCGCATTAGAAACGTCTGTGGAGCAGTAGAGCGAACATCCGTCATGCCACGAAGGACAATCGCTACCAGTGATCGGATCCCCATCATCACGTTGCGTGCAGAAGACTTGGCAACCAGAGAAGTTGCTCAACGTGTGTATCGGAGTCAACATGACGTGATGCGGACATGCAATCGCTTCCATTTCACAGGTAGTGCTGAGGACTTAGATGGTACAGACTGTCCACGTCCGACAGGTGCTCAGAATGATCTATATCTACAACTTTTGATTCAAAGGAACCGTAGGGTGAGTGCTCCAGAACTGAATTCGGCGTTCGAAGAGGTCACAAGACGTCATATATACCATCAAACTGCATGATGCGAACCTCCATTCTCGACGACCATGGTGAGCACCTCGACACAATGGGCTCCATTATAGATGGGTAAGAAATCATGCCGAATGGATTAGCGTCGGGTGTTGTTTACGAATGAAATTCGCAGCTATTTACACCCTGATAATCGTAGACAATGCGTTCGGAGACAACCCGGTAATATCTAAGACCTCAAACACGGTGTCCTGCGTGTGCAACATGGTGGTCGTGGAGCAGAGCTGCGGTGGCATTACGTGGGTTCACTATCATCTCTCGTGGTTGTTGAGGGCAGTCTCACTGCTCTACAATACCGGGAACTGTACCGCCAACATTTTGGTAACAATTTCATCTTGATAGATGATAACTCGGGTACTCAGCGTGTTGTTCCTGTGAACAATTTTCTTTAGCATGCTAGAATCTCCAGAATGGAGTGGCCTGCCTGTTCCCTGCACCTGAACCCAATCGAACATGTGTGGGACTATTGAAACAAGCTATTTTTGGTCATCGTCAACGACCACGAACTCTGGGCGGCTTACGCAGATTCTTCTTTGAAGAGTGGGACAGTTTGGACCTCTGCTAGCTTCATGATTTTATCGATGGTATGCCATGAGAGTTTTAAACCTGCATCGGAGCAAAGGGACGTTATGCCAAGCACTGATGTTACTCACGAGTGCTGTGAAAAAATCCCATGGGAAACAGACGATTTTGTCATTACACAAATGTTTGTACTTTTGATTTGGTGACCTGGACTCATTGTATATTAATATATACACACGTCTCAGACCCAATTTTGTAGGAGGGGGGGGGGGGGGCGGTTCAATCCCGCGTCCGGCCATCCTGATTTAGGTTTCCCGTGATTTCCCTAAATCGCTCCAGGCAAATGCCGGGATGGTTCCTTTGAAAGGGCACGGCCGACTTCCTTCCCTAATCCGATGAGACCGATGACCTCGCTGTTTGGTCTCTTCCCCCAAACTGTCCAATCCAATTCCAATTTTTGTTTTCTGTGCTTTGAATTTCGAAGTAAAACGGTGATGCGGAACTTTTGTTGATGTGTTTATGTCAGAAATCAGTTCCACTATAAAAGCGAAACCTATATGATTAGTTGCACTATGCAGTGACCACCTGTCAAAAACCTGAATAACCACCTTTTGCAGCACGGAACGCTGTGAGATGTATAGGGAGAGAGTCAGCAAAGTACTGGAAGGTACCGACAGAGATGTGGAGCCATGCTGATTCCAGTACCGTGGCCAGTTGCGCCACGGTTCTCGGCTGAGGATTCGTCGCGCGATCAGCCCAATCGGGGTGGTGCTATACATTATGAGTTGGGTTTAAATGGCCGGCCGCGGTGGCCAAGATGTTCTAGGCGCTACAGTCCGGAACCGCGCGACTGCTACGGTCGCAGGTTCGAATCTTGCCTCGGGCATGGATATGTGTGATGTACTTAGGTTAGTTAGGTTTAAGTAGTTCTGAGTTCTAGGGGACTGATGACCTCAGATATTAAGTCCCATAGTGCTCAGAGCCATTTTTTGGGTTTAAATGCGGGAAGTCTGGTGGCCTGGGGGGTACGGTAAACTCATCTTGGTGCCCTTTCAACCATGTAAGGACACGGCGAGTTGTGTGACACATTACATTGTCCTGCTGAAAGATGCCATCGGCCGAGGAAAAACGAACTGCATGTACGGCTGAACATGGTTCCCAAGGACAGAAGCATACCTGTGTTGACCGGTTGTGCCTTCCAGAATGGCAAGACCACCACGAAAACATTTCTCAGACTATAGCGGTCCTACCTTGTGTGCTTTCAGACGTCTTACGCCGAAAACAGCAACAGCCATCTGTCCGATGGAGCACAAAACGTGATCCGTCTGAAAAGGCCACCTGTCGCCACTCAGTGCGCGTCCATTTGCAATACTGGAATGCAAATTCCAGCCTTTGTCGTCGACGAACAGCAGTCAGCATGGATGCATGAAACAGACGGATACTGTGGAAACCCATCCGCAACAACGTTTGCTGGACGGTCGTGGAGGTGACACTATTGGTAGTTCCTTGTTTAATTTGGGCGGTCAGGTCCTCAACAGTTGCAAGTCTATTCGGCTGTACACATCTTCGCAGCCATCTTTCAACCCTGTCATCTATGACCACAATTCCCTCGGCGCCGCTTTCCTGTAGCGCTGTTTTTTCATGCAAGGTATAATTTACATTAACCACAGCAGCAAGCAGACAGTTTACAAACTTAGCCACGTCGGAAATGCTTCTGTCCTTGGCCCGAAAGCCAATGATCATGCCCTTCTTGGCGTCAGATAAATGGCTCTGACAACGACAGCCACTGCTAGTGCTGCACCTGCTGTCTGTGAGTGGTTCTTGCACGTTGACGTCGAACATAGGTGGTGGTCATATTAATGTGACTGGATCATGTACCTCGATTCACAGAATCATAACGATACAATTTTTGCATGTCAAAGAAAAGACAATAGGAAACTACTTTCTACAGGATACTGGGGGCCACAACATCATGCAAACGGTAAGTGTAAGAACGAATTAACGTTCAGGAATTGCGCAGGACACTCTTAAGTCAATATGTGACATTGAGGTGTCCATACAATGGCAATGAACAACTGAAGGTATGGTGCAACACCGACCTCTGAACTTTACCATCTCGGATATAAAGTGTGACTCTTCCGGTTAGCTACAAGCAGCGGAATAGATCTACATCTACATCTATATTGTGCAAACCACTGTAAAGAGCATGGAAGAGGGTGCTTCTCGTTGTTCCACATTGGCAATTAATATTGCTACGCCAAGAAGAAACGCAGATGATAAACGGGTATTCATTGGGCAGATATATTATACTAGAACTGACATGTGATTACATTTTCACACAATTTGGGTGCATAGATCCTGAGACATCAGTACCCGAAACAACCACTTCTGGCCGTAATAACGGCCTTGATACGCCTGGGCATTGAGTCAAACAGAGCTTGGATGGCGTGTACAGGTACAGCTGCCCATGCAGCTTCAACACGATACCACAGTTCATCAACAGTAGTGACTGGCGTATTGTGACGAGCCAGTTGCTCGGCCACCATTGACCAGACGTTTTCAATGGATGAGAGATCTGGAGAATGTGCTGGTCAGGGCAGCAGCCGAACATTTTCTGTATCCAGAAAGGCTCGTACAGGACCTGCAACATGCGGTAGTGCATTATCCTTCTGAAATGTAGGGTTTCGCAGGGATCGAATGAAGGGTAGAGCCACGGGTCGTAACACATCTGAAATGTAACGTCCACTGTTCAAAGTGTGGTGTCACCGCCAGACACCACACTTGCTAGGTGGTAGCCTTTAAATCGGCCGCGGTCCGTTAGTATACGTCGGACCCGCGTGTCGCCACTATCAGTGATTGCAGACCGAGCGCCGCCACACGGCAGGTCTAGAGAGACTTCATAGCACTCGCCCCAGTTGTACAGCCGACTTTGCTAGCGATGGTTCACTGACAAAATACGCTCTCATTTGCCGAGACGATAGTTAGCATAGCCTTCAGCTACGTCGTTTGCTACGACCTAGCAAGGCGCCATTACCAGTTACTAATGATGCTGTAAAACATGTACCGTCAAGAGCGATGTTCACCATTTATGGATTAAAGTTAAGTATTCCACAGCTACGTCCTTTTTTGCTAGTCTCATTTCCTTGACCTGTTACAGACCTCACGCCAGCCTACGTGAGCTAAAACGCGTGCCTTTCGGCTTCCTCTCATAGTGGGTTGGCTCTCTTGCCAATCCACAACACAAAGTGCCGTCAGTGCGAACAAGAGGTGACCGAGACGTGTAACCAATGGCACCCCATACCATCACGCCGAGTAATACGCCAGTATGGCGATGACGAATACACGCTTCCAGTGTGCGTTCACCGCGATGTCGCCAAACACGGATGCGACCATCATGATGCTGTAAACAGAACCTGGATTCATCCGAAAAAATGACGTTTTGCCATTCCTGCACCCAGGTTCGTCGCTGAGTACACCATCACAGGCGCTCCTGTCTGTGATGCAGCGTCAAGGGTAACCGCGGCCATGGTCTGCGAGCTGATAATCCATGCTGCTGCAAACGTCGTCGAACTGTTCGTGCAGATGGCTGTTGTCTTGCAAACGTCCCCATCTGATGACTCAGGGATCGAAACGTGGCTGCACGATCCATTACAGCCATGCGGATAAGATGCCTGTCATCTCGACTGCTAGTGATACGAGGCCGTTGGGATCCAGCACGGCGTTCCGTATTACCATCCTGAACCCACCGATTCCATATTTTGCTAACAGTCATTGGATCTCGACCAACGCGAGCAGCAACGTCGCGATACGATAAACCGCAATCGCGATAGGCTACAATCCGACCTTTATCAAAGGTTTTTTGAAATATATTTTTATTCCATAAACGGGTTTTAGAACTTTTTAGGCTCATCTTCGGATGGGGCACAGGAGATTACATGACTATTTCATAGCGTAATGCTAGGTACTGTCTATGTGACAAGAAGATGGACCACAATTCCATATATATGTGTATATATATCCGTACCAGATCGATCTGACGGAGGAGATAGAGAAGATCCAAAGAAGAGCGGCGCGTTTCCTCACAGGGTTATTTGGTAACCGTGATAGCATTACGGAGATGTTTAATATACTCAAGTGGCAGACTCTGCAAGAGAGGCGCTCTGCATCGCGGTGTAGCTTGCTCGCCAGGTTTCGAGAGGGTGCGTTTTTGGATGAGGTATCGAAAAAATGGTTCAAATGGCTCTGAGCACTATGCGACTTAACTTCTGAGGTCATCAGTCGCCTAGAACTTAGAACTACGTAAACCTAACTAACCTAAGGACATCACACACATCCATGCCCGAGGCAGGATTCGAACCTGCGACCCTAGCGGTCACGCGATTCCAGACTGAAGCGCCTAGAACCGCACGGCCACACCGGCCGGCCGAGGTATCGAATATATTGCTTCCCCCTAGTTATACCTCCCGAGGAGATCACGAATGTAAAATTAGTGTGATTAGAGCGCGCACGGAGGCTTTCAGACAGTCGTTCTTTCCGCGAACCATACGCGACTGGAACAGGAAAGGGAGGTAATGACAGTGGCACGTGAAGTGCCATCCGCCACACACCGTTGCGTGGCTTGCGGAGTATAAATGTAGATGTAGATGTAGATGTATTGTTTATGTGGATTTTTTGGGGACAAAAATGAATTCTGTCCTTACTGTGACAGTATGAGCGACTTTTTCCATTGTTATCCATCTATCAGCTTCCATTTTGATTGACAGTTGGTAACAAAAAAATGGGTCAAGTGACTCTGAGCACTAGGGACTTAACTTCTAAGGTTATCAGTCCCCTAGAACTTAGAACTACTTAAACGTAACTAACCTAAGGACATCACACACATCTATGCCCGAGGCAGGATTCGAACCTGCGACCGCAGCGGTCGCGCGGTTCCGTACTATAGTGCCTAGAACCGCTCGGCCACCCTGGCCGGCAGTTGGTAACACATCACTCGCTTTTCACAGCGTATGTATACAAATACCGATAGCTACGAAACTTAGCATGCATCCAGCACTTTCTGTACACCTGGTACTTCCTACAAAGATATTCATACGAAGATATAATGTACTTTGCTAAGCGACATTATTAGTTTTTGTTCGCGTGTAATACAGTCGATCTATGGGTTTTTTAATCGAAGCTGGGGTTGAGGTGAATGCCCAAAAACAAAATAAAATAAAATTTTATATATTTGCAGAGAATTGCAGCTATTGATATGTACATGAATTTTGACTAACATTTTGCCCATACATAGACTGTATTATACGCAAACAAATACTAATAATGTCCCTGAGCAAAGTACGTTATGTCTTCGTATGAAGATCTTTGTAGGAAGCACCAGGTGTACAGCAAGTGCTGGATTCTGGCCAGGTTTCGTAACTATTGGGATTTAAATGCATATCCTGTAAAAAGCGAGTGATGTGTTACATAAACACTACTAATGCTTGTACATTAAAACATGTTCCATCTTCTTGTCACAGCACTCAGCATTATGCTATCAAATGGTAACGTAATTTCCTGTGGACTAATTGAAGATGAGCCCGAAAAGGTTTGAAAACCGGTTTATAGAATAAACAAGTATGTTAAAAAAGTGACTGGTTACAGTTTTCTGTATTTAGACAGAACAACCAGTCACGGGTTCTTAAACATGGATAAGCTTAATCTTCAAAATAATCGACGATGACCAAAGTAGAGAAGGTACAAAATAGAGACTGGCAAAAGCAAAAAAATAAAAGAGCGAAAAGAGTGTTCCCGAAAAAGAGAAATTTGCTAAGACCGAATATAATTGTAGAAGGTATTTTAAATACGTCTGTGCAACAACAAGAAAGCGCGTATTTTGTCACCAAACGCGTTTCGTTTTATTGATATCAAACAGCATCAGCGGTCTGCAATGAAACGTGTTCACAGTTTGTTTACTTTCTATATAGAAAAGCAGTTCGTTACAAAACATGTTGATTTTACTTCCGGTATTTTATGTCCAATATCCGTTCATATCAGGAAGCGTCGTCCGACTGCGCTTTTGCAGGTGTTGCCTCGTTTGGCACTGCTGCATTATTGCCAAATCCCACATTTCTTTATGTGAAACTCCACGCAATGTCTAATGACTGCCGTCTGTTTACATACTTGTGGCTAAAAGCGCCTTTGTGTGCTTTTGTGTGGGTACATGATGCCCACGTAACAGCTAGTTTTGGCCTCCACTTGATCTAAAAATATTCGCGTCATCTGCCATTTGTCATTTTTATAGTATGTCGTTTAATTATGATCTCATATATTTATTTAATATCTAAGTGGAATGAAGGAGTAGTGGCAGAGTTGAAGATATAGAAAGTAGGGGAAAGAGATACTTGAGAAATATGCAAGCAACTGACACTTCCTGATACGAGCGAAAATCGGACATAAAATACCGTAAATGAATCAACAACTTTTGTAACAAAGTGTTTTTAGGTCTAGAAAGTAAGCAAATTGTAAATGTACTTTACTAGAGACCATGGATGATACACTACTGGCCATTAAAATTGCTGCACCAAGAAGAAATGCAGATGATAAACGGGTATTCATTGGACAAATACATATATTATACTAGAACTGACATGTGATTACATTTTCACGCAATTTGGGTGCATAGATCCTGAGACATCAGTACCCGGAACAACCACCTCTGGCCGTAATAACGGCCTTGATACGCCTGGGCAGTGAGTCAAACAGAGCTTGGACGGCGTGTACAGATACAGCTGCCCATGCAGCTTCAACACGATACCACAGTTCATCAACAGTAGTGACTGGCGTATTGTGACGAGCCAGTTAGTAGACCACCATTGACCAGACGTTTTCAAATGATGAGAGATCTGGAGAATGTGCTGGCCAGGGCAGCAGCCGAACATTTTCTGTATCCAGAAAGGCTCGTACAGGACCTGCAACATGCGGTCGTGCATTATCGTGCTGAAATGTAGGGTTTCGGAGGGATCGAATGAAGGGTTCATTCAGTCTGGAACCATGTGACCGATACGGTCGCAGGTTCGAATCCTGCCTCGGGCATGGATGTGTGTGCTGTCCTTACGTTAGTTAGGTTTAAGTAGTTCTAAGTTCTAGGGCACTGATGACCACAGATGTTAAGTCCCATAGTGCTCATAGCCATTTGATCCATTTTTTTAAGGGTAGAGCCAAGGGGTAACACATCTGAAATGCAACGTCCACTGTTCAAAGTGCCGCCAATGCGAACAAGAGGTGACCGAGACGTGTAACCAATGGCACCATATACCAACACGCTGGGTGATACGCCAGTATGGCGATGACGCATACACGCTTCCAATGTGCGTTCACCGCGATGTCGCCAAACACAAATGCGACCATCATGATGCTGTAAACAGAACCTGGATTCATCAGAAAAAATGACATTTTGCCATTCGTGCGCCCAGGTTCGTCGTTGAGTACACCATCGCAGGCGATCCTGTCTGTGATGCAGCGTCAAGGGTAACCACAGCCATGGTCTCCGAGCTGATAATCCATGCTGCTGCGAACGTCGTCGAACTGTCCGTGCAGATGGTTGTTGTCTTGCAAACGTCCCCATCTATTGACTCAGGGATCGAGACGTGACTGCACGATCCGTTACAGCCATGCTGATAAGATGCCTGTCATCTCGACTGCAAGTAATACGAGGCCGTTGGGGTCCAGCACGATGTTCCTTATTAGGCATACCCTCCTGAACCCACCGATTCTATATTGTGGATTGTGATTGGACCTCGACCAACGCGTGCAGTAATGTCGCGATACGATAAACCGCAATCGCGATAAGCTACAATCCGACCTTTATCAAAGTCGGAAACGTGATGGTACGCATTTCTCCCCCTTACACGAGGCATCACAACAACGTTTCACCAGGCAACGCAGGTCAACTGCTGTTTGCGTATGAGAAATCGGTTGGAAACTTTCCTCATGTCAGCACGTTGTAGGTGTCGCCACCGGCGCGAACCTTGTGTGAATGCTCTGAAAAGCTAATCATTTGCATATCACAGCATCTTCTTCCTATAGGTTAAATTTCGCGTCTGTAGCACGTCATATTCGTGGTGTAGCAATTTTAATGGCCAGTAGTGTATTAAGGCTTCATCCCGTTCCATTCGTGTATGGTGATCGGGAATAGTATTTGCTTGGATGTCTGTGGGCACTGTAATTGTCTTTGCAGTCTCCACAATAGCGATATGTGTGGGGAGTGGGGGAGGCGGCGGGGTTGTAGTTTATGTCTAGATTCTTCTTCTTCTTCTTTTGCTTGTGCCTTTGGCCCGCAGGTTTTGCAGGGTCGGCATGGTTACGATCGGGTTTGGCATGGTTAATTGATGAGGCGGCCAGATACGCTTCCTGTCACGACCCTGTACCCCCAGGGACGGAATCGGTGTACTCCAGCTGTCTGTGTTTAGTGTAAACATGAAATAGTGCGAACGAGTTCAAATGTCTGCGAGTCGTGTAAGTGAGGTGGGTCGTGGGGTCTAGCCGAGTATTCACCTAGGGGGATATGGAAAACCACCTAAAAACCACATCCACGCTGGCCAGCACAGCGGCCCTCGTCGTTAATCCGCTGGGCGGATTCGATGCGAGGCCGGGGCGCCTACCCAAGTCCACGAAACAGCGCATTATTGCTCTCGGCTCACCTGAGTTTATGCCTAGATTCCTCCCATAATACTAGTTCCTGAAACTTTATAAGTAGGTATCGCGGTACAGCTGGCGTCTATCTTCAAGCGTTTGCCAGATAAGGTTTTCCAGCTTCTCAGAGACGATTTCCTGTATGTCAACCATTCGTGCTGCACTTCCTAGCATACTTTTAATATATTCTGTTAGTCCTATTTGGTACGGGTCCTGCACATGTGAGCAATATTTTAAGATTTATTTATTTATCGTTTGGCATAAACATTTGACATTTATTGTGCACTGGTCATTTAAATTAGTCCAGATGAGGAGCTAAGAAAACATGTACACCAAGTTCAAGTGGATTAGTTGTAAAATAGATATAAAATATGCAGAAAAATGAACAGCACATTGTGTGATGGAATGGGCCGTAGAATGATCAGTAAAAATGGCCTGTGATAAGAGCCATTAAAAGGAGCAATAGCACATTAAGACGACCATTTGTATGGATATTAAAGTAAAAAATAAAAAGAATAATACAGTGAACAATAAAATAAGAAATGAGAACAGTGAATTGAACAATAAATTTAGCCAGCCAGTTGACTGGATTAAGACATGTGGAAAATATATTAAGATGAGAAAGTTTTTTGTAAGTAGTCTCATTTGTAAGTTGACTTCAGTTTCCCGGTATCCTGCCAATGAAGCGAAGTCTGCATCTGGTTTCCTACGACTGAGTCTACACTACCGGTGAAAAGTTTTCGATCATCTATCGCAGTTACAGATTTGTAGTTAAAACAGGGACTTCGCTTTGAATATTCCATCAAATCCACGTTTTGATAATGAAAGAAGAATAAACACGTAAAGACTAAGCGACTCCTTTGTGTATCTGTCAAGTTGTTCGCATAGAGGGCACTGATGAGTATCCACAACAACATTGACGTGCCTTTACCTAAGACGGTTCGATTCGAATAGGCCTCATTTCTCCAGCTGTCTATTCGCATTAGTTTACACTACATTGCGTGCATCTAGCAGTGCGTTTGCATACCTGATCAGGTTCGTACCTCATTACCTCGTGAGGGGACGGAAGCAGGAGATTGAAACTGAATAACGAGCTGAATTGTAGCTGTGCATCAGAGCGGCTATTCTAGCAGGACAATAGCAACAGACGTTAGCGTAACCCAGTCTATAGTGGAGTATACATTGCATTGGTTCAAAAAACTGATGGCGACACAAGTGTTTCACTGTCTGGAGGCCGGCCGCGGTGGTCTAGCGGTTCTAGGCGCTCAGTCCGGAACCGCGCGACCGCTACGGTCGCAGGTTCGAATCCTGCCTCGGACATGGATGTGTGTGATGTCCTTGGGTTAGTTAGGTTTAAGTAGTTCTAAGTTCTAGGGGACTGATGACCACAGATGTTAAGTCCCAAAGCGCTCAGAGCCATTTGAACCATTTGAGCCACTGTCTGGAAGACACCGAGTAACATCATACACGGAAGATCAAATGTGTACAGAGTAAACATCAGAGGCTCATACTGCACAGGAAATTCGCGAGGAAGTAAACAGTTTGCGAGCAGCTCCAATCTCTGTCTTAGCAGTATAACGCCGTCTTCGTTCAAAAGGTTTAAGGAGGTGCATAGTGGCCAAAAAACTACATTATGAGCACAGAATAAGGTAATAAAACTGCAGTAGGCACAGCAACATAAAAAATAGAGGGTGCATCTATGGTCCAAGGCGTTATTCACGGACGAATCTAACTTTGAAGTATTTCGAAATCATTGTCGAATGTTGGTTCGTCGACTTCATCTAGAAGGTGTGAACAGACAGTGTATGACACCAACTGTGAAGCATGGTGGAAGGGTCAGTCATGGTGTGGGAGTGTTTTGTAGGTGATAAGGTCTGTGGTCTAGCGGGAACTGATGGAACACTGAAGAAGGAAGGATATCGCAGGATAATGATCAATATTGCAGTTCCATCTGCAGCAGGACAATGATCTCAAACAAGCTTCTGAATTGTGCAGATGCTATGTCAGTAGAAAAAGAAAATGTTGGGAAAATGATTTGGCCAAGTCAGTCGCCTGACTTAAATCCCATTAGCCGGCCGCTGTGGCCGAGCGGTTCTAGGCACTTCAGCCCGGAACCGCGCTGCTGCTACGGTCGCAGGTTCGAATCCTGCCTCGGGCATGGATGTGTGTGGTGTCCTTAGGTTTAAGTAGTTCTAAGTCTAGGGGACTAATGACCTCCGATGTTAAGTCCCATAGTGCCTAGAGCCATTTGAACCATTTTTTGAAATCCCATTAAACCCTTATGAGATGAACTTGACAGGGAGGTCGGAAAACTGGGGTTATCTAATGTTGACGATCTATGCAATAATCTACAGACGTGTTGGACAACAGTATCTCCGAAAACACTAGAAAATCTTATCTCCAGAATGGCAAAATGCATCTGCAGCTGTTGTAAGGGCAAAAGGTGGATACTTTGAAGAGGCTAAAATCTAAACCGTATTGTATTGTACTTAATGATAGAGACAGAAAATATTTATCTTGTTGGCAATTTAGTTTGTACAATGTGCTTGTACATTAAAATAAAGTATAAAGTTTTCATCATGAGTGATCGAAAACACACTGATAAGCAAACATACTGGTGTTGGGCGTGTATCTGTTCTGAAGGGCCTCACTTAAACTCTTTTGTTAGGAGAATTAGTTCAGAGGTGGAACAGCTGCTTGGGTCAGGTACGGGGTCTCATATCAGTGTGATTCCTGTTGACTCTGTCAACAGGTGGGACCATACTAGGCATGACCTTCACCTCAACAGGAAAGGGAAGGAATAACTGTCTGGGCAAATAGCAAATAACATAAGGGGGAGGAGGAGACACTATCACGAGTGGCAAACTATCAGTGGTTACAAATGCCAGAACAGCAGTTCTTTTAGGGTAGGGAGGGCAGAAGCAAAAAATGTTCAGAGACAGACTGAAAATGACATTCACATTGATAAAACAGGCAGCCAGAAAGCAAATTTTAATGTACACAATCCATGCAGACAGCCTCTGATTGAAACTGGAAATATTCAAAAACTGACAAAAAATTAGGTTCATCCAGTTGTAATTCATCCAGTGCATAAAATCAGTAAGTTATCTTTATTGCTTCAGAATATCCGAGGACTAAGGGGTAAGCTTAATGAGTTGCTTATTTGTGCTGAAGAGTTATCGTTGAGCAAACCACCTGGTTCAAAAAAATGGCTCTGAGCACTATGGGACTTAACATCTGAGGTCATCAGTCCCCTAGAACTTAGAACTACTTAAACCTAACTAACCTAAGGACATCACACACATCCATGCCCGAGGCAGGATTCGAACCTGCGACCGTAGCGGTCGCGCGGTTCCAGACTGTAGCGCCTAGAACCGCTCGACCACTTTGGCCGGCCAAACCACCTGGTATAAACTGCCTTTCTGAACATCATGTGACAACTGGTATAGATACGTTAAATGTTACAGCATTCAACTTAGCCTCCTACTTCTGTAGAGAAAATATGGAGAAAGGAGGAGTTGCCACGTTTGTCAGTAACTGTTTTGATTTCAAGAACAATGATATTAATGAATTTTGCTCAGAGCAGCACTTAGAAGCTTGTGCAGCAGAAGTAATATTTCATAATAAGTCCTTTAGAATAGTAAGTATATACAGAGCACCTTCAGAAAAATTTAGCCTTTTCATAAAAAATCTGAATGCTCTGTTGCCCCATCTCACAGTACGCAAAAGAACTTGCACCCCTTCTAACAACGGTGTACCGCAAGTCTCTAGAGGAACGGAAGGTTCCAAATGATTGGAAAAGAGCACAGGTAGTTCCAGTTTTCAAGAAGGGTCGTCGAGCAGATGCGCAAAACTATAGGCCTATATCTCTGACATCGATCTGTTGCAGAATTTTAGAACATGTTTTTTGCTCTCGTATCATGTCATTTCTGGAAACCCAACATCTACTCTGTAGGAATCAACATGGATTCCGGAAACAGCGATCACTTGATACCCAACTCGCTTTTTTTGTTAATGAGACCCAGAAAATATTAGATACAGGCTCCCAGGTAGATGCCATTTTCCTTGACTTCCGGAAGGAGTTCGATACAGTTGCGCACTGTCGCCTGATAAACAAAGTAGGAGCCTACGGAATATCAGACCAGCTGTGTGGCTGGATTGAAGAGTTTTTAGCAAACAGAACACAGCATGTTGTTCTCAATGGAGAGACGTCTACAGACGTTAAAGTAACCTCTGGCGTGCAACAGAGGAGTGTTATGGGACCATTGCTTTTCACATTATATATATATAAATGACCTAGTAGATAGTGTCGGAAGGTACACGCAGCTTTTCGCGGATGATGCTGTAGTATACAGAGAAGTTGCAGCATTAGAAAATTGCAGCGAAATGCAGGAAGATCTGCAGCGGATAGGCACTTGGTGCGGGCAGTGGCAACTGACCCTTAACATAGACAAATGTAATGTATTGCGAATACATAGGAAGAAGGATCCTTTATTGTATGATTATATGATAGCGGAACAAACACTGGTGGCTGTTACTTCTGTAAAATATCTGGGAGTATGCGTGCGGAACGATTTGAAGTGCAATGATCATATAAAATTAATTGTTGGTAAGACGGGTGCCAGTTTGAGATTCATTGGGAGAGTCCTTAGAAAATGTAGTCCATCAACAAAGGAAGTGGCTTACAAAACACTCGTTCGGCCTATACTTGAGTATTGCTCATCAGTGTGGGATCCGTACCAGGTCGGGTTGACACAGGAGATAGAGAAGATCCAAAGAAGAGCGGCACGTTTCGTCACAGGGTTATTTGGTAAGCGTGATAGCTTTACGGAGATGTTTAGCAAACTCAAGTGGCAGACTCTGCAAGAGAGGCGCCCTGCATCACGGTGTAGCTTGTTGTCCAGGTTTCAAGAGGGTGCGTTTCTGGATGAGGTATCGAATATATTCCTTCCCCCTACTTATACCTCCCGAGTAGATCACGAATGGAAAATTAGAGAGATTCGAGCGCGCACGGAGGCTTTCCGGCAGTCTTTTTAAAGGTTGGGGCCCCTCCACACCCACACCAACGTGGTGACCAAACCAAAAGTTCTACTGTCACCTCCGTGTAACATGTTAGTTTTTGAATCAGGAGTCACAGGATGCGGGCTGTAATGTTATCCATGTGTCTGGGTAAGATTACTCATTAACATGGTCCATCAGGAGATAGAAAGTGGACGAAAGCGATCGAAGGGTAGCGGTTGTAAGGGAAGTGGAAAAAAAGTGCCAAGGGAGAAAAACCTCTGCGACAGTAGGACGGGTAGTAAGGGCAGTAGCGGCTTGCTATCTGCGACAGTGCATGCAAGGTGTGGTTATGTTAGTTCGAGGTATCGTGCATCGTTACCTTTGTCGTTGTTGGAGCTCTTTGCGGTGCTTGCTGCAGTTGCTGCGTCCCTGCAACAGTTCAAGGTCGTTGTACATTAGTGGGCGATCGGTCATAGATCGGCTCACGGACGGTGTACGGGGTGTGTGTGGTTGGTTTTCGTGCTGTGTACAGTACGGTTTCCCTGCGGTTGCCTGTTTTTCGGCTGGTCGAACATCTGGGGTTGCCAGTAATAGCTGTGTTGCAGGGGCACGTCAGTACTGTCGTGTTAGCGTTCTATGGACCATAGATGTTTAGTTCCTAGCCAGTAGTGTCTTTGGTCTGTTATGCTTCCATCTATGGTTTTGGTCGTAGTTACCCAGAGAAAGAATAAACGGGTTGCGCGAGTGTCTCGTGTTATTGTACAGTCGTGTGGAGAGATTTTGGAATACCTGCAAGATAGTATCTAGCCGGTATTCCCGGTGAAGGTTCGCGATGCTTATGATTTTGAGTACTTTGTTCTGTATGACCTGCAGACGGCGCAGGCGAGTTGGCGCAGCGTATCCCCAGACAGGGGCTGCGTATGTCATCATGGGTCGAATAAGTGTCATGTACATGGACCTAGACACCCTCCTGTTCAGTGTGCTACGTCTGTTAAGCATAGGGTAGAGTTGTTTGAGCCTCGCCTTAGCTTTGTTGGTCACGAGTTGAATGTGGTCCCCCCAGAGTAGTTTCCTGTCCAGCCAGACACCGAGGTATTTGACCTTCTCGCGGAAACGTATTGGGCGTGTGTGTAGTGTTATTGGGTTGCAGTTCTGATGTTTGCGCAGTTGCTTCGGTCTTCTAGTGAACAGAACGGCCTCGCACTGGTCGACGTTTACTCTAACACGCCATTTCACCAGCCAAGACTCCGCCGTTGAGTGCAGTCTGTAGTCGTGAATTAATGTTAGACGGCTTCCAATCTTTCCCAAGGATGGCTGTGTCATCCGCGTAGATTACTACCGTCGTGTTGTGTGTAGCTGGGAGGTCGTTAATGTAGAGGTTAAACAGTAAGGGCCCTAGGATGCTTCCTTGGGGTACTCCTGCCTGGATACCATGTCGTGTAGATTGTTTGCCCTGCATGTCGATGTTGAAACTCCTGTCCGTGAGATATGAGTGTATGAGACGTACGAGCCCGTCGCGGAACCCTGCGTCGCTAAGTTTGCGTATTAGGCCGTTGTGCCATAGACGATCGAAAGCCTTTTCGATGTCCAGGAACACCGCCCCAGTTGCTTTGTTTGTGTTGTATCCGTGTGTTATGTATTCAACGACGCGGAGAAGTTGTTGTGTTGTTGAGTGGTGATTCCTGAAACCGAATTGCCCCGGTCTCAGGGAGTCGTTTGTGATACAGTGCCTGGTGAGTCGTTTTAATATTGCCTTCTCAACGATCTTGCTGAGCGCACTCAGCAGACTGATGGGTCGGTAATTTTGTGGGAGGGAGTGGTCTTTCCCCGGCTTCCTGAACATCAGGACCTTGGCCGTCTTCCAAAAGGCGGGGAAGTGTTTGAGCTTGAGTATGGCATTCGTGATGTGTGTTAGGCAGTCTACAGCTTTGTCCGTGAACTCCTGGAGGACACGGTTTTGAATGCCATCGTGACCAGGGGCCTTCCTAGCGGTGGTATGCATGATGGACCATTTGACTTCAGCTGTACTAGCTTGTCGGATGATGTTGCGCGCTGGTTGGGCCAAGATGCGTGTGACCTCCTGGTCCGTAGCAAGTGTGAACGCTGGGTCTGAGGGATCCAGGTTCTGTGTGAATGACGCTGCGAGGGTGAGGGCCATCAGTTCCGCTTTTTCTTCCGCATAATATGCTGGCCTGTCGGGCCATTGTAACGTGGGGGTGTACAGTTTCTCCCTGGTGAAGTGTCGGGACAGCTGCCACACGCCAGGTCGCGTGGTGTCCAGCCCTTCGAGTTTCTGGTCCCACTGTTGTGTCTTAAAGGTTTGTATTTTTTCCCGGATTATACCCTGGAGCCTGTTAATGTGCTAAGTTCTGGCGCCTGGTACGCTGCCAGTGTCTCCTGAGGCGGTTTCTCATTGAGATTAGGCCCAGGATCTCCTGGGGAAGGGCAGCACTGTGTTGTTGTGGTGTGCGGATTGGTATGGTGTCGGCTATTGCGTCCTGGACGGCGCCGGTGAGGGTTTCAACTGCCTCATCAATTTGGGCTGTCTCGTTAATCGCGTGGGTGGGTGGGATGAGACTGCCAAGCGTTTCCTTGAACTGGGTCCAATTCGCGCGCCTGTAGTCTAACATCCTGCGTTGTTCCATGTGCTGCAGTGTTTCTTCAATGTACAGTATAACGGGTTGGTGATTTGAGGGCAGATCGTTTTCAACGGCAACGTTGAGTGTCGTTGTTATGCCCTTGATGAGGGCCATGCCTAACACGTCTGGCCTGTGTCCCCTCCGGTAGGGAATGTGCGTCGGTTCGGTCGGCGCTAGTGTGATGTAGTTTCGTCCTAGTGCAGTGGTTCTTCCCGCGAACCATGCGCGACTGAAACAGGAAATGGAGGTAATGACAGTGGCACGTAAAGCGCCCTCCTCCACACACCGTTGGGTGCCGTGCGGAGTATAAATGTAGATGTAGATGTAAAAAACAAGGAAACAGTGGTTGCTGGTGATTTTATGTGGACTTATTATAAAGTTCAGTCAGTGAACAATTATTGAAGTCAGTAACACTATCATTCAATTTAATTCCTACCGTGAACTTTGCAACTAGGGTAAATAAATGCTCTGAGACAGCTATTAATGATGTCTTTGCAGACAAATCTAAGGAGAAAAGTCATACCACATTTTTAAAAGTAAATGGGTTGTCTGACCATCTCCAGGCAGGAAAAATTCCCACTGGGAATCGAACCCAGGAACCTCTGCATTTGAAGCGAGAACGCTACCGCGAGACCACAAACAAAGATATATTGGATAAAAAGAAGATGGTATCTACTATCTAGGAACAGCTCTGATGTTAGCATTGTAATGTACTGAAAAGGATACTGCAAAATATTGAAGCAAATAATCCTGAAATCAAAGCAGCTTCATTATGAGAAAAAGATAATTACATCAGGCAACAAAACAAAAAATGTATGGGATATAGTGAAGACAGAGATAGGTGGGGCCAAAAAGGAACAGATAGCTCAAAAAATAGATGACACATTGGTAACAAGTGCACGTAGTGTTGAAAACCTCTTGAAAACACGTTGTTTCTGTTCCTGACTGTTTGGGGTTGTCAGGTTTGGTAAAAAGTGCAATGAAGTATCTGAGACCAGTCTCTACAAATAACTTCATTAAAATGGAAATGACGCTCACATCTCCCAAAGAAGCAACATTCATCATAAAATCCTTAAAATCTAAGTATTCTAGTGGCTATGATAACAAATCAATGAAGTTAATCAAAGGGTGCTCATGTGAGTTGAGTTCTATCTTAAGTTATTTGTATAATCAATCTCTTATCAGTGGAACTACTGACGGCCTTGGGAGAGCCAGTCCTGACAAAACTCTACCATCTGGTGAGCAAGACGTATGAGACAGGCGAAACACCCTCAGACTTCAAGAAGAATATAATAATTCCAATCCCAAAGAAAGCAGGTGTTGACAGATGTGAAAATTACCGAACTATCAGTTTAATAAGTCACAGCTGCAAAATACTAACACGAATTCCTTACAGACGAATGGAAAAACTAGTAGAAGCCAACCTCGGGGAAGATCAGTTTGGATTCCGTAGAAACACTGGAACACGTGAGGCAATACTGACCTTACGACGTATCTTAGAAGAAAGATTAAGGAAAGGCAAACCTACGTTTCTAGCATTTGTAGACTTAGAGAAAGCTTTTGACAATGTTGACTGGAATACTCTCTTTCAAATTCTAAAGGTGGCAGGTGTAAAATACAGGGAGCTAAAGGCTATTTACAATTTGTACAGAAACCAGATGGCAGTTATAAGAGTCGAGGGACATGAAAGGGAAGCAGTGGTTGGGAAGGGAGTAAGACAGGGTTGTACCCTCTCCCCGATGTTGTTCAATCAGTATATTGAGCAAGCAGTAAAGGAAACAAAAGAAAAATTCGGAGTAGATATTAAAATCCATGGAGAAGAAATAAAAACTTTGAGGTTCGCTGATGACATTGTAATTCTGTCAGAGACAGCAAAGGACTTGAAAGAGCAGTTGAATGGAATGGACAGTGTCTTGAAAGGAGGATATAAGATGAACATCAACAAAAGCAAAACGAGGATAATGGAATGTAGTCGAATTAAGTCGGGTGATGCTGAGGGAATTAGATTAGGAAATGAGACACTTAAAGTAATAAAGGAGTTTTGCTATTTGGGGAGCAAAATAACTGATGATGGTCGAAGTAGAGAGGATATAAAATGTAGACTGGCAATGGCAAGGAAAGCTTTTCTGAAGAAGAGAAATTTGTTAACATCGAGTATAGATTTAAGTGTCAGGAAGTCATTTCTTAAAGTATTTGTATAGAGTGTAGTCATGTATGGAAGTGAAACATGGACGATAAATAGTTTGGACAAGAAGAGAATAGAAGCATTCGAAATGTGGTGCTACAGAAGAATGCTGAAGATTAGATGGGTAGATCACGTAACTAATGAGGAAGTATTGAATCGGATTGGGGAGAAGAGAAGTTTGTGGCACAACTTGACCAAAAGACGGGATCGGTTGGTAGGACATGTTCAGAGGCATCAAGGGATCACCAATTTAGTATTGGAGGGCAGCGTGGAGGGTAAAAATCGTAGAGGGAGACCAAGAGATGAATACACTAAGCAGATTCAGAAGGATGTAGATTGCAGTAGGTACTGGGAGATGAAGAAGCTTGCACAGGATAGAGTAGCATGGAGAGCTGCATCAAACCAGTCTCAGGACTGAAGACCACAACAACAACAACATCAGTGGAATGTTTCCAGACTGCCTAAAATAAGGTGGAGTTAAGCATCTTTAAAAGAAGGGGGGGAAAAAGAGATACGATCAAGCTATTGACTTGGACCCATGACCTCACTGCTTGGTTCCTTCCCGAAAAACCAACAAACAAACTATCGAGCAATTTCAGTTCTGTTGGCTTTTTCAAAAACGTTTGAAACGGTTGTGTTCAAGTATCTCCTTAAGCATCTGACTGTAAGTACGAGGTGCATTCAAGTTCTAAGGCCTCCGATTTTTTTTCTCTGGACTGGAAAGAGATAGAAACATGCACATGTTTTAAAATGAGGCAGCGTTCATTGTCAATACATCCCAGAGATGGCAGCACCATACGGCAGATGGAATTTTACCGCCAGCGGCGAGAATGAGAACTGTTTTAAATACTTAAAATGGCGACGTTTTCCTTACTTGAACAGCGAGCAATCATTCGTTTTCTGAATTTGCGTGAAGTGAAACCAATTGAAATTCATCGATAGTTGAAGGAGACATGTGGTGATGGAGTTATGGATGTGTCGAAAGTGTGTTCGTGGGTGAGACAGTTTAATGAAGGCAGAACATCGTGTGACAACAAACTGAAACAACCTCGGGCTCGCACAAGCCAGTCTGACGACATGATCGAGAAAGTGGAGAGAATTGTTTTGGGGGATCGCCGAGTGACTGCTGAACAGATCGCCTCCAGAGTTGGCATTTCTGTGGGTTCTGTGCACACAATCCTGCATGACGACCTGAAAATGCGAAAAGTGTCATCCAGGTGGGTGCCACGAATGCTGACGGACGACCACATGGCTGCCCGTGTGGCATGTTGTCGAGCAATGTTGACACGCAACGACAGCATGAATGGGGCTTTCTTTTCGTTGGTTGTGACACTGGATGAGACGTGGATGCCATTTTTCAATCCAGAAACAAAGCGCCAGTCAGCTCAATGGAAGCACACAGATTCACCGCCACCAAAAAAATTTCGGGTAATCGCCACTGCTGAAAAAATGATGGTGTCCATGTTATGGGACAGCGAGAGCGTAATCCTTACCCATTGCGTTCCAAAGGGCACTACGGTAACAGGTGCATCCTACGAAAATGTTTTGAAGAACAAATTCCTTCCTGCACTGCAACAAAAACGTCCGGGAAGGGCTGCGCGTGTGCTATTTCACCAAGACAACGCACCCGCACATCGAGCTAACGTTACGCAAAAGTTTCTTCGTGATAACAACTTTGAAGTGATTTCTCATGTTCACTACTCATCTGACCTGGCTCCTAGTGACTTTTGGCTTTTTCCAACAATGGAAGACACTCTCCGTGGCCGCACATTCACCAGCCGTGCTGCTATTGCCTCAGCGATTTTCCAGTGGTCAAAACAGACTCCTAAAGAAGCCTTCGCCGCTGCCATGGAATCATGGCGTCAGCGTTGTGAAAAATGTGTACGTCTGCAGGGCGATTACGTCGAGAAGTAACGCCAGTTTCATCGATTTCGGGTGAGTAGTTAATTAGAAAAAAAATCGGAGACCTTAGAACTTGAATGCACCTCGTAACATATTGTCGTAGACACAGTTTGGGTTTCTTAATGGCTCTGATACAGAGAAAGCTATTTACACTTATAGTGAAAATGTATTTAATTCATTAGATAACAAATCAGAGTCTACTGGCATTTTCCGTGACCTGTCAAAAGCCTTCGACTTTGTGAATCGCAGCATTCTCTTCAGTAAATTAGAATATTATGGTGTCACTGGCAGTGCTGCAAAATGAATTGAGTCTTATCTAACCAACAGGAAGCAAAGAGTGTTGTTGCAAAATATGTGTGCAGTAATCATCTGATTGGGAACTATTTACATGTGGTGTTCCTCACGACGTTCCGTCTTGGGTTTGTTGCTTTTTCTTGTGTACGTTAATGACCTCTCATCTGTTACATTGCTAGACGCTAAGTTCGTTATTTTTTATTTTTTTATTTTTTATTTTTTGCAGATGACACAAACATAAGTAGCAATTCAAGTACAGATTTAGAAATGGCTGCTAATCAGATTTTCACTTTTATTAATAAATTGTTTAAAGCTAATTCACTTCCATTAAACTTTGAAAAGACCCACTATATGCAGTTCAGAATCTGTAAGAGATTTCCTTCCAGTATGTGTATAAAACACTAAGACATGCAGATTAGAGAGGTTGACAGTATTAAAATTTTGGAATTATAACTCGATAATAAATTCATTTGGGTGGGGCATACCACAGAATTGCTGAAGCGCATAAGCAAGTCTGTATTTGCAGACAGAATGATGTCGTATGTAGGAGATATAAATATAAAAAAACTTGCATGCTTTGCTTACTTTCATTCTATTACCGTATGTCATACGGAATCATATTGTGGGGTAACTCATCAAACCAAGCAAAAGTTTTTAGCGTGTAATAAGAATCATCTGTGATGTAAATTCAAGAACATCATGTAGAAACCTGTTCAAGGAACTTTGTATTCTAACCACTGCTTCTCAGTAGATTTGTTCCTTAATAAAATTTGTTGCAAGTAATATATCTGTATTTCTAACCAATAGCTCAATACATGGTATCAATATTAAGGATAAGAACAATTTACATAAAGACCTGTAACACTTGCTTTGGTCCAAAATAGGGGTCGAATATTCCGGAACACACATTTTCAGTAAACTGACCACAACAATCAAAAACTCGGTTTCACAGTTTAAACAGCGTTTGAAAGACTTTTTCATAGGCAATTCCTCCTACTCTGCGGATTAATATCTTAACAGGGACTGTTAGACCAGCTTAAGTAAGAATGTCTGTTAGATTTCACTTTTGACAGCACTTGGTCACAACAGTCAAGGTTAGGTATTTTGTGTATGATAAATCTATTAAAAGTGCATAGCCATGTTTCATTTACACAGTGTACTAATTCTGAAAATACTAGCAGTTCCAGTTTATTGTATTGTATTCACCTATTTTGACAATCTCCTGACAAGTGATTAAGGTGGTGAGTACTATATTGAAATGTTTTATATATTTGAAATCTTTTTAAAATCTCACTGAATTGAAGATGATATGTCTCCATGCAAGAAACCTTTTTTTCTTTGTTTAATCCCCATATTTTTTTCAGAACAGTCGTGGCATCTTCTATGGTCTTTTTTCCTTTTCTTGTTTCTCAAACATACACATAAAATTTTGTGTAGATTAGGAATATGTTGACATTAGATTTTATTGTTGGTTGGAACTGGATACATATTTTACCTGTTTTTACATTATGTGTCCCCTTTGGTTGCCAATAGATATCAGTAACAAAATTATTAAAGCATGTCATCTGCAACATAGGGCTGTTATAACAACGTCTGAATTGAGTTTTCGTTTAGAATATAACTTTCAAGTTCATATTCTGCTAAAATAGTGGCATATGCCCTTGAAACTGAACATATTCAACACTCTAAGTGAACTATCAAAGAACACATAGAAAATCTCTCTCTCTCTCTCTCTCTCTCTCTCTCTCTCTCTCTCTCTCTCTCTCTCTCTCTCACACACACACACACACACACACCACAAATGAAAGCTAATTTGACAAATTCAAACATCGACGCCGCCAATCGAAAACAAAACTGTGAAACAAAAGACCGTCAACAGCGTATCTGAAACGTAAATGTGCTGTGAAAAGTGTATCTATGCAAAAGCAACATACTAACACATATTAAACCACACCAAATAATTTTCCAAATCAAAACCTCTAGAAATTTTATAGATAGCCACATGTCACTTTAAACATAAAAACAATAACAACAACACATCTATAAAGCAAAAAAGAAACAATTACAGTTCAGTACAGGTTAGCGACAGCAATTGTGAACGTCAAAAAAAGGTGTATATGCCACTATTTTAGCGGAATGTGTGGCTTGAAGCATATCTTCTAAACACAAATTCACTGAAGATGTTGCTCCTAGCATTCCTGGGATGCGCATGGCATGCTGTATTAATTTAGACATGTGCCTGATTTCTGTAGGCAGCCACAAGGCATACATGATGTAAAAATGGTAAAGCACCGGTTGGTGATAATTAAACTTCCGCTGTTTGAGAGGGCCCCATGCAAAACAAATGATCATAAGACAATTAAACTTTGTGGAAACTTTTGAAAGGACTTTCAGAAGAGAAATAAAATATAAACCATTTAAAGAAACATATTTTAATTTCCACATGAGAGGGTAACACTTTTTATTACGTACTATGTTTACGTTCCAGGTTACAAACGTTGTTCAGTGTGGCGACCATCTGCATCCAGCCTGGAACCGTATTAGAGATACTATTTCACAACTGTTCAAAAATGGTTCAAATGGCTCTGAGCACTATGGGACTTAACTGCTTAGGTCATCAGTCCCGTAGAACTTAGAACTACTTAAACCTAACTCACCTAAGGACATCACACACATCCATGCCCGAGGCAGGATTCAAACCTGCGACCGTATCGGCCGCGCGGTTCCAGACTGTAGCGCCTAGAATCGCTCGGCCATTCCGGCCGGTCACAGCTGTTCACAGCGCTTTTCGATCGTAAGACCATGGAACGTTCAACTTCATAACGCATCTCGTGTGCACTGTTTGAAGATCGCACATTGTGCCTACCATTCTTTGCCATGGTAACAGTAACTTCTTGAACCATTTGCCGCGCAATTGGTCATCGGCCTCTCCCAGGAGCAATTCCCACATTATCAGATAATTCGAGCTTCCTTAACATGCTCTCCAACCCCTTTAATGCGTCGGTACTAGCGAATAGGTACAGCACAATTGTTGTTGTTTTGAGAAAACAGCTTTATGAGTAAAGCCCTGCTCACCTTGTCCAGACCCATGCTGACGGTCTGCAACTGCAGTTCACACTGATGCTTGGGTTTCAACCGTACGTCGCAGTACCAGTGCCGGCACCTAACGGCAAGTCACGTCACGAACACTTCTGTCAACGCAAATCCTGCAGCACACAATCCGAACATCATTCCTATAAAGTTAGATGCCAACACGGTAAATAGTTTTCCGTTTACACTGGCTAAAGTAGGGAAAGCTTAGTTGTAACCATCCTGTAGATACGTAATCTATCAACAACATAATATTCCTGATCTATATTCTGAAACATATATATTTGTATGTATATATTTCACAAATAATAAAAGAAAAAACATGTAACGTCTTAGTATAACAGGCCAACTGCAGTGGTAACAGGCGGATTAACATGAGCGCGCGATATGGACTTACCAGGGACCTACCAGCTTCATTCTTACACTCCGTGCTGATCAACGCCACTGCAACCTATTAAATCCTACTTGTCTTACCTGGTCTGCAGTCCTTCTGACGCTGCGCTCCAACTGATAACTCGTATAAAATATTTGACTGAATAGAGAGACCTAGGAAAAAAGATTGTTTCGGCAGAAAAATAAGTACCCAACACGTCTGGTTAAATAAAGACTTTATTGTCGAGGCCCTGCCTCTCCCAAGAAAGTTGGGATACACGAATAACAGATTGCAAATCAAAGATCAACATGCAATGCACCAGACTTCAGGAGCCTTCACGGATGCCACTAATTCCAAGAACTCGTCTTCTACATCTGATCTACAAACGTACTCCGTAAGCCACCGTACGGCACTTGGTAGAGGGTATTCTGTACCACCACTAGTCATTTCCTCTCCTGCTCCTCTTGCAAATAGAGAGAGGGAAAAACGACTGTCTATCTGCCTCCAAACGAACCCTAATTTCTCTTACCTATTCTCCGTGGTCCTTACGCGAAATGTACGTTGGCGGCAGCAGAATCGATCTGCAGTCAGCTGCAAATACTGGTTCTCTAAATTTTCTTGATAGTGTTCCTCGAAGAGAACGTCGCTCTCCCTCCAGGGATTTCCATTTGAGTTCCCAAAGCATCTCTGTAACACTTGCTTGTTGTTCGAAACTACCGCCAAATCTAGCAGCCAGCCTCTGAATTACTTCTATGTCTTCCTTTAATCCGACCTGATACTAGCGTCATATATGCGGTCTCCTTTACAGGTGAACCACACATTCCTAAAATTTTCCCAATAAACCGAAGTCGACCATTCGCCTTTCCTACTACAATCCTTATATGCACGTTCCATTTCATACCGCTTTGTAACGTTACGACTACAGATTTAATCGATGTGACTCCGTCAAGCAGCACACTACTAACGTCAGATTAGAACATTATGGGTTTGTTTTCCTGTTAATCTAAATTAATTTGCATTTTTCTACGTCCAGAGCTAGTTGCCACTCACCACACCAACCATAAATTTTGTATAAGATATATTATATCCTCCTACAGTCACTCAACGACGACACCTTCCTATACATCACATCGTCATCAGCAAACAGCTGCCGGTTGCTGCTCACCTTGTCCGTCAGATCATTTATGTATATAGAAATTAACAGCGGTCTTATCACAATTCCATGGGGCACTCATGACGAACACTTCCCTGTGGCGCTCCTGACGACACCATTGTCTCTGATGAACACTCGCTGTAGAGGTTCTATTACTTAAAAAATCTTCGAGCCACTCACATATCTGGGAGGCTATTCCGTATGTACATACCTTCATCGACAGGCTGCAGTGGTGCATGGTGTCAGATGCTTTTCGGAAATCTATAAGGGGCGTTCAAAAAGAAACGAGCCGGAGGGAAAATTACGGAAACCAGTACCTGCATGTTAGAAGTATTGACCCTGGCTGTTGGAACACTTCTTCTACTGTGAAACAAGGCGGTGAATGGCTGTCTCATAAAATTCCCGGGGCTGCAATGTTAAGCAGTTCCGCACGTACAGCTAGAAGTCGTGCGAGGTGAACAGTTTGCCCCTCAGAGCCTTTTTAAGGGCGACCCTTCTGATTTACTTCCTGCAGCACGGGACAACAGTGAATGCCCAGCGTTAATCGCAAACTTTGACCACCCTTCGCCAAGCGATCAAATCAAAACGACCAGGCAATCTGACTCGTGGGGTCACTCTGCTCCACGGCGGTGCAAAGCCTCATACGACCAACGCAGAAATTCAAATGGGAGGTTCTCGGCCGCCCTACATACAGTCCGGACCGGTCTCCCTGTGGTCACGTAATTCTTGGTCCCCTTAAAAAGGCTCTGAGGTGCAAACGATTCACCTCGGACGACGACGCCCAGCTGCACGTGCGGAACTGGTTAACATCACAGCCCCAGGAATTTTATGAGACAGCCATTCACCGCCTGGTGTCACAGTGGGACAAGTGTCTCAACAGCCAGGCTCAATACTTCCAACATACAAGAACTGGTTTCTGTAATTATGCCTCCGGTTCGTTTCTTTTTGAACGACCCTTATAGAAATATGGAATCTATAGGCTGTCCTTCATCCATAGTTCGCAGTATACTATGTGAGAAAAGGGAAGCTGTTTCGCACGAGTGAAAACAGTGCTCGTATCTGGACAGAAGTTTTTCGTCTCAAGGAGATTATTATATTCGAACTGAGAATATGTTCAAGAATTCTACAGCAAAAGATATTGGAATGTAATTTTGAGCGTCCTTTCTTTTACACTTTTTACAGTGAAGAGCCAAAGAAACTGGTACAGCTGCCTAATATCGTGTAGGGCCCCGGCGAGCACGCAGAAGTGCCGCAACACGACGTCTCGTGGACTCGGCTAACGTCTCAAGTAGTGTTGGAAGGAACTGACGCCATGAATCCTGCAGCGCTATCCATAAATCCGTAAGAGCAGGAGGGGGTAGAGAGCTCTTCTGAACAGCACGTTGTAAGGCATCCCAGGGAAGCTCAAGAATGTTCATGTCTGGGGAGTTTGGTCGCCAACGGAAGTATTTAAACTCAGAAGAGTGTTCCTGGAGCCACTCTGTAACAATTCTGGACGTGTGTGGTGTCGCATTGTCCTGCTGGAAATGCTCAGGTCCGTCAGAATGCGCAATGGACATGAGTGGATGCAAGTGATCAGACAGGATGCTTCCGTACGTGTCACCTGTCAAAGTCGTATCTAGACGTATGACTGCTACCGCACGCACCCCACACCATAACATAGCCTCCACCAGCTTGAACAGTCCGCTGCTGACATGCAGGGTCCATGGATTCATGTGGTTGTCGCCATACCCATACACAGCCATCCGCTCGATACAATTTGAAACGGGAGTCGTCCGACCAGGAAACATGTTTCCAGTCATCAAGAGTCCAACGTCAGTGTCGACAGGCCGAGACGAGACGTAAATCTTTGTGTCATGCAGTCATCAAGGGTACACGAGTGGGACCTCGGCTCCGAAAGCCCATATCGATGATCTTTCGTTGAATGGTTCGCATGCTGACACTTGTTAATGGCCCAGCATTGAAATCTGAAGCAATTTGCGGAACGGTTGCACTTCTGTCACATCGAACGATTCTCTTCAGTCGTCGTTAGTCCCGTTCTTGCAGCATCTTTTTCCGGCCACAGGGATGTCGGAGATTTGATGTTTTACCGGATTGCTGATATTCACGGTACACTCGTGAAATGCTCGTACGGGAAAATCTCCACTTCATCGCTACCTGGGAGATGCTGTGTCCCATCGCTCGTTCAAACTCACTTAAATCTTGATAACCTGCCATTGTACAGCAGTAACCGACCTAACAACTCCACCAGACACTTGTTTTCTTATACAGGCGTTGCCGACCCTATTGCCTTATTATGACTGTTTACATATCTCTGTATTTGAATACGCATGTCTACACCAGTTTCTTTGGCGCTTTAGCGTATATACAAGAGTCACCTACGCTTTTTTTTTCAATCAATTGGGACTTTGCGCTGGGTGAGAGACTCGTGAAAATGCAAGTTAAATAAGGTGCCAATGCGGTAGAGCACTCCTTATAAAACCAAATTGGGATTCCACATGGACCTGGCGACTTATTTGTTTTCATTACTTTCATTTGTTTCTCTACGCGAGGGATGCTATTACTACGTCCTCCATACGGGAGATTGTGCGATGGTCAAACACCGGTATGTTTGTACGATTCTCTCGCGTCAACGATTTCTTAAATTAAATTTAAAACTTCGGCTTTCCTTTACCTCTCTTCTGTTGCCACATCAGACTGATGAACACGCGACTGGATAGAAACCTTAGACCCGCGTAGCAGTTTTACGTTGGTCTTCACGAAGCAGCATTGACGAACTAGCGACCCAAGTTGGATATGAAATAAAATATGCTGATGGCATAAGGAACTTTATAAGCGAAACGGCAGGATAGTTCTGACAGTGATTAACGTCGAAAACAGCCACTATTCTTCAGTCCTATGAAAATATCACAAGCAATCGTCACCAGAATGTAATCTGTGATTATTTACTACAACACTGAGTATACACGCAGTAAGGCAATGCGTGTAAGTCTACTTACCAATACCAATTTTAGAGGTGACTTAATATTACGACATATGCATGGGTACTCTGATCTAACCACATGTATATCTGTAGTAATTGTCGCAGTCAAAAGCATAACTTGTGAGCACTCATAAAAGTCACACCCTACGTGACTGTTCATAATCTGTCAATGAGATCGAGCTGCCATCCGATGCAAAGAAAGAAACATGGAGAACAATGGAAGCAGCTTGTCACATACGAATGGTTATATTTACTGAAAGATTTCATATCTGTGTAGTGCCTTCTGAATTGCAGCCTTACCAATGTCAGCAGCAGCTCTTCACTTGTAGATAACCCCATCCTCTCGGATAAGTCTCCACTAGTAGAACCGAAGCATTCACATTCTGTGGAGAGGGTCCTGAAGAATTATTTTAGTTCTCTTAAAAAAGAATTATTTTGGTTCCCTTAATCAATTCTAGCAAACACAGTCTTAGTTTCCTCAACAAGCCCGTCGGCGTTTTCCATCCCCATGCTTGTCTAGTTGAGGTAGAGTTTTGTCCCGAAAGACCTCATGCCGACGAGACGTTAAATTTAGTCATAAAGGGGAGCAAAAGTTAAAGGTCCTTTGGTGCCTTTTTCAGCCAGCATGGGTGTCATGGAAGCCCACCATAGCTCTCATCAGAAGCCTGTGTACTCCTGTTGTGCTCATGTCATAATAGGCACTCCCTCATACGCTGCCTACCCTGACATCGAGACGAAGCAACGGAAAGTGTGACTCATTTGAACAGGAAACTCAGTTCCACCGTTCAGTTTCCAGTCACAGTTTGGGCGTGGTGGTTTTACTTGTAACTGACGATATCACTAGGTCAACAGCGACACCGATACGATTAATCCGCTGCGGTCCTCCGTTTGCAATAACTTGCTTCGAAACATTTGTGCCAAAGTCAGTATTGTTTTTCGCTGTTAGTTATATCACAGAATACTCCTTGCACTGCTTTACAGAATGGAAGCCACCGATGTCCACCTTCTGGGATGAGGCCTGGATGCCAAACGCCTAATCTATACGATAGTGGTTTCGCAAACATTCGTCGGTTTATCATAAATAGTAATGATGGCAATACTTGAAATTTTGGAAAATAGGCTGTCCCAGTATTTTCCATGGCACCAGAACGTCACTGTCTTTCGGTTTACCGTTGTCAGTTGACCAATAAACTGTTCTCTTTATCTACACTCGCATACGACTGGATTATTTCTCCGTATTCTTACATATACCATATAGCTTCCGTTCTACAACACGTGCCATTTCGCAGGACCTAGACTGGTTCGTTTCCACTGTAAGGGACGAATCATAATTTCCCAGCTGATCAGTGCGCGAGAGATGCTCCTCCATGTGAAAGTACAGCTACAGGTAAGAGAAGTGTCTGTTGGGCTAAAATTTCCTGGAACATGGTAACAGGACTGCTAGAATAATGGTTCACGAAAGGCACTGCCAGTGTCAGTACAGGGACGTTATGCATCGCACGACCGAGAAAGACTTATCAGTGCGTATCCAGCCGTACTGTGTGTTTGTTGGCATCCAAAGAGTCTCAAACAGTTGCACTAAAATTTAGGTTAACACCTTTTTCTGGAAATAAATGGCAAGTAATTGTTTCATTCTATGGATGTGGGCCTGTCCGGCAAGATTTACTAAGGGATTGGCTCGCTGCCAGTTTCTTTCAGCTCCCAACAAGCCGTTTCTATGAGCTAAGAATCATAACAAGACATACTTTTAGCGCTCTACCAGACTCCCTCAACGTCTGCTCAGGCCGTTAACTTTCTAAAGTCTCGCTCAAGGTATGCGAAAAATAGGTTAGAGTGTAACTTGTCCTCTCTCACTGCCCCCTACCTCCTGTTGATTTCCTCATGGGTAGTGTCTCACTTCAATATTGTTTATTGTGACACAGAGCAGAGGACATCATTGAAAATAATGGGAGAATCTCATCCTGATAACCAATATATATATGAAAAAGGTAACTTTGCTAATCAGGATTGCCCGTGGCTTAAACACATGCTAGCTTGACCTCATTCATTTCAGGGGTCATTCACCCACATGAAGCAGCAAGCCAACAAGAGTACGTGTAATCGATGCTGTGAGTGGTATGAATTACGTTAGACCCAGGGGTCATTTCTACATCACAGACTTCCGTTAAAAAATTGATATGCAGTTAAAAGGTCTTGCAGCAAAGAAATGTACCCATCCACTCCGTATCTTGAGGTCAGAGATGCCTAATGTCCCTAATCGTCTACAATGTCCTGGAGTATGAACTGTTCTCTGTTCATTGATTTAACCCTGCTGTGTCACTCATTTGGTCTCAATCATCAAACACATACATTCTCAAATTCTCAATGAACAAGGAAATTACATGTGTAATCTGTTTGTCTTATTACCTAAGTTGTGTATATTTGTGTGTTATTTTCTACGACATGAAATCAAATACAGGCACATAATGTCTGTCGAGAGCAGAAAAAACATAGACCTCACAATCAAGACAGTTCAATTGATACATACAAAAACACAAAAGGATATTACATGATGATATTACAGGAAGTTATCCTATCGCTCCCTCCACAAGGGTCTATGGGAAGATAAATTCTACAGCTGAAAATGTCACACGGATTGAGAACTTGGCACTTATGCACACGCACAAACCGTGGATGGTAGGACTGAAGAACAACAATTTGCGCCAGAGTGGAATGGCCTCTCACTCCGCGCATGACGTGGCAGAAGTGGCGGCAGACATCTCTGGCGTTCCCTCCCCTCTCTGGGAGCATCTCGTGTCTTGGCAGCAACCAGCATTTTTGGCATCTTCCGGACTGCAGATGGACGCTTGGCCTCTCATCCTGGTCAAGCCACAGTCAGCCGTCAGGGACTGATGGGACAGCGTTGCATCTGACGTGCAACCCACCCCCTGGCGTAGAAATCCATTCAGTGTTAGCAGGACATTGGACAGCCCTACCCTTCCAGTTCGCCTCTGCGTCAGAACGCGCGCCTACCGACGCGGGACATCGGATTAGCTCGCCTTTTGTCGACAGCACACGTCACTCTCGGCACCCCAATGAGTCGGTTGGGCTTGGCGCGCACGTCGACTGTGGTGCTACGCGACTCGCTTGTCCCTTGATTAGTGGCATGGCGGGACGTTGCCCACTAGGGGGTGTTGCCGGCGCGTGGTGGCGTCCCACTGTCTTGAGACATGCCGCCTGCACTGGGGCTGCGTGACGCAGTTGTGTCAGCTGGCAGTGGCCGGTTCTGTCGCAGCGCGTGGTCCGGTCCCCTCACCTGGGCTGCTAGAGCGGACTCTTTATGGCTGCCCGCTCCGCTCGCCTTTCGCTGGCTGGCGTGGCCCATGACGTTCAGTCTGCTGTGTTGGTTCCATAGTCTGCACAATTCTCAAGTGTGGTCAAGTGCCACAGTCTCTCACAAATGTCATTACATCGATGTAATCAATTTACAGGAAAGAAAATAATGATGAGTAAAAAAAATTTTAATATATATAGGGTGTTACAAAAAGGTACGGCCAAACTTTCAGGAAACATTCCTCACACACAAAGAAAGAAAATATGTTCTGTGGACATGTGTCCGGAAACACTTACTTTCCATGTTAGAGCTCATTTTATTACTTCTCTTCAAATCACATTAATCATGGAATGGAAACACACAGCAACAGAACGTACCAGCGTGACTTCAAACACTTTGTTACAGGAAATGTTCAAAATGCCCTCCGTTAGCGAGGATACATGCATCCACCCTCCGTCGCATGGAATCCCTGATGCGCTGATGCAGCCCTGGAGAATGGCGTATTGTATCACAGCCGTTCACAATACGAGCACGAAGAGTCTCTACATTTGGTACCGGGGTTGCGTAGACAAGAGCTTTCAAATGCCCCCATATATGAAAGTCAAGAGGGTTGAGGTCAGGAGAGCGTGGAGGCCACGGAATTGGTCCGCCTCTACCAATCCATCGGTCACCGAATCTGTTGTTGAGAAGCGTACGAACACTTCGACTGAAATGTGCAGGAGATCCATCGTGCATGAACCACATGTTGTGTCGTACTTGTCAAGGCACATGTTCTAGCAGCACAGGTAGAGTATCCCGTATGAAATCGTGGTAACGTGCTCCATTGAGCGTAGGTGGAAGAACATGGGGCCCAATCGAGACATCACCGACAATGCCTGCCCAAACGTTCACAGAAAATCTGTGTTGATGACGTGATTGCACAATTGCGTGCGGATTCTCGTCAGTCCACACATGTTGATTGTGAAAATTTACAATTTGATCACGTCGGAATGAAGCCTCATCCGTAAAGAGAACATTTGCACTGAAATGAGGATTGGCACATTGACGGATGAACCGTTCGCAGAAGTGTACCCGTGGAGGCCAATCAGCTGCTGATAGTGCCTGTACACGCTGTACACGGTACGGAAACAACTGGTTCTCCCGTAGCACTCTCCATACAGTGACGTGGTCAACGTTACCTTGTACAGCAGCAACTTCTCTGACGCTGACATTAGGGTTATCGTCAACTGCACGAAGAATTGCCTCGTCCATTGCAGGTGTCCTCGTCGTTCTAGGTCTTCCCCAGTCGCGAGTCATAGGCTGGAATGTGCCGTGCTCCCTAAGACGCCGATCAATTGCGTAGAACGTCTTCCCGTCGGGACACCTTCGTTCTGGAAATCTGTCTTGATACAAACGTACCGCGCCACGGCTATTGCCCCGTGCTAATCCATGCATCAAATGGGCATCTGCGAACTCCACATTTGTAAACATTGCACTGACTGCAAAACCACGTTCGTGATGAACACTAACCTGTTGATGCTACGTACTGATGTGCTTGATGCTAGTACTGTAGAGCAATGAGTCGCATGTCAACACAAGCACCGAAGTCAACATTACCTTCCTTCAATTGGGCCAACTGGCGGTGAATGGAGGAAGTACAGTACATACCGACGAAAGTAAAATGAGCTCTAACACGGAAATTAAGCGTTTCCGGACACATGTCCACATAACATCTTTTCTTTATTTGTGTTCGAGAAATGCTTCCTGAAAGTTTCTTTTTGTAACACCATATATATAGGGTGAAAGGTATTTAAACCGACAAACTCTGGGAGGTTGTAGCGGACATCAAAACAAATATTTTTCCCTAATGTCATTTTTTCCTATGAGGATTATTTAATCCGGTGGAGGCCGTATTAGCTCTTCCGTTGTTAGAGGCCGTATTACGATCTTCAGTTGTTAGAAGGAGTATTCCAATCTTCAGTTGTAGGCATCTGCTGTCCACCAGTGTAGTAGTGCATTGTCTCTGTTTACTAATGGGGTGATACACCTGGAGTGAGTACACTGATATGGTTCGTGCATACTACCGTTATGATGCGGGATACGGCGGTATCCCGCATCATACGACCCATGCTGCTGTGTATCAACGTCTGCGTGAGAGCGGGTCATTTAGCAGATTACCTGGACAGGGATCCGTCACACGGTAAGAACGCTGCAATTTGAGGAAGCTGTCTTGCAGCATCTGGAGCTGGATCCTTCAATCAGCACTCGTGCAATTGTACGTAACATGGGGACGAATCAGACGAATGTAAGAACAGTCCTTCGAGAGCAATTGCTACGTCCATTTCACTTACAGCGTGTCCACAACCTGGAACCAGTTGATTATCCACCCAGAGCAAAATTTTCGCAGTGGTACCTGGATCAGTGTGAAATGCATCCTACATTTCCACCCTCTGTATTGTTTACCGATGAAGCAACGTTTGGGCGTGATTCGCATGTTTGGAGTGAGGATAACCCACATGCCACAGTTACTAGCGCTCATCAAGCGCGGTTCTTCGTTATTGTTTTGGTCGGTGTTGTTGGGGACTGTTTAATTGGGCCGTATCTGCTACCTAGGCCATTAAATGGCAAGCACTATTACCATTTTCTCGCCAGAGCATTGCCAGAATTGCTGGAAGACGTCCAGTTCCCTACAAGACAACGTATGTGGTTCCAACATGACCGGGCGCCGGCACATTTCAGTCGTCTTGTGCGTCGATTCCTGGACCTACGGTTCCCAGGAACGTGGATTGGCAGAGGTGGTTCTGTACCATGGCCTGCTCGATCCCCAGATATGTCCCCTCTGGACTTTTTTGTGTGGGGAGAGATGCGCAACCTTGTTTACGCTACTCCTGTTGCATCAGGAAGAGGACCTGGTTGCCCGGATAGTAGCAGCAGCAGGAACAATTCAGGATACTCCTTGGGTTTTTGTCCGTGTCAGACAGAACGTGATCCGACGGTGTAACTTTTGTTTGCATGTCAATGGAGGTATCTTTGAAAATCTACTGTAATTGAAGTTGGGTTGGGTTAATATGTTGTCTCTTGGTCATAAAAAATGGAAAAGTGTTTGTTGGTTTAATTAATTTGCCGCCATAGAAATCTCCCTCTACCGGTTTAAATTCTCCTCATAGGAAAAAATGACATTAGGGAAAATATTTGTTTTGCTGTCCCCTACAACCTCCCTGAGTTTGTCTGTTTAAATACTTTTCAACCTGTATATATGTTGTAATATTACTAAGGACACAATATCTAAAAATAAATTTAATGACTGCAGGGCCCTGTTAACGTTGTATGGACGTATATTATGTGGTGTGATGTGTCTGAGTTTGTGTGTGCACGTGTTTTTGTTAGTTTTCGGTTAGTTCTACTCATGTCATGCACGCTAATCTTACACTGGTGCTACCTCTATACCTCCACCAAACGTGCAGACTTCTCGCAATACTAAATACTAACTTATTGTACAACCGTATGCCTTCGCTAATACCACCGAAGCGAAACTTAATGCAATTTATTCCTTGTAGATTCCTCTTTCTCTTTTCAATGTCCGGCGGTGTTTTCTGCTGACACTGAAGTGGTCAGGAAGTGCGTCTTCTCACTTAGGTGCTGTTGGTTTGCCTGAAATCTTTGTAGTGGTATTTTATAATTTTGTTCACGTAATTTTACATGGTACAAGGATGCCTTCTGTCTCCCCTGTCAGGGTCGCTGCTGCTGAAATGAAACGTTGTACAGATGTCATACATATTGCATTTTCAAGAGAAACTCTGAAAGGTTTTTTTTTTTTTTTTTTTGTACAGACATTCGATATGCGAACCATGAGTGACCCGGCAGACATCAATACGGTAACAGAATTCTTGCCACATCCGTCCCAGCATGGCATCGTCGACTGTGGCAGTCACTTTGCTTATTCTCTCCCAGAGCTCTGCTACATCGCGTGGTAGAGGCGGTACATACACCAGGTCTATAATGTGTCCCCACAGAAGAATGTCACACAGAGTGAGATCAGGTGATCGAAAGCAGAAACACACAAAAATCTCGCTCCACACTTGAACTCGCCATGTTTGCGACTAGTGCTGACTACCGGCAAATTACCAAACTACGCTGTGGCGGTATACATGAATATAAACTTTCTAAGTTTCTCTTGAAAATGACATATGTATGATAATTGCTCAATGTTTGGTTCTTGTGAAATAAATAATTGAAAGTGTTCCCAGACTTTATGTACAGCCTGTATATATTGTAATACAAGTCTCATCCATTGGGGGTTTGGGGTTCCCCACTCTACCGTGACTTCATCTTGTCCGATCTAATTACCCACACACAATATTTCGTCGACGGCGCTCACACGGCGCTGGCAAAATTCCACCACGAGACAGGCTACACCGCACGACAGGCGATGGCTCATAAGACTGCGAGTCTTAGCGTCGACACGTGCCCAAAGCGTGGACCGCTAGCACCATAGGAAATACATCGGAAGATAGAGACGCACATGCTCATAATACACTGATTCTTAGCGTCGACACGCGTCCAAAGAGTGGACCGCTAAAACCATACGAAACACATTCGAAAATCGAGACGCACATGCTCTATGGCACGATTTACCATCTTGACACCACGAAAAACATGAAGTGACGTACATCCGTCTCTTGGGCAGTGTACAAGAAACCACGGAAAGTAAACAGAAACGATTTCATTAGCCATGGTGATACTAGTGAAGGCTCTTCTACGAGAGTGCTACGACACAGTACGATGCTCCGACGCTCAATTACGGTCAAATTACGACAGATCTCCTTGCTCTCCTGGGAGCGGAAATTGGACAACAATTGCGAGGTCCAAAGAAATAATAGCAGTACTCAGTTGTTTGGAGCACTCAGTACTGCAACGTGCCTGGTGTGGCATGCCACAAAAAAAAAAGGTTGAAATGGCTATGAGCACTATGGGATTCAACATCTGAGGTCATCAGTCCCCTAGAACTTAGAAGTACTTAAACCTAACTAACCTAAGGACATCACACACATCCATGCCCGAGGCAGGATTCGAACCTGCGACCGTAGCGGCCGCGGTTCCCGACTGAAGCGCCTAGAACACACCGGCCACACCGGCCGGCGGCATGCCACAAAAAAATGCCAATGGTTGATGACATATTACTTGCAACGGAATTTTAATTCAATCTGTTACGTGTTACAGAATGTTGGCGTGAAGATGTCACAAATATGCTACTCATTTGACCACGTTCAACAAGGATTCATGCTGAAAACTGATGGATATATCAAACAAACAAAATAACACCGAAATACAACAAATGGAAAATTACGCTAAGCAACACAATATCAACATCACGTTAAACAGTTCATTCATGGAGACTATTTACATACTGCGCCTTCTCTGATCTATAAATCTACTGTGTACACTTATTCTATGAATGGCTTGACATGACAGACATGGTGGATACCGAGAGATTTCCTTGATTTCAAGGGCTCTAGCTCCAGAGAGTTCAAGTGAGCGATTCTCCGGACACAGACAGGTCAATAATAGATGTGATAAAATTTGTGGCTCAGCTGTTTCTGTTTGTTAGATAGATGGAAACTTCTAAGGAGCACTTTTTGGCCAAATAGGTGCTCTCTCTCACGTGCTTTTCAATCCCAACTCTCTTTCCGTTTCTCTCCTGCCTCTCTCAATATCCTGCGTGCAAGGTCAACAACTTGTAAGTGTTGTTCTCTAGTTCGCGGGGGAAAATTTATAACTTCACGAATGAGATCTGTGGGTTGCCTGTTCTTGAGAACTGTTATTGGTGCTATTTTGGTGACACCGTGTGGCAACTCTTTCATCACGTTCTGGAAGTCACGTAGGAAAACATCCCAGGTGGTGTGTCGTTTCGCGCAGTAGATATAGCAGAGGTTCCCCAGACTTTTTATCACTCTCTCAGCTGGCGACGATTGTGGATGTCGTATGGAAGCGAATATGGGTTTGATTCTGTATTTCCGCAACATCTCTTTCCACTTCCCTGACCGGAACTGAGGTTGAGAGGTGGCAGGAGCCCCCTCTCATATTTCCATCTTACTCTGAGTAATTCCATTTTCCTCTCTAATTGCATGTGGTGAAATGTTGCTATTCCTTCACACGTGGACTTCCCACACAGCGTCTCTCGACACCCGGGTGGGCCGGTGACAGGCGAGTTCTGCTGAGCTTGAAAGGGTTAAGCCGACGGGTGTGAGGGAGTCGAGTGGATTCTTTCCAGATGCCGACATTGTCATAAGAGCGGGAGCGACACGCCCAGAGGGGCCAGAAGGGGCGGCTGGGCTAGAGATTCCGTTACTTCGCAGAAACTTAGTGAAAACACTTTCTGGCGGGCTACCAGCGAGACGTGGGAATGACTTGTGTTCCCAGGCAGTCTTGGCGGGCAAATTCCGGCGTTTTCTGCAAAATCATAACTGTGATTGGCTTGCTCAGGGAATAGCTCCGTGACGTAGCAAAATCGGCGCAGAAATTGGCGCCAAGAATCTCCATTGGTGGAATAGTACTGCGTCGGCAATAAAGGGGAATTTTCCGACGGTTTTCGAGTTGCTGATTGGTTTTTACCCACGACCACTGTCGTGGGGGCGGCAGTGTTCTGTGTTCGGCTTGTATGGTGTTCTTGAGGGGGTCGGCTCTCGCCTTTCGGTCGGAGTAGGTTACAAGACTGAGCTCTCGCTGCTCTAGACAGCCTGCCTTCCGTTGGCTGTCTAATATACTTTTATTTAATTGTAACTGTTTGTTGAAGTTGCTGAAGTTTCGATTTCAACGTAACTTTTTGAGTACAGTTGGCAATTGAGCGTTTTGCGTACAAGCGGCCTGTGTTGTCTGACTTGAGCAGTTTTGGCTAAAGTTGACTGTATCGGAGTTACTGTGAGACTTCACTTGTTAAAATCAATCATTGTACCGTCAGTGAATGTGTGGCGGGTCCTCTTCGTCTCCCTCAGAGGCGCATTTGTATTGATAGGAAGTCTTTAGTCTGGAACAACCAGACCAGGATAATTTGTTTCGGGCTATACTCGCGACATTAACATCACCATGACGGGACGTCGAAGCAACCAGCCATCGCTTCGGGTACGCCAGATCACGTCCTTGCAGTTAAGAAGACAGCTTGGTAATGTATGTCTGCAGCATCGGCAGATTAGGGAATTTGCTCTATGATAATCAGAGCTCAGCAGAGCGCGCCTGTTCCCGTCTTTTCTTATGTGGTTCTGTCTTGGATGTTCATTGTCTGAGTTCTCACTGCTGTAGCAGCAATTAATGTTGGGTTGGCTGGGTGTTTCTCTTAAGATTTGAGTTGCAAGGAATTGGCTCCACATATCACTTGGTCGTAAATGTCACAATCTAGTTTATGGACAACTTCACCTTCACAGCATTTATTTGAGTATCCAATTTAATCCAATTTGTTGTATTGTAAATGTTTCATGTGTTTTGTTTATGATTTTGAGTTTAGTCATAACAAATCAAACTGTTATTTTGGACAGAACTTTCATTCTGTTAATCAGTAGAGCAACCCTTTCATTTCTCACTACGTTAATGAAACTTTCCTTTATTCAATTAATTTCAGTCAAATTAAAATATTGCAGTTGCCAAACTCTTTTCTACTCCACTTGCAGGGTCGATTACAGTCAGTTCACGTTTCTTCTTAATCCATGTGCAACAGCAAAAGTCAGAGTTAGAATAGGTGGGGGGGGGGGGGGCTTAGAGCATCATTTACATATGAAGATTCTAGAAAAATTTAGTGTTAAATACACTGCTGGCCCCAGCACCTCGCAAGGTCAATTGGGGATGATTCTGTCGACATGGCCGACTTGCGTGAGCAATCCTTGCAGAATGCTCTAAATAGTGACTGCGCAGTTGCTTTCTTGAGCGGGGTTAAAGTGACATACTTGGATGTCAGCTCTGCTACCACAAGGATGTAGCAGTATCCTCTATTTGTTCGCACTAGTGGGCCTATTAAATCTGTTGCTTGAAATGGCCGTGAGCACTATGGAACTTAATATCTGAGGTCATCAGTCCCCTAGAACTTAGAACTACTTAAACATAACTAACCTAAGGACATCACAAACATCCATGCCCCAGGCAGGATTCGAACCTGCGACTGTAGGAGTCGCGCGGTTCCGGACTGAAGCGCCTATAATCGCTCGGCCACCGCGGCCGGCAAACTTGTTGCTGCAAGGTGCTTCAACTTTGATGTAATGATGGGATACAGAGGTGCTTGCGTTGCCACAGTGACGTCCTTTGGCTTCTGACACGCTTTGCAGACAGCCAAAACTCTCCGGATACTTCTGTCCATATTCTTGAAATGGCACAGTGTACGTAATTTTAAGTAGCACTTCCTGGGTCTAAAATATGCGTAACTCAGGTGTGTGTGCCAGGTGATCTTGTTCACCAGTTCATCCGGAATGCAAACGCGCCAGGGCGCTCCTTCTCCTTCACTTCGAAAGAGCAGAATGCCTTTTCGTACCAAGTAAAACTGCCTCACTTCTGTTTTAGAGCAAATAGACCTGGATTCTTGTCCTGTTCCTTGCTAATGTCCTTTAGGCTCGAGGATACGTAATTCTCAAATGCAAACTTCTTCATATAGAACAAGCTGTAGTGTCCGTCTTCCAGTTGGTTGGCCTCACTTGTTTCTAGCCCCACAGGTGAACGTGACAGCACATCCGCAATGATGTTCTCCTTCCCTGGTATGTGTGTAATCTAAAAGTCATACTCCTGGAGCAAGAGTGCCCATCTCGTTAGACGTTTGTTTCGGAGTTCCGCTGTGAGTAGGAATTCCAGGGCTTTGTGGTCGACGTATACTCTTGTTTTTCTCCCATACAAGAAAAAACGAAATTTCTCGAAGCCGAAAACAACCGTAAAAGCTTCTAATTCAGTAACCGAATAATTTCTTTCACACTTGCTGAGCAATGGTTTTGTGCTTCATGTTTCTCCCTTACTGATATCGTTGGAAAATCACTACAGCAATCCCGGAGTAGGAGCTGTCTGACGCAATGCAAAAGTCCTCCTCCAGCTTAGGGTGCGAAAGCATTGCCTCATAAATCAGAGCGGTTTTGAGGCCTTGAAATTCATTTTCCCTCACATCGTCCCATTCCCATGGCGTCCTTTTTCCTGTGAGTTGGCATAGCCGCGGTGTCGCTAATTTCTTCACATGGAAGAATCGTTTATAGAAATTTGCGATGCCAAGGACGCCACTTGGTTGTTTCTTGGTTGTTGGCGTGGCAAATTTCGTAATTGCCTATGTTTTTTCCGGGTATCGTGTGATTCCTTCCGCGGTAATGATGTGTCCGAGGAATCTTACTCGCGAGGTTCCTATGCATGACTTTGTGATGTTGGCGGTTACGCCGCATTCTTTGAAGGTCTGTAGGATTTCTCTGAGGATCGCATTGTGTCCTCTACACGTCGGTTCCGCTGTCAAGATGTCGTCCACGTAGGTGGTGACCCTTTGCTTAATGGAATCCTTTAAGATGCTATAGAGTCCTCTAACGAAGGCAGATGAAGACACGTTTAGCGCGAATGGTAGATGTTTAAATCGATAGCATTCCCCGAATGCAAGGAATGCCGTGTATTTACTGCAGTATGGGTGGAGCATAATTTTACAGAAACTGGACCGCAAGTCAAGAGATGAAAAAACCGTAACACCATGGAAATTTTACAGGAGTTCCTCCAGCATTTCCGGACGATCTGTCTCTGGCGTAATGATTGTATTGCTTTGGCGCGAATCCAGCACCAAACAGATCGAGCCGTCAACCATCTCTACCACTGTGAGCGGGTTGTTGTACTTGAAGCTTGTCTTCGTTAAGCATCCTCTTGTTCTCGAGAAAAAACGTTCTGTCTGTAGGCGCGTGGGATTTGGTAGGGAGGTACAAAGAATCTAGTGTGTTCCCGCACCCGAAACACATACATGAAATTTCGGATTGCTTCGGTTTTCGGTAGAAAGACATCCGCGTTTTCCTTTAATATTCCCACAAGTTCTTCTTTTTCCTGCATCGAGATGTTTACTAAATTCCCTAGCATGTGATCAATAGCATCGCGCATCTCTCCCCGAATTTGCTCAACATCTTGAGTGTTGCGGCTACACTCATGGAGCAACGATTGATTTTTTTCTCCCCCTCTTTCTTCTGTGTAGTTTGAGATTGAGGCATTCGGTAGGGATTTTGTGCACGTATTGCGTGGTCGGCAAAGGAAATCTTCATGGCGCCGTCTTTAAGTCAGTTCTCCTCGCCCTACGTCCAATAGGGCCTGTTGTTGATTTGGGAAATCCATGCCACATATTAGCTGAATTACCAAAGAAGGGACGACCAGAAAGTTCGCTTCTAAAGGAATGCCCTCGGCGGCTGAACGTCAACCTGGTTTGTAACTGCACTTCTGTATGCTTCCCTCTTAGAGCGCCGGTGATAGTAGTTCTCTTCAGAGTGAGTGCCGGCCAAGAACGATTCGCACTGAATTTCTTGTATGCCGAATCCGATATCGCCGTCACTTGGCTTCCACTCTCCACAATACCGGTTAGATTGACCTTGCCGACTGTGATGTGAATGATGGGGTGTAAATCCGGTTGTGTCATGATCTCCTTCTCTTCCCGTACCAGTTCTCTTGTATCTTCGTACACTAACAGGTTAATATCGCTCGTCCCGATAGTTTCTGCGGCATTGTTTTGAGCTGAGTCCGCAGCTGCTGTGTTTGAATTTTCTCTGCGTGACCACTGCGATGGGTCAGGTGGCCTCAATTCCACATATTCGCTACTTTGGTCATTCCATTGATCTCCACCGTTGTATGTCCTGCTATTGCTTTGCTGTTGGGTCCTAGAATCGTATTGATCCTGGTTCGAGTTCTGTTGCTCTCTCCAGTTTCCGTTTCGTCGGTAGTTGTTGCTATGATTATAATTTCCTCGTCTTCTTCTATTTTCCCATGATGGCTGGTTATTCCCATTGAAGTTTGAATTTTGATTTCGATTTGATCGATGTTTTCCCCCATTTCGTCCATCGTCATTCCTCTCTGGCGAATTCGGCCAGTTACGCTCATTATTTCTACTTCTTTCCCCCGAGTTGTGAATTTCATTCACGTACTCAAGTTCGCACAGCACGCTCTTGAAAGCTTCGATTGAGTTGCTGCATCTACCAATGAGCAGTTGCTGGTAACGTAAAGGTAATTTAATGTAGCAGTGCCTTGTAATTTCCCTGGGACTGTGCGGTTGATCAAAGAATCGGTTCTTCTTCACCAGGGATTCGAAGAATTCGACAGGACTGTGGAATCCTGACGTTTCTAAGTCCTTTCCTAACATGATCTTTCCTGTGTGTCCTGCGACCGGTATGTACGGAATGCGTCCTTAAATTCTTGGTAGGAGCGACAACTCTCCGCAACTCCGCGCTTATGTTCTGTAACCTACCGTTCTAAGAAACCACAGATAAACGGGAGGTTGTACTTCAGTGGCCAAGATTCTAGTAGCACGTGATCGTACTGTGCCATCCAGGTCTCTGGATAGAATGCGTTGTTTGCCTCCTTGAAGACATCTACATCTACATCAAGACTTGAAAATACTGGATGATCAAGAAAAGTTTGTGGTCGAAAGGTTCGACGTATCCGCCGTACGAATTTTCCCTCTCGTCTGTAGCGCGTTATTCCATGTATCCGTGCCCAAACGATCCTCGTGCACTGTTATGGTGTCCCCTCGTGTTGTCAGATTCATGTAATAACGTTTCTGACCTCCGTAGACGTGTGCAATTGTTTTCCGGATCGGTCTCAGACATGCTGCGTGTTACCGACGGAGCATTTTCCATTACGCGTTTCACCGCGGCAGGTGCATATTTCTGCTGTATTCACCCATGTGCAGGGGGTGTGTCCTCATATAGCGGTTCGGAGAGTCGCAAAACATTTTCTTCACTTCTGCGATCCACTCGATGGTGCTCTATCGGACGAGATTGTGTTTGCAATTACGCGACCCGCTCATGCGCCTGCCGAACGTCCTTAGCCAACTCGCTTTGTTGCGCGGCGACTCGGGTCTGCTGATCTTTAACTATAGAGATTTCGGTCTGTTTGATTTCTATTTGTTCGATTCGCTTCGGAGCCTCACTCATTCTTTCCTGCATTTCTTGAACTTTCTTTTTTTTTTTGCCTTGCTTTTGGAGAGTTGCAAGTGCTGGTTCAAAAATGGTTCAAATGGCTCTGAGCACTATGGGACTCAACTGCTGAGGTCATTAGTCCCCTAGAACTTAGAACTAGTTAAACCTAACTAACCTAAGGACATCATAAACATCCATGCCCGAGGCAGGATTCGAACCTGCTACCGTAGCGGTCTTGCGGTTCCAGACTGCAGCGCCTTTAACCCCACGGCCACTTCGGCCGGCAGTTGCAAGTGCCTTTTTTGTCTTACACAGCTCAGTTCTTGCCAGTCTGACTTGTTCTTTGGCCACTGATACGTCCTTTCCTGCTACTTGCGCTACCGAACGCGCTGTTTTGGCATCGCGCTTCGCCTGGTCCGCGACCTCACCCGTTTCTGCTGTCGTTTCTTGACATTGTCTAGTTCTTCCTGCGTTCCTGCGATATCTTTCTTGACTCCATCTATACCGTCTGTGACCGTTCTTATGGCTAGTTTGTATCTTTCCTCCTCTTCCTCTCGTCTATTTTTCTCTGCCTCTTGTCTCTTGCTTTCTGCCTCTTCCTTTCTGCCTCTTGCATGAATTGCATGAGAGCCTCAAACTGAGATCCACCGCTAACACCTCCCGGACTAGATGAACGAGATTCCCTCATTCTGTGACGTTTCTTTCGTGATTCTGGTCTGCCAATCTCACTGACGGTGCGTCTCGTACCAACAGTGCCTACATTTCGTTCTGCTGCGGTCTCCCGTTCACTTTCGTCACCTGACTGGGACATGCCGTCATACTCTGCAGGTTGTACGTTCGACATTTCTGCCCGGTCTGCAGCTGTATTTATCTGAAAATCCCATGTAATATCTGCCTGGTCACCGCTAATAATCTGACGTGAATCAGTGGTAAATAAAACACAATTGCTTCTGCTACTGTGCTACTCTGATACTTCTTGTAAGCATGCACACGAACTCTGATCCAAACGAATTTAAACACTACACATTGCTATGCCACACAGATTCTGCTCTAAATTAACGCTCCAGTGAGCTACTGATTCCTAGTTCCTGACAGCGAATTCAAATAACAGCACGCTTATCTATACTCACAAACGAAAATCTCATTTCATTATTACGTGCAATTCTGTCGACACGGTGGTTTTGAATGTTCTTTTCCACTTACTGGTACTAGTTCAATCACTTTCTTCACGGAAGGAGCTTGAAATTTCTTTTTAAGCACCAGTTGTTCGATGTTTTTACTTGCTGCGATTTTTGTCTTCAAACTTTTGTTATTATATGGTATTTTAGTCCACTCGTTTGAATTTTTAAGTGGAAAAGAAGTGGACCTTTGTTTGCCTAATGGTTCACTCATTTCTTTCCAACGTTCAGAGATATCACTTCTCAGTGAGCCTAATGATTAACTGAAGGCTAGAAATGCGCTCATTTATCTTCACGGTTTCGCTCCTACAATTCGCACACACTTAACTTTTACCGTTATGTGTTTTTCGATTTTCACAGGAACACTATTCACCTGCACACACAACGTCGCCACACTGAACTTCTGTTTTGTGGATAAGATACAAGACAAAAGAAATGGCTTTGCGGACTAGAGGACTTAACATCTGAGGTCATCAATCCCCCAGAACTTAGAACTACTTAAACCTAACTAACCTAAGGACATCACACACATCCATGCCCGAGGCAGGATTCGAACCTGCGACCGTAGCAGTCTCGCGGTTCCAAACTGAAGCGCCTAGAACCGCTCGGTCACTTCGGCCGGCTAAGATACAAGACAGTAGCACTATTTAGCAAGTAATGTACCAGTGATTTGACTTGAACTACACGGGAGGAGTATTAATGCGTTTAGGCAACAACTGGCTCTTAATAACACTTATTATCTGTACATTACAGTAAGAAGATAATGATAACTGTAGGTAAAATTCTTACTAATGGTGGAGCACTACTGACTCCGACAAGAAGTTCTACTGTTAGTTTAGTTATAGGAAATTACTACTATTGAAGTAGTTGTGAAGTAAAGGTATCTTTTGTACTGTTTATTATTTGAAATCTCAAGGAACACTCGCTTTCTCATATTGTTTAAGCCAAATGGAAAAAGTGATATCTGGATCTAGTATAGTTTGAATATTTGTAGCCAGCTGCTAATTATTAATTGCTGTTATTGTGATATGACATTTAAGTCTGGCTCAACTATTAGCATAGGGACCCAGAAACTAATTTGTTTACATTCAGATCGTAGCTGAAGACTCTCATCACAACACAATATTGGAACACTGTTAACTACATAGCACATGCAATTGTAAACTCTATTATTTCAGTGATAAAAAAATCTTTGAACTGAATACTTTAACTGTCCGTTTATGAAAACTACGTGGAGTATTTCAAAACTTAATGCTCAGTAAATAATTATGTAGTTTACAGCTCCACAGAGTTTATTAATTTTTGTTAAGGAAGGTAACTGCTTTTCAATTCAGTAAAATAGGATACTCGGATTCATCGTAGCGCTTAGGATAGGACCCTGTCTAGGTAAACCCCTAGGAATGAAATACGGTAACTCAACACAAAATTTACAGAACACAAACTTATCATTGAAAATGAAGCCACATAAGTGATTCATGCAATTATACAGTACTCAACTGATAATTTGAAATGAAGGTGGTGGCAGTGTCTGTCTTCTGTGCTATTCAAAAAAGGCGGCAAAAGTATCCATGGCTCTTTCTGTATAACAAGCTGTGAAAATTCTCTTCTTACAAGGGAACCTCCCCATCGCAGCCCCCTCAGATTTAGTTATAAGTTGGCACAGTGGATAGGCCTTGATAAGCGGAACACAGATCAATCGAGAAGACAGGAAGAAGTTGTGTGGAACTATGAAAAAAAATAAGCAAAATATACAAACTGAGTAGTCCATGCGTCAGATAGGCAACATCATGGATCATCGGAGCTCAGGAGTGCCGTGGTCCCGTGGTTAGCGTCAGCAGCTGCGGAACGCGAGGTCCTTGGTTCAAGTCTTCCCTCGGCTGAAAAGTTTAATTTTTTATTTTCAGACAATTATTATCTGTCCGTCCGTTATGTTTTCATCACTTTTTTGGGAGTGATTAGCACATCCACAAGAAAATCTAAATCGGGCAAGTTAGAAGAATCTTTTTACCAATTAGCCAAGTGTATAAGTTAGGTGGGTCGACAACATATTCCTGTCATGTGACGCACATGCCATCACCAGTGTCGTATAGAATATATCAGACATGTTTTCCTGTGGAGGAATCGGTTGACCTATCACCCTGCGATCAAATGTTTTCAGTTCCCATTGGAGAGGCACGGCCTTTCGTCTATTAATTGCACGGTTTTGCGGTGCGGTCGCAAAACACAGACACTAAACTTATTACAGTGAACAGAGACGTCAATGAACGAACTGACAGATCATAACTTTGCGAAAATAAAAAAAGTAAACTTCTCAATCGACGAATGGGTGAACCAAGGACCTCTTGTTCCACAGCTGCTCACGCTAACCACGGGACCACGGCGCTCCTGAGCTTATAATCTCCTTGATGTGACTGATGTTGCACATGGACTACTCAGTTTGTATATTTTGCTTATATTTTTCATAGTTCCACACAACTTCTTCCTGTTTTCTCGATTGATCTGTGTTCCGTTTTTCAAGCCCTATCCACTGTACCAACTTATAACCAAATCTGAGGGGGTGCGGTGGGGAGGTTCCCTTGTTAGTGTCGGATTTTCACAGTACACAGCTAACCAAATGTCATAAATAATAAGACCAATTACATCCATATCCAGGGCTATATTATACAGGGTGAAAAGTATTTAAACCGACAAACTCTGGGAGGTTGTAGGGGACATCAAAACAAATATTTTTCCCTAATGTCATTTTTTCCTATGATGATTATTTAAACCGGTGGAGGCCGCATTATGCTCTTCAGTTGTTAGAAGCCGTATTATGATCTTCAGTCCTTAGAGGGCGTATTACGCTCTTCAGTTGTAGGCAACTGCTGTCCACCAGTGTAGAAGTGCATTGTCTCTGTTTACTACTGGAGTGAGTTCGCTGATATGGTATGTGAATACACTGATATGGTTGGTGCGTACTACGTAGCGCACCACAACGGATGAGCTGCACAGCGAGTTTATCAACAACAATATCCTAATCGCCGTATCCCGCATCATACGACCTTTGCTGCTGTGTACCAACGTCTGCGTGAGACTGGGTCATTTAGCAGATTACCTGGACAGGGACGCTGTCGCACGGTAAGAAAGCTACAATTTGGGGAAGCTGTCTTGCAGCATCTGTAGCTGGATCCTTCAATCAGCATTCGTGCAATTGCACGTAACATGGGGACGAATCAGATGAATGTAAGAACAGTCCTTCGAAAGCAGTTGTTACGTCCATTTCACGTACAGCGTGTCCACAACCTGAAACCTGTTGATTATCCACCCAGAGCACAGTTCTCGTAGTGGTACCTGGAACAGTGTGAAATGCATCCTACATTTCCATCCTCTGTGGTGTTTACCGATGAAGCAACGTTCGGAGTGATCGAGGCTTCAACATGCACAATTCGCATGTTTGGAGTGAGGATAACCCACATGCCACAGTTACTAGCGCTCATCAAGTGCGGTTCTTCGTTAATGTGTGGGTCAGTGTTGTTGGGGACGGTTTAATTGGACCGTATCTGTTACCTAGGCCATTAAATGGCAGGCACTATTACAATTTTCTCGCCAGAGCATTTTCCATTATTGCTGGAAGATATCACGCTCCCTACAAGACAAGGCATATGGTTCCAACATGACGTCATGCCGGCACATTTCAGTCGTCGTGTGCGTCGATTCTTGAACCGATGGTTCCCAGAATCGTGGATTGGCAGAGGTGGTCCTGTACCATGGCCTGCTCGATCCCCAGATATGTCCCCTCTGGACTTTTTTGTGTGGGGAGAGATGCGCAACCTTGTTTACGCAACTCCGGTTGCATCAGAAGAGGATCTGGCTGCCCAGATAGTAGCAACAGCAGGAACAATTCAGGATACTCCTGGGGTTTTTGCCCGTGTCAGACAGAACATGATCCGACGGTGTAACCTTTGTTTACATGCCAATGGAGGCGTTTTTGAAAATCTACTGTAATTGAAATTGGATTGTGTTAATGTGTTGTCTCTTGGTCATAAAAAAATGTAAAAGTGTTTGTTGGTTTAATTAATTTGCCAGCAGAGAAATCTTCCTCTACAGGTTTAAATGCTTCTCATAGGAAAAAAAATTACATTAGGGAAAATATTTGTTTTGCTGTCCCCTACAACCTCCCAGAGTTTGTCGGTTTAAAAACTTTTCACCCTGCATAAGCTTGCAGTTCTTCTCGCCTCTACCAATACACATGATGTGCACCCTTTGCCTGCTAGCCACCAACCGACTTATGCCACAAAGGAGCTTTGCAGTTTGACAGCCAGATCCACGTTTTCTATTCCCGCCTATCTAGTGCCGTTGCGGAGGAATTTCCCTCCAAGTTTTACATGATTACAAACTTATTTTCCCTATGCATGAACCAGTATTACAATAAAAGTTTTGATTATTACATTCTTCTAAAACCCATTACTTTTGAAATTACATCCACAGATTAATTAGAGTTACATGTATTATCACAATTAATGAATAAAATAATAACATGGATGTTACATCAAAGAGCATGGTTATACGGAAGTCACAATAAGTGAAAGAAGTTAGATAAGACCATTATAGGTAATATCAATAATAGTGTTACAAGGAGCGCTGCGAGAGGTGCAGGAAGAGAGTCACTGAAGTTCTGGAAGGTACCGACAGGGGTTTGGAACCATGCCGACTCCAGTGCCCTGGCTAGCTGCGCTAGGTTTCTCTGTTGAGAATCCATGGCGCGAACAGCAGGATCGAGGTAGTTCCACACACTCTCAAGTGGGCCTAAATCCGGAGATTTTGGATGCCAGGGATGTAAGGTAAACTCATCGTGCTGCTCTTCGAACTATGCACGTATGCTGTGAGCTGTGTGGAACATAGTGTTGTCCTGCTGGTAGATATGTACTGCGTGTAAGGGTGGACATGGTTTCCAAGGATAGATGCATGCTGTTTGTTCATGATAATTTGACAATTGGCGCCGTGCTCCTGCGTTATGGCTGCGAAGGGGAAGGCAGCGCCGGCTGCTTGCTGCAGTGTTGGCACCACTACCTGCGTTTTGCACTTAACACGAAGTCGAGTGCGGCACTCGCGGAAATACTGCCCGCTTAAATGACACTTCCGTCGGATCGGAAATCATCTAATTTGTTAACGCATTTGTGCTCAAGAGTTTTCCTGTTACTTGTATATTATTTATGTATGGAAAACAATGAAAAATGAAAGTAGATGGATGTACAACTTACGACACTATGAATCGAAAGTAAAAAACTGATGTTTTTAATCTGTTTGCACATTGCATTTATTAAACGAAGCACATTAGTAATGTTCATAAAGTGTCATTAATTGTGCCTGAAAGAAATGTCAAATTGAGCTTCATTAAAGATCACTGTCATTTGTGTTTGATTTAAGAACATCATCAATACTTGAGGGCGTGGTACTGATGATAACTTCATCGATGTCCTTTTCCACTATTCCATTTCATGTCCAATGCTCTTGCTCCAGCTGCTGCACATTCCTGCAGTAACCTTGTCGTCCTGTGCAGTTACCTTGCCAGTCCTGTGCAGTGACTGAAAGGAAATCAACACTAACAAAATCCTCCAATGTCACCAGTGACATTTTTCTCCCTGAAACTGTGTTTTATTTTTACCCATTTCAGTTCTGTGGGATTTAGACGGCAGCTGCAAGGCGGTAAACACACTACTTTGTGGCTTCTCTACTCAGTGATTTTATCCACGACGTAAACTTTCACGGCTGGTTTGTTTTCCTTTATTGTAGATAACAGTTCAGCCTTCCTCATTGAGTCGTTGCAGTTTATTTGCAACCACTCTAAGGGCACACTCCCAAAATAGTATTTATCAGACACTCTGTCGAACTTCCTGCTGTGGTATGGAACATTAACCATACAATCAGAGAATTTGGTGGAATATTGCCAACAAGCATATCTGCATCCTCCCCTCCCCTTCCCCTCGACGTCCGCTAGTTTCGTCAAATTCTTGCATGAAACTTCCTGACAAATTAAAATTGTTCGCCAGATTGGGTTCCCAGGTTCGAGTCCTGGTCCGGCACACAGTTTTAATTTGTGAAGTAGTTTCGAATCAGCTCACACTCCGGTGCAGGACAAAAATTCGTTCTAGCTTCTTACATCTTGGTGCAAGTACTTGCCGAATTTGTCTTTTCGTCGTAGTTCTTCTCAAACTCACATAAGTTGTATGTGTTCATTACCGGTGCAAAAACGTCATTGCCGAAAAGGAGAATGGCACAAAGACAGATAGGCCAAAAAAATATGCGTTGGAACCTCTAAATACACGTAATTGGTAGTACCAGTCAAGAAACTGCGAAGTGAGTTTACCAATCAATTTGTTTCGCCGGAATGGAAAATAGAATGGCAGCGCAGACGTTTTTAAATTTTATTTGATTTCTTAATGTTACCGTAAACATAAATGCATTATACTTGCGATACAAATAGTAAACACAGTTTGCAAAAATCGAAGAGTAATTAAAACGCGGTCTCTTGCTGAGATAACGCGCCGCATGTTTGTTTCCTGTCATCGAATATTTCATTGCACAATAGACAAGAGATGTTCGAAATGTGGGTACGACAGTCTCAAAATTTTTAGTCTAAGTCAAATCGTCTGATTTTAGATAAATGAAGAGTGTTTCTTGATAACATCCATATGTACTTCTCTAATATTTCTTTTCTATTTTTTTTATTTTAGCGTTTCATCACGATTTTTATTCATTAATAATAACGCAACAACAGTGGCGACTACCCTAGTTTTTAAGAACTATTGCACTTCTCTAATAAGTACCTGCTGCGAGTTCCTCAAATAAACGCGTTCTCAGACTTGTAGTAAACTTGAATAAGTTTCTGCTCTAATGTAAACAGCTCGGCAAGTGCTTACAGAAGTTACTTCCTAGTGGACCCAAGCCTTTTTTAATACTTCACATCTAGGGGCAGCTCGACGCTGGCATCTCTCGGACACAAATGGATATCTTTGAAGCAATGCCGATTTTCTCCACTTCTAACAACACTAATGAAATCGTCAAGTTATCGTAGCCAAACAGTAACTGTGTTGAACCAGTGTGCCTTCTAGAATGACGACATCACCCAGCACAATACTGATGCACGTACAAGTGTTTCAGAGAACATTGTTCATCGTACATTGTTGAGCACAGTGTTCCACTGCAGACCGTCTCTACGTGTTCACTTGTTGACCCAACTATATCGTCAACTACGACTGAAGTGGGCATGGGATTATCGGGATTCGACTGTCGATCAATGGAAATGTGTCGGCTCTTTTGGTGAATCACATTTTTGTTTCACTAAGTCGATGTTCGTCTCCACAAATACCGTCATCGAGGTGAACGGCGGCTCGAAACGCGGGCTGCTGGGAGCAATATTATGCTAGGGGAGACATTCTCCTGTGCTTGCATGGAACCTGTGGTAGTAATCGAAGACACGCCGATAGCTTCAAGCTACCTACATCTCTTCATGCTTGATGTCTTCCACGACGATGACATTATCTTTCAGCAGTATAATTGTCCATGTCTCAGAACCAGGACTGTGCTATAGTGGTTGGGGCAGCGTTATAGTGAGTCGATCCATATAGTAGGTTCTACCTCAGTTCTAGCTCACTAACTAACTCGTACTTCGTGAGCTAGCTCACTGGAACTTACGTAGAACCTACCAAATGAATCTACTATAATTCATTTTCCCGCTCTAACTCACACAATTTCATTTAAAAAACAATATTTCGTATTAAATCACTTAGAAAAGTTAATAAAAGTAATTTTTTTTCATATCACAATCACATATTATCAAAATAATTATTTTTTTCATGCAGGAGGTGAATGTAAAATTTTTTTTGAATGTGAACATAAAATAAAATTTAATTTTTTTAAAAAAGGTGAATGTAAGAAAATAAATAAAATGAACTGTGGTGAATCTAAAAAAGTAAATAATAAATAAATAAAGTCACTATCAAGAAGTCCAAAATTTTCACATTGTGAATTCAGTATCTGAAATTTATTGTTTCTACTTTTAAGTTTCTTCATTTATTTATATTTCATTTTATTCTGTTCATTTTCAATTAATTTAAAATCTCAATCAGTAATTAATTTAGAATAACTACCTGGTAAAAAAACTCCTTATTAAGCTGAATACACAGTTTTGCTCCATATCTAGTATATAAATATTCACAAACAAAAGAAACAATTTCAAACTTAAAGTTGACAAATGGGAGGTCAAACCAGAGACAAAAGCGCCGAGAACTGGAACAAAATGGAGCAAAGAAAGAAAAGCTGAATTCTCACAAAGAATGAAGACCTGGTGGGCAAACAAGAAGAATAAGAAGCCCCAGAAGTGAACCATCTTTACTTAGCGTCTTCCATGATGGGAGCTTTACGACTAATAATAATAATAATAATAATAAATATTCACATCCAGAAAAAATTATATAAAACATTTATCTCTAACTCAGTTAGGTTTCTAATGCTTTCGACATTCTTATGTTGCTGAGCTTCTTGATTAGCGTCTCTGTTTACATGGAAAAAATTTATTAGTCTTTTTCATAATTTGTAATGACCAAATGGTAATGTTTCTATTTTTTTTCCAAAACGAACTTTTTGTCATTATGAAAACTCAATGCTTTCGTGTTTATTTCAGCTGTGTATGTTTAGTGTTATTAACTTCATCTATACCGTTCTCTGTTGCTATAAAAAAAAATCTTTATAAGCTTCTAAGCTTATTCTATTTTTGACAGTAAGTTTCCTAACCCATTTAGATTTCTCTCTATATTACTACCAACTTTATAAGCATACATTTTTGCTATAAAACCACAAAATTATTCCATTATTTTTCCATTGTATTCATCTTTCATTTTTCCCATGACTTTTTCGTTAACTTGTGGAATACCACAAACATAGTTTTCAGGATAATCACTAGTATCAAATTTATCAATCATGCATTTCATATATTCATAAAATCATCAGTTGGTGTTTTACAGATACAACTCAATATTTTCTCCAGATTTCGGTTTCATTATCCTATAGTGAAAACCACACATCAGCTCTTTAGATAAATCGAGTATACTCACACCAACAGAGATGGCTTTATTAAATGTGTTTTTTGTCCTATTTATATGAATAGCAGCAGCATTTTCAATAAATATCATTCTTGCATTAAATTTCGGCATTGTTATTAATTTATCTCTTTTCCCTCCATCTCACACTAATTTTGTATCCACTCTATTTCTAATACTTTCCACTTTCTAGCGAAAGACTGAATTATTCATAAATTTATAGAAGTCTTTTTCAAAATGATTTTTGGCTTTAGTTTTTATTTCTGTGTTTAAATGTATATCCCTTCCTGGACCAATCCAATTGCTTTAATTTTAAAACTTCGTGTATTTTTGTTAATTTCATTCCTAATGATAAATACAGTGTAAGATTTCTGTAATGAAGCACATAATTATTTTTACCTTCAGAGTAGTCAACAATTTACTTTCTTAAGTTCCAGGCACAATTTTATTTTTAGGTACGGCAGTAAATCGATATGAAAACCATGTAAATCTTTTGAATATTCTAAACCTACTTCAAAAATATATCCAATTATATGTATCTGATATTTCAGTTACTTTTCTTCAATCAAAATTAGGTGTTACTTTCCTTTCAAATCCACCATATGTTAAATATTGACTCACAGCATAACCATACAAATTATTCACATCTAAATATGCTAGATAATTGTATATCTCTTTGCTATCAAAATCCTTCATATATTCATTGTTTGCTTTGAAAAATCCTTTACAACACGATGATATTCATACTCTTATTCCTTTTTCAACCATTAAATCATGTAATAAATGAAGTGGCTCGATACTCATTTTTAACATTGCATCCCAAGAAAATGCTGGTGCAGTAAGAGACTAAAATAGATCAAGATCATATGCTTTTCTATAACGTCTTCTAAAATTTTCAAATTCATCAGTCAATAACAATACATCAGTTTTAAGATATAGATCATTATATTAAGCTAGATTTTCAATACTAATTTAATCTGAATTATTTTTATTTATAATCATCATCACTTATTTCACAGTCATTCATTTTATAATAGAATTATTCTTTTGCTGGTGATTGCATCTCTTCATATTTTTTCAGAAAATCCATGTAATAATATGGATATACACCTTTTCTGATGACTAAGGCAGTTGGCAGTTGTCCATTTGTAATAGTAATCTTTCAGAATCAGCAGAAATAACCAATGGAAGATTTTGCAATGTTGGCTATTTTTAAAACTGATATAGGATTATTTCACTGGCATTTATACTTTTATTTATTTTGAACTAAACAACTTGATGAGTGATTATCTAATTCTTCTTTACTCATGAAATGGAATAAACACATTTCACAAATGAATTTTGCTTCTTCATGTTTATTAATTTGACTGAAAACAAGCATAGATAAATTTTTTATATGAAAACAGTGTGAATTATTTCCTTCCTTGAAACAGAGGAGATTTACATGTTTCTCTTTCTTAATTTTAGTAATTTTTAATGGATACACTTGATGTTTTTCATCAAACAAATAAATATTGATAGATGTATCAAGTTTATTTTGAACTTTCGGAATATGATCAACAGGAAACTCTGAATTTTCAAGCTTCTGATCAAGTGCAAGACCAACATTTTTATATATCGTGACTCTTTCTGAATTTTTATTTACAGGATATAATGCAGATTTTATAGCCCACAAAACATTTTTGATCTTTATTTTTCACATTAATACATACTTTTTTATTTTTTATTTTATCTGATAATTCGACATAAGATCCTCTCAATGAACCATATCAGTTAATTCCTAGTTGTAACCCAGTGATTCTATTTCATGTTTATCCTCATCAGTGTTCTTGAAAATCATCCATTCATGATAAAATATTTTGTTTCCCAAATTTTAATTTTTTAATTATCTATGTTTCACTGGTGATCTTATAGTTTTCTGTCCAGAACTGAAATTCCATAATATTTCTGCTTGTCTGCATTTGTACTCACAGAAAAATCTTGAAGTTATTTTCAATCCAGGATGTATTCTCAGATTGTCTTCTACAACTTTCATAATTTGTGTTTTAATGTTGTCAAAAACCTATTCGGTTCAGTCGAATTTACATTATTTTCAAAATTTGTAGTTTTCAATCTGTTTTTAAATGGAGTATGAAATAGATAATCTCTAACTGTTCTTCTGTCTCTTGGTTCCCCAAATTAGTAAAAAAAGGAAATAATATTTCATTACTAGTTCCAGTTTTTTGTTTCACAAACACTTTGGTAGGAAATGGAAATACTTTTTCAATGGTTTATCCTCATTTATTCTAATTTTTTTGTTTTGCAAACACATTGGTAGAAAATGGAAATTTTTTCACTGTTTTATCTCCAGTAGTTCTAGTTTTTTCTTCCATATCCACATCGTTACAAAATAGAAATATTTCTTTCAATAGTTCATCTTCATTATTAGTTCTAGTTTTTTGTTTCACTATTATATCATTAAAAATGGAAGTAGTGTTTCACTGCTTTATCTTCTTTAGTTTCAAAAACGTCATCACCATTTCTGATTTTACGATAAAGTAATCGTTACCAAAGACTTTCTCTTTACAGAATTAACTTTATGACTTTATGTCTTTTAATAAATCTAATTAGATCAGCTTTATTTTAGTTACTATATCCTCTTAAATTATTTCTTTTACAAGAATCATGTAGTTGTATAACTGCAAATCGCTCATTTGGCCTTCGTATTTATACAAAATAAAATTTATTATATTTGTAAAAATAAAATTCCACATTTTTAATCCTTAAAAGATTCCTTATTTAATAGATGTTTAAGTACTAAGTAGAAGATGACTTTACTTTCTTATTTCTCATGCATTATAAACTACACTTTTTACATTTATTATTATGTTAATCTTTATGTGATGGATTAACATAGAAACAATTTAAATTTTTCGTCTCTTGACTAGCATTATATTTCTTTGCCACTATATCAGTTTCTTGTTTTTCTTCATTATCCATTGACTATAATATTTTGGATGTTTTTCACTTGGAATTTGTTGTAAATGATTTTATAACAATATTTAGACATATTTTTCCACATACATAAGGAATTCGATTATTGTTGTAATTTTTTACATGACACTTACTTACACATTGCCTACACATCTTTATATATACATCTTTTGTATATTTTGTTAAGCAAAATTATCAGTTGACTTCTTAGTATTACAATACATACAAAATTTTATTTGACCTGCTCTATTTATATAGAATTACTCTATTCCCAAGCATCATCGGGAATTAATAAATCATCATCAATTTGCAATAAACTATTCATTATATATTTTAATATCACTTCTACATTTTGGGCATTTAATTCGTTCTCTTAATCATTCATCAATATGATTACATTTGTTTTTACAAATTGATGATTTTCATTAATTAAGCATATAGGACATCAATAATCTTTAGATTGTTCCATCACTATTTCATAACGTTTAAATATATTTTGTAGAAAATATTCAGATATATCCTGATGCTTTAAAATTATTTCCCAAGTAACTTTATCTTTATATTCCATCATAATATATTCATATAATCATTGTTCACCTGATATACCTTCCCAATTTAATTTATGCCGAAATTCTATATTAAAACCTTCAGACAGTCTTCTCTATGTAATATATCATCCCAATTCAATTTATCTTGATATTCTCTCATAAAATCTTCAGTTAATTTTTGATATATTAGTGTATTATTGCAATCAAAATTATCTTGAAATTCTCTTATAAAACTTTCAGATCTTTGATGACTTCTTAGTACATATCTCCAATCTAATTTATCACAAAATACACCCATAAATTTGTTGGGTATATTATAAAATCTCGAAATTAATTGTTTTTTTTTTTAAATTCATTAAGTGGATTTTCCTTGTTAATATAATCAACACCTACTTCACTGTATGTTTCAATTGTTAAATACAATTTGTCTAATTGTTGAAAAGTAAATTTATACACATGTTAAATTGTATTGAACTGGGGACCTAGAAACGACAGAGAGGCTTCATCCCCACTGTAGCCACAGTGGTACACAACCCCACAACAGGCCACACCAGTCCACTCACGTCACCGCCGCCCCTCACCGAACCCAGGATTATTGTTCTGTTCAGCTCCCAGTGAATTCCGGGAATGTCTCACTCCAGACGAGTGTAACCCCAATGATTGTGTGTTAGAGTAACTATGGTATACACATATGTAGGGAAAGTGTTTGTGCAGCAATTGCCAACATAGTGTAAGTGTGGCGGAATAAGGGGAACCAGCCTGCATTCACTGAGGCAGATGGAAAAGCGCCTTAAAAACCATCCACAGACTGGCCGCACACCAGATCTCGACAATTATCCAGCCGAGCGGATTCGTGCCAGGGACCGGCACACCTTCCTACCTGGAAAGCAGTGTGTTGGACTGCACATCCAACTGGGGGCTTTTACACATAAGATGAATCCTCTCATAAGTTGATCTTCTCTACCTTTTAGTTCATTCAACTCATTCCACTGGCAAGATCACCCGTTTTGGTTGTTAATATTTTTATTAATAATTTCAATAAGTTGTTTTGTCAGTTTTGAATAACCCTTAAGTCCTAACTGCTTTGCTCTCTATTTCAATTCGTTTACTTTCAGATTATTTAGGTTTGACATTTATTGGAATTGTAACTTTTAGTCATCTACAGTGATACAGATTTATAATATTACAGCTGTGGAAAAATCTAACACCTACAATTTCAATATAAAATTTTAAATTTTCAGTGTTCAAATTATTGACCTGTGGAATGTTGTAAAAATATGTTGATTACAAATGATATTTTAACTTTTCTATGTGTAATTCCAGTCACTAAATATTTAGCTGCTGAAAACCTTAAACAAATCAAAAAGATTATATAAAATGCAAAGGATATTGTATATTTGCTGCATTGTTGTCACTAATTTTTAAATCCAAAAAATTAAAAAACAATTAAAATTTTTTCTCTTAAATTGAGTCGATTGTGGATCGAATCACCAACATGCTTACATATGATAATAAGTAAGAGTTAATGATTATTCACGAAAAGAATAATCCATGGTTTATGCTAATCATATTGTCAATCTCTTAGGATATGCTCATCCTTGAGATGCTATAAAACTCTATGTTACAGAAAAGTATTCTAAAACACATGCAAATTTCAGTAGTGATGCAAACATGCTACCTAAATATATACAACATTCAACATAATTTATTCATGAACAAGGTCTATATTCTTTAGTTATTAGATACCAAATGCCTTTGCAGAAGGTTTTCAAAATTGTGCTTATGAAGTACTTTTACCATCAATTCGAAAACATGGAGAATATAAAATTAGAAAAGAATAATACCTTATATAAAGATCATATAAATCATAAGTATTGTTGTGTAGACCTATTGGAAAAACTACAATAAATGAGGAAATCATTAAAATAGAGGAGGAGCGAATAGAAAATTCAAGAGAAAAGTTAATATTGCTTCTGAAATAATAAACGAAAGAAATTAAGAAATAAATAAATTATTACCTCATGTTGTATCTCGAAAAGTTAATGAAAATTTAAGACCAACTTTTGACTTTTGAAATTATTTGATGACAAATGGGAACACAGTTATTATGTTATTAGAACTCAGATAAAAAGTTACAAAAACCGCTATATACAATCGAAGGTAGACATCCAAACTGTGAAGAAATGTTAAAACATAATTACAATCCTAACTCCTTAAATTCATATCAATGAATGAAAGAAACTTTAAGAATTATTTGTTGACACAATTATTGAAATATTTTAAATGACTTAATTCAAGAAGTATTAATTAATGATATAATAAATTTAGATATAGCAAACTGAGTTTACATTACTATATGGAATTCCAGACGAGCAAAAATTTCACACCTGCACGTCTTAAGCAAAAGAAGCCTAATTATGTTCAGTATCTGGGAATAAGGAGACAAGAGAAATGTACTATATATATTTTGTTTTACTCATTATGGAGTACCAGGCGGGTTGTGCATACTTCCTGAAAATCATATTACTATTCCAGGAATCAAAGCTTTGGCACCTGAAAATTCATAATGAATAAGAATCAGAAAAACCATAATTTTTATTGAAAAGTAAATAATGTAATGTAATAAAATTATTTTTAACAAATGGCAGCTATTCCATCTAAAGCAGCTGTGACTTGTTCAGAATAATCTATATTGTATATTTTTGATTAAATGAATAAAAATAATTTAACACTACTAGCGATCAAATATTTTTACAATTACAGTTATCTTTGAACATAAGAAAGAGATATTAATTACACTATATTAAATTATCTAAGCTATTTCTTACCAAAAGTCAACGATTAATATTACAAATGCTGAAATAAGAATGTGAAAATCCAAGTTTCTTTGATTCTTAAAAGAAAATGATGTAGATTATGAACAAATAGATTATCTACCCATATATGCAAGGTGATAGAAATCAACATTTCCAAATAACTTATGTAGAAAAATATTGTTACTTAAGACAATAGATAACTTTTAATGTGTAGTTATGTTGTTAAATAGCTCTAAGGGAAAGGAATTTAAACAATATCATCATAAACTAGGAAAAATCTTACTCTTCTATACTGACTACGTGAAAGAATATAAACTCATTCAATCTCAACACCACGCAATAGAATTTGAAAGTAAATAGCATATACAAGAAAAAGAACTAGCAGAAAAAGAGAAAGAATGTTTACATTTAAAAGACTTAGTAAATAGCGCCAGCGAAATAAAAGAGAGGAAATAATTTTTATTGCAACTACTAAACATTATTCTAGAAAAAATTATTTTAAAATTGGTGGAGTTCAATTGAAATTACATTTTATAGGCCCCTTTGCAACTTATAATAGTGATTATTTGGATGATGACAAATTATTTTTTATGTACACGCTATGTTATAATTACAAACTAGTTGGAAACATACTTGAAAAATGTCTAGGTGTACATAAACATAATAAAGAGAAATAAATAAATGAAATTCATTTCGTTGATATAAACATTATATGAATTTACTCTGCATGGATACTAACAAATATATTGACTTCATCAGTTCAAATAGTGAGACAATTTATTCAAATACTCAAAATACAGAACTGATAGAATTTGGTTTAATGATTATTCAGCAAGAAGTACCGGACAGTTGCTGCCTGGAAACAAAATACGTAAAATAAAAGGTATTCTGCTAGATAATTTACCCAAAGAATAATTGACTTCAGTTGTTTCTGAAATCTTTGAAGAATAACCTACTAAAGATAAAGCATTTAAAGAAACAGTCAAGGAACTTATAGAATCAGAGGTATAAAATTAAGAGAAAGATAAAGGTATGGAATGAGATAGCAGGTATTTTAAGAATAAAATTTTACACAGTATATTGCTTTTTAAAGTATTCATAAAAAATACTAATTTCTTCTCCTTTGTGATTGTATAAATAATTCACTTTTTCATCAGTTAATTCATCAACTAATTTAGAGTCTTTATCTTCATAAGGGTAATGCACACACAGAAAAAATGAATGTACTAAATTTCTCTTTCGTGCTATCTGATACATTTATACATAAACATTTTACAACACATTTTTAAATTTAGATAGTTGATTTAGATGATGAAAATAGAAAGAACAATGGCCTTCAAAGATGAAAATTAATTATCTCTCAATAAAAGTAAATTTACAGATACTGTTTTCATAATTAAACTTCTTATAACGTTCATAACTATTTTTATATACATTTAAAAAGCAAAACACACTACATCCATCATTTGATGCTGTCAACTCAAATTTAAAGTCCTCAAATAATTCTGACATTAACTCCTTTCTGTCAACATCCATTTGAATATCAAAATATTGTCTATCTTCTTTATAAAACAATTAGTGCAATAAATAGCATACTCACTATCAAACTGATTTTAGTTTTCATTCAAATACAAAAATTTTATAAGCTAAAATTATTTGCAACACAAGTCCAAAGACTGTGATTTTATTTACCCAATTTTACCATGAATTATCAAAACCAATCATTTAACATATGCTTTATTATCTTTCTTTTTTAAAACCTTTTCAACTAGATAGACATTGGGATATTTTGTTTTCTGTGATTCATACTCATAAAAATTGCCTTTTACTACTTTTAGTTTGTATGTTACTGGATTAGAATTAACAACATTTTCAAATTCAAATATTTCTGTTGAGCACTTGGCTGTATATCCTCTTTCAAAGATTCTTTTAGGTTAATTAGTTCAAATTTTTTCTCATTTTTAAAATTTATTTTTATCCTTAGCTAAAAAACAGTTGGTTTACAATTAATTTTTCATTAACTATTACCCGTTTTATTTTTATAGTTGAACGTTTTGTATTGTATTCGTCAACTAATTTCGTATCACAACCAATTTATGATTTCCCTGAAGAGAAGATTTTTTCCATATATTTTCTTTAAGTGTTGTGTTAAATCTTTCAATAACGATGCTTTTAATTCTGTAAAAGTTGAATAAAGAATAATATTATATTTTGTCATCAGTTCTTGAAATACTTTATAATAAAATTCTATACCATTAAATGTTTGTAAATTTTTTGGATGCAGGCCTTCTCTAAATATTTTTTCAGAAGGATCAACTACATTCCTACCTGTTTTCTCTCTTACATGGAAAAGCCCCAGCAAATCTGGAAAAAACCTATAACAGTTAATAAATATTTATATCCTTTATTTAATTTTCAAAATACTTTCAAGTTATCTGAATCGATTTGTACTACATCTGTTTGCCATACATCTTCTATAAAGAGACAAATTACATTTCACTCCTAAAATTTTTCTCATTGGTTTACATAACTCATTAATAATTTCTTCATGAATGTTTGAATGAGGTATGTCAGAGATAACACGTTCACCAACAAAATTTTTTTAACTAATTTACACTTCTTAGTTTTACATACTGTACAAAGATCTTCAATACAGTAAAAACTCGATTAACCGTCACTCTTTAAACCATTAGTTTCTGTTAACCGTCACTGCTGTAACAACATAATAATACTGTAATAACAGAATGCTCTAAGGTGCAGTGACGCGTTCGCTTTGTTTATTTACTTTATTTTAGTGGGAAGTGAATGTACCCGACCACCGTAGAATGGTACATAAAATATGACCTTCAATTGACGTGCTACCACATCTCCCCCTTTGCTTGTCCTTGTCTGCCTTGTGAGTCAACAATCACCACTGGAACGGTTTCCAGTTGTAGCGAGAAGACTGTAATTGATGCAGTGTATGTAGCGGGCTGTGCCATGTTACGTGTTTTCCAATTGAATGAGCTTTATTGACTAATATTTTATGCTACCATATTTAGTGCAGGTGTGTTTGATACAGTGACCTGATAAAATGTCTGAAAAAAGTAAACGTGTTGTTTTAGGACTTAATCAAAAACTTGAAATTATAAAACGCTTAAGAAAGGGCGAAACTGTAACAAGTGCAGCGCTGATTTATGGTATTGGAAGAACAACAGTTAAAGATATAAAACGTGATGCTGATAAAATAGAGCAACATGTGTCAACAATGCAGAGCATGGATGGAGATGTGCGAACAAGAAAGACAATGAAACCTGCAAAATGTGATGAATTGGACACTGCATTGTACCGATGGTTTATACAAGAAAGTAGTCAGGGGATTCCACTTTCAGGGCCTATAATAATGGCCACGGCTGTTGAGATGAACAACAAACTTGATGGTGACTCGTCTTTTAAATCAAGTATCGGATGGTTCGACAAGTTTAAATTTCGTCATGGCATTCGCAAACTTGATATTAGTGGAGAAAAACGCAGCGCTGATAGCTCTGTAATTGCTGAGTTCTGGGAACAATTTAAAGAAAAAGTGGCAGAATTGAATCTTGTTAGGGAGCAAGTTTACAATTGTGATGAAACTGGGCTTCATTGGAAGGCTTTACCACAAAAGACATAGCATCACTGTCTTAAAAAGCTGCTCCAGGTTTCAAAGTACAAAAAGATCGCATCACTGCTATGGTTTGTGCAAATGCGACTGGCAATCATAGGCTATGCCTACTTGTGATTGGGAAACCAAGAAAACCTCGTGCATTCAAGAATTTGAATTTGAATGCTCTCCCTGCACAATACTACGCCCAGAAGAGTGCTTGGATGGATCAATCATTGTTTTTCTGACTGGGTTCACAAACAATTTGTATCTCAAGTTAGAGCACATTTGGCTGAAAAAAAGTTGCCACAGCAAGCGCTATTACTATTAGAAAATGCCCCAACGCACCCTACTTGTGAAATGAAGAGTGATGTCGGCAACATAACATGTCTCTTCCTTCCAGCAAGCACAACTTCACTTATACAGCCCATGGATCAGAGAAAATCGAAAACATGAAACGTCGTTATAGAAAAATATTTATCGAAAGTTTGCTCTCATCTGATGAATCAACATCTGTAAAACAGTTTTGGAGGTCTTACAGTATTAAAGATGCCATTTTCCATGTTGCCAGTGCATGGAGTGATTTGTCAGTGTCAAATCTCAAGAACGGCTGTAATAAACTTTGGCCTCAAAGAACTTGCCCTCCTTCTAACAGCCGTGTACCGCAAGTCTCTAGAGTAACGGAAGGTTCCAAATGATTGGAAAAGAGCACAGGTAGCCCCAGTCTTCAAGAAAGGTCGTTGAGCAGATGCGCAAAACTATAGACCTATATCTCTGACATCGATCTGTTGTAGAATTTTAGAACATGTTTTTTGCTCGAGTATCATGTCGTTTTTGGAAACCCAGAATCTACTATGTAGGAATCAACATGGATTCCGGAAACAGCGATCGTGTGAGACCCAACTCGCTTTATTTGTTCATGAGACCCAGAAAATATTAGATACAGGCTACCAGGTAGATGCTATTTTTCTTGACTTCCGGAAGGCGTTCGGTACAGTTCCGCACTGTCGCCTGATAAACAAAGTAAGGGCCTACGGAATATCAGACCAGTTGTGTGGCTGGATTGAAGAGATTTTAGCAAACAGAACACAGCATGTTGTTATCAATGGAGAGACATCTACAGACGTTAAAGTAACCTCTGGCGTGCCACAGGGGAGTGTTATGGGACCATTGCTTTTCACAATATATATAAATGACCTAGTAGATAGTGTCGGAAATTCCAGGCGGCTTTTCGCGGATGATGCTGTAGTATACAGAGAAGTTGCAGCATTAGAAAATTGTAGCGAAATGCAGGAAGACCTGCAGCGGACAGGGACTTGGTGCAGGGAGTGGCAACTGACCCTTAACATAGACAAATGTAATGTATTGCGAATACATAGAAAGAAGGATCCTTTATTGTATGATTACATGATAGCAGAACAAACACTGGTAGCAGTTACTTCCGTCAAATGTCTGGGAGTATGCGTGCAGAACGATTTGAAGTGGAATGATCATATAAAATTAATTGTTGGTAAGGCGGGTACCAGGTTGAGATTCATTGGGAGAGTCCATCAACAAAGGAGGTGGCTTACAAAACATTCGTTCGACCTATACTTGAGTATTGCTCATCAGTGTGGGATCCGTACCAGATCGGGTTGACAGAGGAGATAGAGAAGGTCCAAAGAAGAGCGGCACGTTTCGTCACAGGGTTATTTGGTAACTGTGATAGCGTTACGGAGATGTTTAACAAACTCAAGTGGCAGACTCTGCAAGAGAGGCGCTCTGCATCGCGGTGTAGCTTGCTCGCCAGGTTTCGAGAGGGTGCGTTTCTGGATGAGGTATCGAATATATTGCTTCCCCCTACTTATACCTCACGAGGAGATCACGAATGTAAAATTAGAGAGATTAGAGCGCGCACGGAGGATTTCAGACAGTCGTCCTAGTGCAGTCGTTCTTCCCACGAACCATACGCGACTGGAACGGGAAAGGGAGGTAATGACAGTGGCACGTAAAGTGCCCTCCGCCACACACCGTTGGGTGGCTTGCGGAGTATAAATGTAGATGTAGATGTAGAGGTGAAGAATCGGAGGAACCTGAGTGTGTGACAGTTGACGAGATGGTCAATTTGTGCAATAATTTACAAATCAGCACAAATTTGACGTCAGAAGAAGTATCAGAGTAGTTAGACTGCGACAAAGTGGACGGGGACGGGGGTTTTCAAATTTTGAGTGATAACGAAATTGTTGCCAGCGTAAGTGCCACCAAAGAAGAAGAAGGGGCTGATAATGACGAGTGCTCAAACCATGAAGAAAAAACATTCTATTAGCCATTCAGAGGCCGAAACAATGCTGTCCAAGTGTATAGAATGGGTTGAAAGTCAAGAAGAGGCTAAAGCAACACAGGCACTACCGCTCCGAAAAATACGAAATATTGCCGCGGTGAAAGCTCTAACATCAAAAAGGCAGAAGAAATTGACTGACTATTTCCAAGCTAGATAAACTATTTCACCTGTAAGTTTATAGTACAGTACTATACACTATGTATTTTGCAACTTTTGTAGCTACTGTATGGATGTTTTTATCATGTAATAAAAAGTTTTATTTGCTATTACAATCGTGTTTAATTTGTTTTCGCTATGAAATATTATTATATTACTGTGAGAGTGATATGTGTCTATACATAAAATGATTGATTGAGGTTATGTTTTGGAGGAATACAGTGTTTCTGTTATCCGTCTATTCACTAAACGGTCCTGAAGATGACGGTTAATCGAGTTTCCACTGTACTTTGCCTTCCATTCCAGTTGTTACTCTGTGAGTATTGTGCATTTTAGTAAACTTTTTATATTTCAGACTAGATATGGTTTTCCATTTATGTAGAATAAAAATTTAATAAGATTTAAATTTTTTCACCAAATATAACTAACTTTACATCAGTTGGAACAGTTTTCACATAATCTTTTAGTCTTACATTTAGAAAATTTGATTTTTGCACTACTTTGATTGACTGCACGTCCACTCTTGGAAACATCAAAATCAGTAACTGTTAAATCTTTGTTTATGTGTTCATGAAAAAAAAAAACAACTTTCTAAAGAATAAAATCAAATTCACTGAAATTGTGCATTTTTGTTTGCCTCCAGTCACAAAAGTAAATTTGGTAATTTATTTATCATGTACTTTGTACTCAAGATTCTTTAAATTTTTTTATATATTGAGTTAAAACTGTTTTAGGGAAACAATCTGCAAAACCTTTTCCTATTTCCTTTTTTTGTAAAGTAATATGTAAGATAATTTTTATTAAGTTGATTAATTTTTTTAGTAAGCTGCTTAGTTTCTGACCATTAATTGTGTGACCTTTAGGCTGTGCTTTATTTCCAAAAGTGTCCATTTACTATAGTCGAAATATCGTTAAACTTATAATTCATGTACAATAGTTTTAAAACAAACAGACACAGATGTCCACATATTACTTCATCAAGTTTCTGAACTCATTGTCCATTATAGTACAACTCACTTGAACTGAGATATTTAAGTAATTATTTCAGAATATTTCCACCAAATGAATTAAATACAAATTTTTCATAAATCAATAAATATCACGTGACTAGGCCTCCCGTTTGGTAGACCATTTGCCAGGTGCAATTCTTTCGATTTGACATCACTTCGGCAACTTTCACATCAATGGGGATGAAATGCTGATTATTACAACAACGCAACACCCACAATATCCACATTCTAAATTTTTTATTCCATTACGTGATTCATCTGTCGTAAAAATGCCATGAAAATACTTTATTTTTAATTGTTTAACTAAATCTTCTATGTCAAAATTTGATAATGGTTTATTGTACATTCTAATTACTTTTTACTCCTTTTCCTTTTTTCTCCATTGCTTGCTTACGTATTTCCGCATTATGTCTTTCCTGAATGGGCTTTTCCTTGTTAATTACTGCATTTGAGATTACTGCAGAAGCACCAGCAACTGAACCAACAGTTCCTAGATATGTTAATGTAGCTAATAGTAATGGAATAAATCCATCTTTGTGTTGTGTTATACCTTTTCCATCTTTCTTTTGTGTTAGACATTCGACAACCTTTTTTGCAACAGGAATACCTAATGTAACAAGTAAACTTCCGCCAGTTTTTTCTCTACCTTTCTTTTTTGTACATCAGTTAAAAATGGTTCAATATTATGTAATTGTTCATTATTTAATTTTAATTGCTCTTCGTTTAGTTTTGCCATTTGGTAGCAAAGTATAATCAATCGAAGAGTTATTCATTATATAGATAGAAAATTTATAAGGATTAATAACAATTTTCAACAACATCAACATCAATGCCCATACCCAATTTTCGTTTTATATACATTATTCCTCTAACTGCAGTTGCAGCATTTTTCTCTCAATGAAGCATCACTGGAATGCATCAACTAACTGAAGCTCTTTTGTGTGTTTTTTCCTGAATCTTCATTATCTCTATAATCAATATTGTGTTTTTTACAAGCTTTGCCTAATGGATTAATTTCTGGTTTCCCACGTGCTAGTCTTTCTTCCAATTTGGTCCCAGGCCCACAGTATGAATAGCCTGAAAGATGCATCTCAAATGGTAGGGTTTACTAATCTTTTAACACATTTTTTCACTTTTCCAAAATATGGTTGTCGACGTTGCACCAGCAGAATGACAGTCGATTACTCTTAATCGAGAATGATGACGTCTTCCAAAGATAGGCATACCATCAGCATCATATGTCGAATGGTGGTGCTGTCTATGTGCTCTATAAACGCGAGAGTACCTGTGCCTCAGTGGCACTAGCTGGATGACCTCAGAAGATGTCTCCCGCAGATGGAGACGAAACGTTAGGTGGAAATTTTTGACATCGACTATGGTCTCTGAGCCTGGAAGTTTTAACTGAAGACAACACTGGCCGTGAAAGCCTACGTTGTATGAACTTTCTTATTGTATTTAGCAAACATTTATTAAACAAAAAATAATTAAACGTTTTTCAAGGCTTAACATTTATGTTTCATGTTCTCATTTAATGATTACGCTTGTAAAATTTGATTATATGACGTATGTTATATACACATCTTACAAATCTTCACAACCACATGTATACAGTCCAGATTTAGCTTTGTTACTAGACCATAAACAATTACTCTAATGTTCACCAAACGTTGATTCAATTTTTTTCTAATTTTTCATATGGTTTTAAATAATCAAGAGCTCCTTTAAATTCATTTATGCGTTCAGGTAAATCACCATCATTGTGGTCACATATATACTCGATATCATCTTTTAAAGCACTCATTCATCAAGCATAAAAAAACATTATTGCTTAATGAAATTCTGTATTTCATTTCGGAATTTTCCTTCATTTGGTTTTCCAGTCATGACTATGGTAAAAATGCCAAATTGATCATTCCAGCATTTACTACACATTTCTTTAAAATCATCAAATGTTAAATCACCACCAACAAATATGGTTTACATTTATGTCGTATAGTCTGAAAATATTTCAGAGACTAAGATTATCTCTGACTAATTATTTTGCTATCTTCGACTATATCTGAACAAAATAAAATACATTCTATTCCTTTTTGTCTTCCTTGAGTAAAATATTATCTAACGGTATCCAGATTTTCAAGACTGAAGTCATCAAATGCTACTGCTGAATTATCTAGACATTGATCTAATGAAATAGTTTGTTCATTATTTTCAGTAAAAGTAATAATTTTTTATTGCATTTGTCTTCAATTTTTCTCATCTTTGTATAAATGTTGATATTTTGGTTGATCTAAGCTTCTTGAATAAACATATAAATCATTAATTTTATTCCAATTTAACCATACTGGACCTAGAATATAACTGTTGATCAATAATGTATTTTTTCCACAAGCACTTGGATCTATTATTGCACATCGAATAGAATTTAGTAAAAGCTTACAGTGTTTATTTTTTATTTCTTTTCTGGAATTCTGATTATTGGTTCCCAGTGTGTCATTTGTGTGATTAAATTTATATTAATATAAATGGAATGCATATTTCAATTCAGTGTTAAATTATCTATACTTCAAAAAAGATTAACTATTTCAATAAAATAAACTTATAAAGTGTTTCACTAATTGGCTTTTATTCAACTGCTTTAACTCTAAATATTATATCGAAAACTTATAAATTATATTGCAATTGAGAAACAATAGAAATTCCAGTAAGTGAATATACTTTAATAAATTCATAAAAATTTATTCATTCAAAAAATACAAATATTCACATTTCAGCTGAAGAAATTTTATACAGAGTTACTTTTGAGAGTGATGTTAAGTTGCATAAAGTTATGAAAGAAGATAATATTGCAAATGTGCTAGGATTTAAATATCAAAATATTGAAGCTAATAAAAAGACTGTTGTTAAAGATGTTCCTAAAATTATTCCTTCTGAATTAATAAATTTGAATTTAATTTGGCTGATGGAATGTTTGTTAAACATACTGATCATTTTCATAGAGAAACTAATATTATTGCTTCATTTAAACCAAATGCTGAATTTGGAAGACCATTAATTTATGAACCATATTAGCCTGTAGATATTCCTATTTTTGATGTTTTTCAAGATCTAGGGAAATTACTATAACTGATAAAAAGACAATCTGATTGACTTAGTGGAGCTTGCATAACAGTTGTTTTAAAAATGTATTAATAAACTTTCCTGGCACACAGTTTTAAACTGCCAGGAAAGTTTCATATCAGCACACACTCTGCTGCAGAGTGAAAGTTTATCCTGTATTAATAAATTTTAACTTAAAAAATATGAACAAAATCTAGAGTTATCAGTTTTACTCATTCCCTGTGAATGGGATGACAAAAAATAATTTAATTGCTGCCAACAAGGATACCAAGTTTGAAATGAATATGAATGGCTTCATCCAAATCATGCAGAATTATACTTGAACTTTAGAATTGTTATAACTAATCAAGATAAATCAGAATCAGATTATCCAACATATAACAGAAAATCAAATAAAAATTAATCGATAATTATGTGGCAAAAACTGTTTGACTTTGTGACCATAAGAAAAGAAATAATATTTTATCTAGATTCGAACATCTTTTTATTTCATCAAAAGCTATATTGGACTTCACCTTTTACTGATGAAATATACTTGGAAGGACATATTCTTAATAATGGAAAAATAAAGAGTGAGAAAAATGAAGAATTTTATTCATTGTCAATACTTGGTGGATTTTTAAAGTTTGTAAAGAAATTATGTGGGAAGGAGATTTAACAGTAATTTTTACTAGGTCTTCTAGTTATGGAGATGCAATTCTTCGATGGCCTAATTATAATGAGGCTGGAGTTGAAATTAAAGACACAATTCCTAAGGAAGAAAATATTGTAGTAGAATAGATGGAAATTCGTGTACGGATTGTTAAATATGAACCAACTTATGAGTTAGAACAACGAGAAAATATTGTGAAAAATCTAAATATACTGATATATTTTTATGAAATCCAAACTCTAGAAGTTTCAGGATTTAGTGGCAAGAAAAGTTTTCGAACTTGATATCACAAACTACTATAATTCTGCAGAATTTGATATGCTACATTTCGTATTTGTTACATTTCAGACAAGTCATAAAAATAATCTTTTAGGAGACTCTTTATTAGTCGTTCACGTTAATCTACAGTATATATACTTGAAAAATCGAAGAAACGAAGTTTTTCGACAGGATATATGGGATATTAAACTTCCAAATAATTTTCTCAAAGCATACAATGCACTTCTCGATTTTAAATGAGTTACACTCCTCTAGTCAGACACTGATATCACTCCATTTCATTTCATAACGAACTATCCTGTCTACGTCACTAATATGGCTCGTAGAAAGAATGTTGTAAGTTCACAGAAAACGACTATGAAACTTCGAGCAACTTTTAATGAAAAAATTTCTACACATACTTGAACGTTTGTAGCAACATATGGTAAGAAAATTTAACTTACGATGCACAGCACAGAATACTTACTGAAAATTTTTAAATATATAATTGCATAAAAAATTAGAAAAAGTTAAAGAAATCTTTATAGCATGTTTGTATTTCATTGTAAAATATTTTCAGGAAGACAGACAAAAGCTGAAAATTTCAGTATGTCAGTTACAAAAGATATCCAATTCTAACTTCACTGAATAGCTCTTTTTCTGTAGATTATGTTAGCATTTTGAATTATCAAAATTAGTCAATATTTGGATGAGATCGATGGACAGCTCTGAGAGCTTACAACTCGTATTTATTTAACAGTGTGTGGCCTCTAGATAAAGATAGTACTGACCTAGCACAACACTTTCCGTCAACGCAAGCAAGGTTGTGAGCTGAGTGAACTTACATAAACGCTGTTTGGGGCATGACTTACATTAAACATTCTCTTGTGCCAAACTAAGCACTTTATAATTGAGATGGTGCTGATGTACGATCCACTGAAAATAATAGGGGCAAATGTTTCACTTTAAACACAAATTAATTATTTCTTAAACTTGTTTTCAGTATTCATACTGTCATTTACATGCTATTTACATCTCATCACTTCAAATAAAATACGAAATGTGAATGAAATAAACCGATGAATGTGTCAGTGGTTGGAGGAGAGCTAGCCATTTGACAAAACAACCAATACCATCGCCTACGTAATTAATAACAGCCCAAATAAATGAAGCTTCAAGTAGCACTGTGTACATAGGGCCAGAGGAGTACAAAAAGGACAATGTGGTGGTTGTTTTGCAGTTTTTGAGAATTAATTTTATTTTTTCCTGTAAAATTTTATGATCTCTAAATTGACAATACCAAACAGCAGAAGCAGTGTAGTAGCTCTCTAGAGAAAAAGAATATTAATGAATTTTATAAAGATAAGTATCAAGAAGATGGATTTTGTTGGATCTGTAAAGTATGTAAAAAATATTACCCAAAACCTAAACTACTTTCGAATGGGTTATACCTATAAATAAGCCTTCTCTCAAAAAAGTTTACAGTTGGCAGTTCATAAAAATCTTATGGCTGCTCAAGAAGAAAGAATTAGAATAATTTCAGGTACAGAATGGATTTGTTACATTCATCATAATCCATTTTATTTATTTTCTTTACATTTGCCTTTTACAAAAAAATATTAAATTTTGTTTTCTGATGTTCGCCTTTTATTAAAAAACTATTAAATTTTATTGTCTTACATACACCTTTTATATGAAAAAATAATCATCTTGATAATTGGTGAATGTGATACAAAAAATATTCATTTTTATGATTTTTTCTATGTAATTTAATAAAAAATATACTTTATTAAACGAAATTATGTGATTGAGACCTCAAAAGTGGATTATAGTAAATCTATTAAGTATGTTCTAGGTAAGTTCTAGTGAGCTAAAATAAATGTTGTATGAATAGGGCCTCCAGTTGGGTAGACCGTTCGCCGGGTGCAAGTCTTTCGATTTGACGCCACTTCGGCGACTTGCTAGTGAACTAGTGTGCTACAATTGAGCTAGAACCTACTAAATGGATCTGCTATAGTGAACTCACATTGATATCCCGAAGACCAAATTTGCCTAATGTAAAGCCTATGGAATCTGTCTGAGTCGCTAATGGGCACCACCACCTCATGCGGAATTGAGCGGCCTGTTATTTATGCGAATCACATGACCTGTGCATAGACACCTAAAGCCACATACCTCCACAAACCTACCAACAAAATGTCGAACACGCGGTATAAGTGATGTATTTCCTTGCAAATATAGACAAACAAGCTGTTAAGCAGGTGGTCATAATGCCTTGGCTCATCAGTATATGTGTTAAGCATGTCTCGTGTTTCTATAATTCCTTGCCGGTTTCATGGTATTTAATTTTCATACAATCTTCGCACGTATTTTTCAGATTTCCATATATATTAGTGAAGAAATTTTTTAAATATGCGAGGTGGTTATAATTAAGTTTTTGCTATTTGGGAGGACCCCTACAAATAACAAGTGATGGTGGAATAATGAAACTTTGTGGAAACATTTGTAAGGACATGCGCAAGAGAATCACAGTAACATGTGCCATTAAAGCTGCATGTCCCTGATCCTTGGGCTTCCTTAAAGAAAAATGGACCAATCATTAACTTTGATGTGGAGCTACACCACAGGGTCTCGCGTTCGCTATGCAGGGGAACACGATGGTGATGATCCCCTAACACAACATGTGTATGTGTTCACTGCCTCAGTAAGCGTCAAGTGTACTTCATCACCCCGTAAAATATTTCAAAACCTCATTTTGCTAACTTGATCCCCATGAAACACGAGAGCAAAGTCTACTTGAATGTCTGCTACACATGGCAAAAGTTGGTGAGTAATATGAAGTTTATGCAGATACCATCTCACAATTATTTTCAGACTTTTAGACGTGTGGGCCATGGAAATTTCAACTGTCGTGACACAACTAATGCAATGCCTGAAAATCGCACATTGCATCCATCATTCTCACCCATGACAACAGTAACTTTTTCAACAATTGGTTGTGCAGTTGGCTGTAAGCTTCCCCCAGGAGCAAACCGAATTATTGGCGAATCATTTCAAACTGTGTATCCACCCATATCACCAGACTTGAACCCTATCTTGTGGAAATTGCAGTATGTTTCAGCTAATGGTTTATTCGTTATTACTCTTTCGTATGTCCTTACAAATGTTTCCACATAATTCATTGTCCTGTGATCACTAATGTTTCATGAGGGCCCCTAACAAATAGCCAAAGTTTAGTTGTAAGTACCCCATACATTAGCTCATTTATTATGCCACAGAACGTAGTATTTGAAAATCCTATTCTTGCATTTGTGGTCATTATTTCAAGGCCTCCTAGGTTTGATAGGTGCCCTCTCAATTGGTATACACGATATTATATATTTTGCATCTGTGATTTCAAATTTACTGAAGTCACAAACAGTCTCTACATTGTGCTTCACCTTTTACCGCAGAGATACAAATTTTTTTTGCATCTGAAAATATTTAAGAAATAAAACTGGGATCTTTTAATTTGATTAGAAATTTTTTTTTGTTTGCGTTTGCACAAGTGTAATCTAGCTTTTGTTAATTTCTTTGACAGTAAAAAACTAGCTTGTTACCCTGCTCGCTACTACGCTAACTACAGATCACTATAAAATTGTTAACTTCTTAATTTAACATTGAAGAAATGAAGTGTAATATCCCCACTTACCAACGAAATTCCCCAATTTATATTGATGTAATTTTTTCATCTCTCCAATTTTTGTGTTTCATTCCTTATACTTTTGTCTTTATTTTTCTGTATTCTTGCATTGTTCTTACCCCCTTTACTGCAGTATTACATACCCTATGAGCAACATGATTGCTGCAATATCTGACAAAGAGGAGTGTGATTGTTGACTTTAAAAAGTAGAAGTAGTTTTAGAAAAACGAAATGAAATGAATAGCACATACATGATTCAGATTTGTCCTATCGACCATTCATTGCAGAAAGCCCTTGAGTCGATGTCTCATGACTTTTCTGCAAGAACTGGAAAGTCATAAACCATAAATCTCTGTCTATCAGTTCTTTTGCGTACCGGTTGATCTATCTTTAAACTATAGTTTGCAACGAAAATAGATTTCCATACAAAATTCTAATTCATGTTCTTTCTGCAACTACTAACTCAACTAATTCTTAATTTATATTTCACAGTAAATCTATTTTTTTTTTTTCATGTTTCTTACTCTTTCATTCCATATTCCCCGTTTCTGCAGATATGCACATTGTTTATAACTTTTTTTGAATAGTTTAAAAACATGGAAAATGCGATTGGCCATAGGTATATTTAGTGCAGTAACTGCAGAGTAAGTAGCTTAAGGTAAGTGTAATTATTATAAAGTTTTGTGTAATATTATTAGTAGATGTATATTGTACATTCTACACCAATATCCCAAATGAGTCCTTTTCAATAGGTTTCAGTTCATATTTAGTGATTTACCATCGAAATATATTGATACCCATGCTTTTCAATACAAATCCACCTGACAAAAATGACCACTTTAGGTTTAACCCAATTATGATCTACTGGCATCAATGATTAAAATGATTGGGTGGATAATAATAATTAGGCACCCAGATAATCAACATATTGAATAAATATTACATATCTAACATATTGATGATTATTTCTATTGATGATGATGACATACTGATGATGGCAGTAAAATAATTTAACATATTAATGATCATGTTCAGATGTTGAAGATGTTACCTATAATATATACACTGATGATGATTACATATTGGTGATTATGTTAAAATAATTTATTCTTTGGAGGAAGACGATATCCAATGTACCTACAGTAAGTGTCACTATATGTTAATAAAATGATTTTATAGAAATGCAGAATCTTTAGCGTCATCTGAAGGAAATTTCAAAGTGGTTTTGCCTTTTTCTCTCATGCTTTTCTCATTTTTCCTCCCTCTGTGACTTTTTCTCCTCCAACTGAAAGTTCAGGTCCATTGCTACCTTTGATGCCTCTGTCACCCATCATCTTGAATTGAGGCAGCAGACAGTGGTAACATGATGGAATGGTGAAGGAAGGAAAGAAGATTGGATTTACTGTCCCATCAACATTGAGGCCACTAGAGATGGAGCACAAACTCGGACTGTGTCAAGGAGGGGGAAGGAACTCAGCTGTGCCCTTTCAATGGAATCATTTTTGCATTTGCCTGGAGCAGTTTAGGGAAATCATGAAAAACCTCAATCTGGATGGTCAAACGCGGGTTTGAACCGTTGTCCTCCTGAATGAGAGGCCAGTCTGCCAGCCACTGCGTCATCTTCCTCAATCGCTCAATATGGAATGGTGAACCTCAGTTTCTTTGTTTGCCAGCCATTTCACTGGCGCTCAGAGACAGCCAGGAGCAAAAGTAACCATCTGCAGACTGCTTATGTAATGCATAAGTGAAAACTAAGCATGTTTGCAAATGAACTCAGGGTGAAACTATAACACTTCCTTCAGCTAGATGCCACTGCACTAGCACCGCTTCTGCAGTCTGTCACTGTAGTGCAGTATCGCCTTACTGGTTACATTGCATCAGCTGTGACTGAGTTACCACTGGCATCAGTGGTGGTTGAATTGTCACCCACATCCTGCTGGTATGCTCCCAACAGCTGACTAAGGTTAGTTGCAGGAGGACCTGTTTTAATGTGCTTCATATTAGATGGACACTACATAAATAAAATATTATACTTTAAATGGTGAATCTGATTTGATCCATTATAAATGGTTTTTGAAAGCCTGCGACTGTAGATACAATAGGTTTGTTTATAAATAAATAAATCTGCTGCTACCAGTCACGATTTTTCTTTATTTTACTATTTGCACGACGCGTTTCGAGAAATAATTCCCATTTTCAAGTGCGTTTTTTTGATGTGTGTTAAGCCATTTCTTTTGATGTTGTCAGTGTGTGTGAGTTTGCTTCATTTTGTTCACTTTTACTGTAATACATAAGAAACACGATTTTTAGTTTGGTACCAATTCTTTCTGTGAGGTTAGTGGATAAAGTTTGAGAACAATTTGTACTTACAGTTTTCTAATGGTCCATTTGTGTAGAGTCTCACACACACTTAACATCACACACAACTTGTACACTTTACACCTCGAAAATATCTTATATAAACAAAACAGTTACAAGGATCTTCTAACAGGTAGTTCACAGAGATAACATAATAGGTCTTCCGCAGATTATGATATGCTTTTGTACAGAGGTTATTTATCTTAACAAGATAAATAACCTCTGTACAAGATAAATAACCTCTCTACAAAAGCATATCACAATCTGTGTAAGACCTATAATGTTATCTCTGTGAACTACTTGTAGGAAGATCCTTGTAACTGTTTTGTTTATATAAGATATTTTCGAGGTGTAAAGTGTACAAGTTGTGTGTGATGTGAAGTGTGTGTGAGACTCTACACAAATGGACTATTAGAAAACTGTAAGTATAAATTGTTCTCAAACTTTAGCCATTAACCTCACAGAAAGAATTGATACCCAACTAAAAATCGCGTTTCTTATGTATTACAGTTAAAGTCAACAAAATGAAGCAGACTCACACACACTGACAACATCAAAAGAAATTGCTTAACACACATGAAAAAAACGCACTTGAAAATGGGAATTATTTCTCGAAACGCGTCGTGCGAATAGTAAAATAAAGAAAAATCGTGATTGGTAGCAGAAGATTTATTTATTTATAAACAAATCTATTATTAAATGGTGAAGTTTAAGAAAACGATTGTGATTGATCTATCTGGATATAATTCACCTGAATTTTGTCAGGACTGTGCACAGTGGTGTAGCAATGGTAACTGATGTTATTACTGTTTTTTTAATCCAGGCACATATAACAACCAAAACCATAGAGTAGAATGTTTTCGTAACTATTTTAATGAACTTGTACAAAACAATCACTGAAGGAGTACACACACTTATGTTAAAGTCTGATGAAATGGATCCTACTGAAAAGCTGTTTAACAAGCGTTACAGAGATTGAAAAATTACTGTACAAGTATTTTATCACAAAGATATCTGAGCTGTTGAATATTAGGCACCAAAGGGAAGTACTTGACACAAACACTAATTTATGACAACATCTTTTACATGTGAATCGTTTTGATGTAATTCAAAAGCGAAACGAGTTTTATGAATGCATGGAAGCTCATCTTAGAGCTTGTGTAGTAACAGATATGTAAGATGACGTTACACTAACTAATCTGGATGGATTACATATTTACAAACGCTGTCATTTCTTCCGAATATGTCAAATCATGCAGTAAGTGCACCAACCAATTCTCCTATTTCTCATTAATTATTTACACTGACTTAAAAACTCTCAATGAGTGTTCTATACTGTGTGTCATTTGTGAGATTTTTCTTTCCATGTATGATTTCATAGGCAAGTGTGTCAGCTGGTATGTTAGCTCTAAATGTAGTACATTGCTTCATTGTTGTTTTTGTGTAGCTGCTGCATTTTTTCCATGTCTATGATGTAGATGGGATAGTCTGATGTGACATTACAAGGCCTTATATCAACATCTTCTTTAAGTTGCCTAACTCCTTCAAAATCATCATATGTTTCATAAGCTTTGAGATAGTTATGTTGTAGCTCCTTATCCAACATCTCTTGTGGAAGTAATTCATTTTGTCCATTATACAAATGTAGAGATCATAGTTTAACGAGATCATATAATGATAAACTGAGCTGATGGTTATTCTTGTGTTTAGTCTGAAATATAACATATATAAAAGAAGGCATATCAATCACCATTTATTTACATTAATTTGTGATACTTCGCACAAAACTTTTCTTTTGCTTTAATCCAGCTGCCTCTTGAGTATGTAATACATACAAATACATCGGTGTTTTAGGACTTTTAAACATAATTTCTAGTTATTCAACCTCATCATTAAGTTCATATTTGAGATCTGGAACTTGAATTTCCATTTGGAAGAATATATTTAATCTCCATTCCCATATCACTATAATCAACCCACCTAAGCGGAGAATCTCCTGCTATTTGTACCCCAAGTGAAGTATAGAGTAATATCACCCTCTCACATCACTTCCTTATAAACTTTTGAAAACTCCCAAAGCCATTTTCAATGAATAAAATATTTCATTTTTCTTTCTCTTTATTTTATTATTGTTAATGGTACAACCTTCCATGCACATTTTATTAGTAAGAGGTGAAGTCAACTGCAACAGAACAGATGATGAAATAAATGGATATTCCTTTCTATATAAAGTATTATTACATTTCTTTATGGTTGCAAAGTCAAATAGCTTTACAGCATAATTATCACCTTGTTTTTTCTTGGAATTTCCATAGTATGCTTGAGAGTCTATTCCATTGCCTTGGACAATCCTAAAGAATATGTGCAACTGAGCGTGATTAGGATGAAATCACTCATCATCAGTATGAATGAATGTAATCTCTGTATCTTTGTTAGGAATATTCAGATTACTTTTAGTCTTTTCATTCACAGTAAAAGATTAAAATGAATAGTCCCAATTTTGTTCATTTATTAATAATGTAATCATCATTTCATCTAAATAATTAATTACAATGACCCCATCAAAATTGATCAGTTATTAGTTTATCAGTTACAGTTACAGATAACTCTTGAATTTCAGCATGAACATGAACAGACAAACGATGACATGGTTCATTAATCAGCACGATGCTAAATGAAGTATTGACACATGTTCCAGTTACATTAATGTGATCAACGTCATGATCATCATCATTGTGAAATAACCACTCACAGACGCAAGTAGCAGCACAAGCAGTGGAGGATATACAAAGCATGTTGAGGGATGCTGAAAACAGTAGACTCATTGTCATGATGCAGAAATGAAGTTATTTATCTGCTGTCCCAAAATGTTCAAATGTGTGTGAAATCTTATGGGACTTAACTGCTAAGGTCATCAGTCCTTAAGCTTACACACTACTTAACCTAAATTATCCTAAGGACAAACACACACACACCCATGCCTGAGGGAGGACTCAAACCTCTGCCAGGACCAGCTGTCCAAAATGGCAAGATTATTAGTTTTCGGGTCAAGGATAGAAGCATTTCTGGAACGACTAAGTTCATAAACTGTTCATGTGCTGCCATGGTTAAATCACACTATGGATGGCAAAATGGTACTCTCCAAAACCGGTGCTGAGGCAGCTGTGGTGCACCATGGGGCATTGGGCATGGGGGACATAGATGACAGGGGTGAATGATTGCTGAGGAGATGTGTACGGGCGAATAGATCTGCAACGGTTGAGCAACTGGACACCCAGATGAAACAAGGGGCTACCGACAGTGTCTCCTCAATGACTGTTCAGTGAATGTTGCTGTGTATGGAACACCACAGCAGACGCCTATTTCAGACACCCACGCTGACTGCTGCTCATCGGCGATGAAGGCTGGAATTTTCATGCCAATATGGCAACTCGACGTGTACTGAGAGGCCTCTTCAGATGGATCACGTTTTGTGCTGTATGCAGCCATGCAATAATCGTCAAAAGAGCTCAGGCCAGAAGAGGGAGCGTTATGTTCTGTGGAATGTTTTCGTCACATTTCCTAGATGATTTCGTCATTCTGGAAGGCACACTGGATCAACACATGTATGCATCTATCCTTTGGAACTATGTGCACCCCTACATAAAGTTTGTTTTTCCTCTGTACTGTTGTATCTAACAACAGTACAATGCAATATGTCACACAGTTTACATATATGTGTATGTTTCAAAGAGTAGCAGGATGAGTTTGCTATACTCCTCTGGCAACCAAATTTCCCGGATATATAACCAATAGATAGTCTGTGTAACCATCTCATTCAGACTGCTTGCACCATGGAACCTCTACCGAGAAAACTATCTAACATTACCATACATCTTGCTATTTTTTTAATGTGTCATTCCTAGTTGAAAATGTTGTGTAAAATCCACCAATCCTCCTCAGTTATAGCTAGCTCATATAGGTACACTTAACCTTTACTTGAGCACTGATGAGTTGCCACTCAATTGAAATACTCATTTATTACAAATTAAATTAAGGTAGAATGCAATCTGAAAATAAGAATTCCAAAATAAGAAATCGAAATACCTGCGTGTAGAGCTTCTATGTAACTGTTCAACGTTTAATAATAGGACCAAGTGGGCATGGCTAAACAATATTAATGATTGACAACTATTTCTTAGGCACTCGTTGGTTGAATTAGAGTAAAATAAACCACGCACACGTTTACTCCAAAAGATTAGAGTAATAAACGTACCAAGAGCTTATAAAGATACGTGAAAAGATTGAGGAGGCAACAGATGACTCATTAGCATCATTTACTAGCAACACAGATGACATTATACTATTGGATAAATGTCAAAATACTTTACTTCTGGTATTTCATGACCTTATATTGGAAAATCGAGATACTGTAAGAAAGGAGTTTACTAGTGGTAGATGTCCAGGAATAGACTGCTTTTATTTAGCTCAAATATATTCATAGATTATCACAACTTCACAAATATGGTTAGACAAGATGACACAAATTTACATCACACTTATCATGAATTTGTTGGTGGTGGCATGAATTCTGATGTGATCTTTGAAGTTTTTCTGGCGTATGAATATGCTATGAGGTTTCGGGATTGCAGCCAGATCACGTTGATTACTTGCCACAATATTTCGACTGGCAACCGTCCAGCCGTCTTCAGGTGAGTATCCGCCACTTGAAACTGCTATGTGTTTTTTTTTTCCTGTACTGTAATTTCAGCTCCCCATCAGGGGCCAGCTGGTAGAAGCATAGGCGCTGATCTTCAGCCTAGAGATTTTACAATGGGACAGGAGGACATTTAAAACAATAAAAGGGAGAAACATGGGTGAACATATAAACAATGGAGAACATAATGGGAGACAAGTTTTTACACAAAACCACACACTGCGAGAATGAAAAGACAGAGCCAGACATATGTCCAAGTATGGCAGGAACAAGAAAAGTCATATCGATTAAAAACCGGCACGTGATAGACTGCACAGCACTGAAGAACAACTGACGTCAAAATTACACACATCAAAAAAAGTTTTGCATCACCTCGGTTCGAGACTTCCGGAACCTGTACAGAAAATTGGAACAGAGATCACCATAAACATCATTTCCGCCCTTTTTGTTGCTCATGAAAGCCACACATTGCATGTTGTACCACCATAAAGCGCGACCTTCAGAGATGGTGGTGCAGATTGCTGTACACATCGGTACCTCTAATTCCCAGTAGCACGTCCTCTTGCATTGATTCATGCCTGTATTCGTCGTGGCATACTATCCACAAGTTCATCAAGGCACTGTTGGTCCAGATTGACCCACTGCTCAACGGCGATTCAGCATAGATCCCTCAGAGTGGTTGGTGGGCCACGTCGTCCAGAAACCACCCTTTTCAATCCATCCCAGGCATGTTCGATAGCGTTCATGTCTCGAGAACATGCTGGACACTCTAGTCGAGGGATTTCGTTATCCTGAAGGACCTCATTCACAAGATGTGCACAATGGGGGCGCGAAGTGTCGTCCATGTAGACGAATGCCTCGCCAATATGCTGACGATATGATTGACCTATTGGTCGGAGGATGGCACTCACATATCGTACAGCCGTTACATTTACATCTACATCTACATCTACATCCATACTCAGGGAAGCCACCTAACGGTGTGTCGCGGAGGGTACTTTGAGTACCTCTATCGGTTCTCCCTTCTATTCCAGTCTCGTATTGTTCGTGGAAAGAAAGATTGTCGGCATGCCTCTGTGTGGGCTCTAATCTCTCGGATTTTATCCTCATTTGCGTCTTTGCGAGACATACGTAGGAGGGAGCAATATACTGCTTGACTCCTCGGTGAAGGTATGTTCTCGAAACTTCAACAAAAGCCCGTACCGAGCGACTGAGCGTCACTCTTGCACGGTGTTCCACTGGAGTTTATCTATCATCTACGTAACGCATTCGCGATTACTAAATGATCCTGTAATGAAGCGCGCTGTTCTCTGTTGGCTCTCCTCTATCTCTTCTATCAACCCTATCTGGTACGGGTCCCACACCGGTGAGCAGTATCCAAGCAGTGGGCGAACAAGCATACTGTAACCTACTTCCTTCGTTTTCGGACTGCATTTCCTTAGGATTCTTCCAATGAATCTCAGTCTGGCATCTGCTTTACCGACAATTAATTTTATATGGTCATTCCATTTTAAATTACTCCTAATGCCTACTCCCAGATAATTTATGGAATTAACTGCTTCCAGTTGCTGACCTGCTATATTGTAGCTAAATGATAAAGGATCTTTCTTTCCATGTATTCGCAGCACATTACATTTGTCTACATTGAGATTCAATTGCCATTCCCTGCACCATGCGTCAATTCGTTGCAGATCCTCCTGCATTTCAGTACAATTTTCCATTGTTACAACCTCTCGATATACTACAGAATCATCCTCAAAAAGCCTCAGTCAACTTCCGATGTTATCCACAAGGTCATTTATGTATATTGTGAATAGCAACGGTCCTACGACACTCCCCTGCGGCACACCTGAAATCACTCTATATCCGGAAGACTTCTCTCCGTTGAGAATGACATGCTGCGTTCTGTTATCTAGGAACTTTTCAATCAAATCACACAATTGGTCTGATAGTCTATATGCTCTTACTTTGTTCATTAAACGACTGTGGGGAACTGTATCAAACGCCTTGCGGAAGTCAAGAAACACGGCATCTACCTGGGAACCCGTATCTATGGCCCTCTGAGTCTCGTGGACGAATAGCGCGAGCTGGGTTTCACACGATCGTCTTTTTCGAAACCCATGCTGATTCCTACAGAGTAGATTTCTAGTCTCCAGAAAAATCATTATACTCGAACATAATATGTGTTTCAAAATTCTACAACTGATAGACGTTATAGATATAGGTCTATAGTTCCGCACATCTGTTCGACGTCCCTTCTTGAAAACGTGGATGACTTGTGCCCTTTTCCAATCCTTTGGAAAGCTACGCTCTTCTAGAGACCTACGGTACACCGCTGCAAAAAAAATGGTTCAAATGGCTCTGAGCACTATGGGACTCAACTGCTGTGGTCATAAGTCCCCTAGAACTTAGAACTACTTAAACCTAACTAACCTAAGGACAGCACACAACACCCAGCCATCACGAGGCAGAGAAAATCCCTGACCCCGCCGGGAATCGAACCCGGGAACCCGGGCGTGGGAAGCGAGAACGCTACCGCACGACCACGAGATGCGGGCACACCGCTGCAAGAAGGGGGGCAAGTTCCTTCGCTTACTCTGTGTAAAATCGGACTGGTATCGCTTCAGGTCCAGCGGTCTTTCCTCTTTTGAGCGATTTTAATTGTTTTTCTATCCCTTTGTTATCTATTTCGATATCTACCATTTTGTCATCTGTGCGACAATCTAGAGAAGGAACTACAGCGTAGTCTTCCTCTGTGAAACAGCTTTGGAAAAAGAAATTTAGTATTTCAGCCTTTAGTCTGTATCCTCTGTTTCAGTATCATTTTGGTCATAGTGTGTCTGGACATTTTGTTTTGAGCCACCTACCACTTTGACATAAGACCAAAATTTCTTAGGATTTTCTGCAAAGTCAGTACACAGAACTTTACTTTCGAATTCATTGAACGCCTCTCGCATAGCCCCCTCACACTACATTTCGCTTCGTGTAATTTTTGTTTGTCTGCAAGGCTTTGGCTATGTTTGTGTTTGCCGTGAAGTTCCCTTTGCAGTTTTCTAACTCGGCTGTTGTACCACGGTGGCTCTTTTCCACCTCTTACGATCTTGCTTGGCACATACTCATCTAATGCATATTGTACGAAAGTTTTGAACATTGTCCACTAATCCTCAACACTATCTGTACTTGAGACAAAACTTTGGTGTTGAGGTGTCAAATGGTTCAAATGGCTCTGAGCACTATGGGACTTAACATCTGAGGTCATCAGTCCCCTAGAACTTAGAACTACTTAAACCTAACTAACCTAAGGACATCACACACATCCACGCCCGAGGCAGGATTCGAACCTGCGACCGTAGCAGTCACGCGGTTCCGGACTCAAGCGCCTAGAACCGCTCGGCCACCATGCCCGGCTGTTGAGCTGTCAAGTATTCTGAAATCTACTTTTTGTCACTTTTGCTAAACAGAAAAATCTTCTTACCTTTTTCTATATTTCTATTTATGGCTGAAATCATCGATTCCAGTAACCGCATTATGATCACTGATTCCCTGTTCTGCGATAACTGTTTCAAATAGTTCGGGTCTGTTTGTCACCCAAATGGTCTAATATGTTATCGCCATGAGTTGGTTCTCTGTTTAACAGCTCAAGGTAATTTTCAGACAATGAACTTAAAATAATTTCACTGGATTCTTTGTCCCTGCCACCCGTTATAAACGTTTGAGTCTCCCAGTCTATATCTGGCAAATTAAAATCTCCACCCAGAACTATCTCTAGTACGTTTCGCCGCGGAAGTCGAACACGCGGCAGAACAAATGGACGCGCAGCGAGGGCGCCACCGTTAAGCCACGTGCAGACAGCGGCCAATAGCCGCTCCCAACGGTTTCGTATATAGGGACCCGCTCTGACGTAGTCCAGTCAGTCTGGTACTCGCTCTGGATTTCGTTTCTATCTCGGTAGTACTGCGTTCTGGTCGTTGCTCGTTGTTGACCTTTGCCTGGCTCTGGTTCCGAGTGGATTTGCGTTTAGTGTTTGGTGTTGTGGTTTCCAAAAGCCTCCATTGTTTATCTCTTCCTTGTTGTGTCGCTCATAGTCGGTCGTGGTCGGTTGTTGTCAGTTGCCGTTGGTCTGTCGTCCTACTCGTCCTGTGTTTACCCGGTGGTGCGTGCTCCACCGCCGGCGGCTCCCCGCCTGGCGGCTCCGATTCGCAGCCCAAGGCGTTCCCGCTGTTGGTTGTAGTTACTACACTATCAACTCGAAATATTATCCAAATTTTCTTTGAGGTGCTCTGCCACAACAGCTGCTGAGCCAGCGGGCCTATAGAGACATCCAATTACCATGTTTGAGCCTGCTTTAACTGTCACCTTCCCCCAAATTATTTCACATTTAGAATCTCCGTCAGTTTCCTTCGATACTATAGCACTTTTTATCGCTATAAACACGACTCCCCCTTCACTGTCCAGCCTGTCTCTGTGGTATATATTCCAACCTGTGTTTAGAATTTCATTACAGCGCCTTCCATGAACACCAGCGGCGTCCGTCGGTCCCACATAATGCCACCCCAAAACAGCAAGAAACCTCCACCTCGCTGTCGAAGGCGTCCAGCCTGACCAGGCTGCCTCCAAACAAGTCTCCGACGATTGTCTGGTTAAAGGCATATACGGCACACATTGGTGAAGAGCACGTGACGCCAATCCTGAGCGGTCCATTCAGCATGTTGTTGGGCCCATTTGTATCGCACTGCATGGTGTCGTGGTTGGCAGAATGGATCTCGCCATGGATGTCGGGAGTGTAGTTGCGTATCATGCAGTCTATTGTGCACAGTTTTAGTCGTAACACGACTACCACATCTACATCTACATCCATACTCCGCAAGCCATCTGACGCTGTGTGGAGGAGGGTACTTTGAGTACCTCTATCGGTTCCCCCTTCAATTCCAGTCTCGTATTGTTCGTGGGAAGAAAGATTGTCGGTATGCCTCTGTATGGGCTCTTATCTCTCTGAGTCTATCCTCATGCTCTCTTCGCGAGATATACGTAGGAGGGAGCAATTTACTGCTTGACTCCTTGGTGAAGGTATGTTCTCGAAACTTCAACAAAAGCCCATACCGAGCTACTGAGCGTCTCTCTTGCAGGGCCTTCCACTGGAGTTTATCTATCATCTTCGTAACGCTTTCGCGATTACTAAATGATCCTGTAACGAAGCGCGCTGCTCTCCTTTGGATCTTCTCTATCTCTTCTATCAACCCTATCTGGTACAGATCCCACACTGGTGAGCATTATTCAAGCAGTGGGCGAACAAGTTTACTGTAACCCACTTCCTTCGTTTTTGGAATGCATTTCCTTAGAATTCTTCGAATGAATCTCAGTCTGACATCTGCTTTACCGAAGATCGCTTCCAGTGGCTGCACGAAAAGCATTATTCAACATGGTGGCGTTGCTGTCAGGGTTCCTCCGAGACATAATCCTTAGGTAGCGGTCATCCACTGCAATAGTAGCACTTGGGCGGCCTGACCCAGGCATGTGAACGACAGTTCCTGTCTCTCTGTATCTCCTCCATGTCCGAACAACATCGCTTTGGTTCACTCCGAGACGCCTGCAAACTTCCCTTGTTGAGAGGTATTCCTGCACAAAGGAACAATGCGGACCCGGTCGTACCGCGGTATTGACCGTCTAGGCATGTTTGAACTACAGACAACACGAGCCGTGTACCTCCTTCCTGGTGGAATGACGGGAACTGATCGGCCGTCGGACTCCCTCCGTCTAACAGGCGCTGCTCATGCATGGTTGTTTACATCTTTGTGCAGGTTTAGTGGCTCAGTGACATCTCTGAACCGTTAAAGGGACTGTGCCTGTGATACTATATCCACAGTCAACGTCTATCTTCAGGAGTTCTAGGAACTGGGGTGATGCAAAACTGTTTTTGATGTGTGAATATACAAGTCGAACACTGTTATGCAGTTATTAAATTTAATGGTTTTCAGCCGTGTTTCGTGCTGTTTGTGGCGAAATAACGATTTAATAAGCTTTTGGAAACGTTCGCTCGCTGTGTTTTTTGGAGTTTGCTGTGCGTTGAAGTCGTTTAGTAAATTTCATAATTCAATTTTCAGCTGACGTTTCTTATTGTTCCTAGTGAAGTAGTTCAGTAAAATTTTCATTCAGTGTTCTAACATCGTTGAGAGTTACAGTGGTCGCTTGAATTTTTGGTTTTAGTTAATAATTTTAGCGTAGGATCTGTGCCTTTCAGGTGCATTTACAGCATGCAAAGGAGGAACTACACTCCTGGAAATTGAAATAAGAACACCGTGAATTCATTCTCCCAGCAAGGGGAAACTTTATTGACACATTCCTGGAGTCAGATACATCACATGATCACACTGACAGAACCACAGGCACATAGACACAGGCAACAGAGCATGCACAATGTCGGCACTAGTACAGTGTATATCCACCTTTCGCAGCAATGCAGGCTGCTATTCTCCCATGGAGACGATCGTAGAGATGCTGGGTGTAGTCCTGTGGAACGGCTTGCCATGCCATTTCCACCTGGCGCCTCAGTTGGACCAGCGTTCGTGCTGGACGTGCAGACCGCGTGAGACGACGCTTCATCCAGTCCCAAACATGCTCAATGGGGGACAGATCCGGAGATCTTGCTGGCCAGGGTAGTCGACTTACACCTTCTAGAGCACGTTGGGTGGTACGGGATACATGCGGACGTGCATTGTCCTGTCGGAACAGCAGGTTCCCTTGCCGGTCTAGGAATGGTAGAACGATGGGTTCGATGACGGTTTGGATGTACCGTGCTCTATTCAGTGTCCCCTCGACGATCACCAGTGGTGTACGGCCAGTGTAGGAGATCGCTCCCCACACCATGATGCCGGGTGTTGGCCCTGTGTGCCTCGGTCGTATGCAGTCCTGATTGTGGCGCTCACCTGCACGGCGCCAAACACGCATACGACCATCATTGGCACCAAGGCAGAAGCGACTCTCATCGCTGAAGACGACACGTCTCCATTCGTCCCTCCATTCACGCCTGTTGGGGCGTGAGCGGAAGACGGCCTAACGGTGTGCGGGACCGTAGCCCAGCTTCATGGAGACGGTTGCGAATGGTCCTCGCCGATACCCCAGGAGCAACAGTGTCCCTAATTTGCTGGGAAGTGGCGGTGCGGTCCCCTACGGCACTGCGTAGGATCCTACAGTCTTGGCGTGCATCCGTGCGTCGCTGCGGTCCGGTCCGAGGTCGACGGGCACGTGCACCTTCCGCCGACCACTGGCAACAACATCGATGTACTGTGGAGACCTCACTCCCCACGTGTTGAGCAATTCGGCGGTACGCCCACCCAGCCTCCCGCATGCCCACTATACGCCCTCGCTCAAAGTCCGTCAACGGCACATACGGTTCACGTCCACGCTGTCGCGGCATGCTACCAGTGTTAAAGACTGCGATGGAGCACCGTATGCCACGGCAAACTGGCTGACACTGACGGCGGCGGTGCACAAATGCTGCGCAGCTAGCGCCATTCGACGGCCAACGCCGCGGTTCCTGGTGTGTCCGCTGTGCCATGCGTGTGATCATTGCTTGTAAAGCCCTCTCGCAGTGTCCGGAGCAAGTATGGTGGGTCTGACACACCGGTGCCAATGTGTTCTTTTTTCCATTTCCAGGAGTGTAGATAGGCTGAGGAGGATGAAGGGTACTGGGGAATGGGAACTGGCAGTTGGCAAAAAGGCAGCTAGGAGGAGGAGGTATTCAGATAGTTATATCTTGCGTATATGCAATAGATTTGATCAGCTGTCAGAGATGAGGAGAGGAGCCTCTTCTAGCTGTAGGTGTAGGGAACATGTAGCAGTCCCCAGCGGTTAGGAGGCCTAGGTCAGTTGCGAAGTCTAACAGACAGAAGAAGGTTCAGCTGCTAGGTAGTTCGCACGGTAGAGGCAGTTGCAGGAAGTGTTGGGGAGTGAGTGCCAGGTCATCAGCACTGTGAAGCCTAGTGCAGGGTTGACTCAGGTGACTAGCTGCGTAGGGGAGTTTTGTAGGAATTTTACGAAGGAGGACCAGGTAGTGATAGTGGGTCGGGCAGGGAACAGTCTTGATAGGGATGGAGAATACGATGTAGTTGGTGACCTGGTAAAGATAGCTACTCAAACTGGTGGAAATAATTTGCATTTCGTGCAATTGTTTCAGCGTCATGCTCGGCCTCATCTTAATGCGGCCGTTAGGTCCGTTAACGTGGGGCTGGAGAAGGTTCAAAATGGTTCAAATGGCTCTGAGCACTCTGGGACTTAACTTCTGAGGTCATCAGTTGCCTAGAACTTAGAACTAATTAAACCTAACTAACCTAAGTACACCACACACATCCATGCCCGAGGCAGGATTCGAAGCTGCGACCGTAGCGGTCGCTCGGTTCCAGACTGTAGCGTCTAGAACCACACGGCCACTCCGACCGGCGCTGGAGAAGGCATGGGTCACATGTCAGTGGTGCCAGTTGAGTCTCTCAGTGGATTAGGTTCCACTAGACATGGCTTGCACCTCAATAGGTATGGGAACGGGAGGCTGGCAAAGCTTATACGTGACAGTGAAGTGGGTGGCGGTAGGATCACTCATGGAAAAACTCCTGTAGTAGTTGGTGTTAGTGCTGCAACTTTTTTAGATTGAAGTCAGCTGATAGGTATACCTGCTTAAAGGAAGTCCCTCTAACTAAGGGCTCACCTTCAGAGGACTCATGTTTGCGAGCAGACCACGGCGCTCCTGAGTTCACACTCTCCATGATGTTCTGTATCTTGCGCATGGACTACTCAGTTTGTATATTTTGCTTATTTTTTTTCATAGTTCCACACAACTTCTTCCTGTTTTCTTGATTGATCTGTGTTCCGTTTTTCAAGGCCTATCCACTGTGCCGACTCATGACTAAATCTGAGGGGGGTGCGATGGGGAGGTTCCCTTGTGAGGAGGACGTGCAGAGACTCAGAGGGGGAAGGCGGGAAAACCGCTCAGGGGGAAGGAGGGGATGAGTAATGGGGCCCCTAGAGGGAGGGGGGGGGACAAGGCCAAGCTAGAGTGGTAAGAAGGGTAGAAGTTATGGCGAATTTCATCATTGGGGAGGAGAAGGTGCTGGAAATTGCCCTGATGAAGGATATGGAGAATGTGGAGGTGGAGAGAGTGTGGGATACAGTTATAGAGGTGCAGCAGTGGGTTTTGGATGAAGAAGAAGGGGGGACACCAGGAGGTAGGGGGATCAAGTTTCCGGAGAGTGTAAGGGATTCAGATATGTTGGAGGAAAAGGAGGAGGTAGGGGAAGGGGATGAGTTCATACAGGATTCATATGGGGGGGGGGGGGCAGAGATCCAGGCAGCACTGGCATATTAGGGATTTCTAGGTATGGTGTGGAAGATGATGGAAGGATTCAATCCCCATGTCTGGCCGAACAGGAGTTTCAGAAGGTGGAGGTAGGTATGGGCTTTCTGCTGGATGGTCAGAAGACGAGGGGTCCAGGTGAGGTGATGGTCAAGGGTGTGGCCAAGGTATCTCAGGGTAGGTGTGAGCTAGATGGACGACTATAAATGGTGAGGTAGATGTCATGGAGACAGAAAGAGGGGTTGGTGTGGCCTACAAAGATTGCCTGGGTCTTGGAGGGGATGATACGAAGGAATCACTAGTTGCACCGACTGGTGAACTAGTCAAGGTGGATTTTAAGGTTTCACTGGGACAGTGGAGGGGTACAAGGGTAGGATGGAGAGCCAGGATGGCGGTGTCGTCAGCATATTGGAGAAGATGTACAGGAGGGGGGGGGTGGCTTGTACATATCGGCAGTGTACAGGAGATAGAGGAGAGGGGAGAGGATGGAGCATTTGGGTACACTGGCAGTGGGTTGAAAGATACGGGAGTTGGTATTGTGGAGGGTGTGAGAGGAAGGAAGTGACCAAGTGGACAAAACTAATAGGCAGGATGTAGGTTTGGAGTTTAAAGAGGATGCCATGCAGGATCTTTAGCATTTTGGAGGTCGACAAGGTGGATGAGGTTAAGGAGTCGGTCTTCAGTGGAGAAGGAGGGTCAGAAGCCACACTTGGTAAGGGAGGGGGTGGTGTTGATTTAGGTGGTGATGGATATCATGGGAGAGGATGGATTCGAAGACCTTACTGAAGACAAATGTGAGGCAGATGGGATGATGGGAAGAGGTGGCAGGAGGGGGTTTATTGGGTTTGAGGAACAAGAGGACGTGGAAGGTTTCCTATAGTTTGGGGTAAAAACTGATGGAGAGGATGATGATGTATAAAGTGGCAAGGACAGTCAGGAAGGAGAAGGGGCATTCTTTGAGGTGGCGGTAGGCGACACAGTCTTGACCAGGGTATGTGTTGCGTTTTGACCAGAGGATAAGTTTAATGCCTTGCATTGTGATGGGAGTTTTGATGTTAGAGGGGGTAACTGTCCCAAGTACTAGAGACTGGGAGAGAGTGGAGCGACCAAGGTATCAGTGCCTTCCATAATGTTGGCTAAAAGGGAATAATCAAAGTGGGGATCATCAGCAATGGAGAAAACCTGAGGTTGACCTTACTGAGGTTGTCGGGAAAGGGGTGGTCATTATGGAGAAGGGGGTAATGGGGTGCAGAAAGGGAACGAGTAAGGTGAAGGAAGGTAGACCAGTACTTGGAGGAGTTTATAGGTATGGTGGTGTTGAGACATGTCCAGGTCTGGCGCCAGTCCCGGCTTTGCTTTGCTTTGCTGTAATGAGGTTCCAAGCGTGGCGGTGGAGTGTATCCCTGTCACAAGTGCGAAGGAAAGAGCAAAAGAGGCGGTGGGGTTCACAGAGGAGGAGAACGGCCTGTGGCAGGAAAGTGAGGTGGTGTGAGTGGATGCTTTTAGTAGGGACATGGGCCTCCCTGGCATCAGTAGTGGTCTTCTGGAGGAAGGACAATGTGTGAGTGATGTTCTCGGGATGCTGATAAGTAAGAGGGTGGCTTTCGACCTGAATGGCGGTGCATTCCCTGTAGACATCAGAGTTGCCATGACGTTAATCATGGACTACCTTGGACGGTCGTACAGCGCATGGAGCAGGAGGATGACGGTGGGCAGTGGTGATGGTTAGAAGGACACGAAGGTGCTCACTAAAGCGATACGCCCAAGGAGGTTGCCAGAAGCAGTGACATCATCGAGAGTGGTGTTGCTTTCACGATGGGTGTGCTGAGGAAGAGGAACAAGGTCACCTTGGGTCATGGGGAGGAACTGATGCCACTGCTGAAGGGCAGCAGGGGAACGACTGTGGATGTTGATGTCAGTGGCAATCACATAGGTGGAGAAGGTGCAGTCAAAGTGTGAAGTGAATTCATAGGATGTAGGTGCAGTGGAGCAGACATAGATGGTGGCACATGTGGCCGCGAGGGAGGGGAAACAGACACTGAGGATGAGGTGTTCAGTGAGGTCATTGAGAAGGGCTTGTGGCCGGATGGGGATGTGCTTAAGGTGGCCAATGGTGACTTCACCTTGCAGTAGGGGCCAAGATCATCTGTGCAGTGTAGGGTATAAGGAGAGGTGCGGACAGTATGGTGGAGCTGGGGAATGGTTTCATTCAGGATGAAGGTGTAGAACTGGTGTTGGGAGAGGGTGTTCATGAAAAGGTACTTGTTGGTGTTGAAGGATCGGATGTTCTGGGAGAAGATGCAACACTTGTTCTGCTTCATGACTGGAAGAGAAAAGGTGTGAAGGAAGAGGAGACGAGAGGCTCAAACTAGGGTGTCTAGGTGGGTGAAGGTGAAGTGGGCTTAGTTGTGGGAGTAGGTGGCGAAGGTGTTGAGTTGGGAGAGGGAGTGAGCGGCGAGGGATATTTGCAGGAGGGTGTGGGGGCATTGGAAATGGTGGATGTATTGGAGGATTCTGGTCAAGAAACAGATGATGTCTTCTGCCATGGGGGGGCAGATGGACGGAATTGTTGGGATAGATGGAGGAGGGGTCGATGGGACAGAGGGAGACAGTAGCTTGGTGGTGGCAAGAGGGCCTTAGTCTTAAATTTGTAGGAGTAGGTGGGATGTGGTCCATTTCAGGTGTTAAAGGAAGTGGGAAGCCTTGCCATGGGGACATGTGGGGGGGGGGGGAAGATTTACAGCTATAGGTTAGGTGGTCATTACATATTAAACAGCGCTGGCAGCAGTAGGATTGGGGAGGGGATTCAACAGGATGGTGGCGGTGAAAAATCAGGGTGCCCTGGGTGAGGAGCTAGTAAATGGAGGGGGTGGACTCCGAAAAGATCTGCATGAGGAAAGTAGAACTGGAGGCATTATGGATACGGTGGGCACAGCGGATTTCAAGGTCAGGGCGATAGTTGAGTCCAGCCAGCACCTCATCCTCCGTGATCGCCGGGCTGAGAGGAAACTGCTAGTTCACGGTCTCGACTTTATAGCAAAAATTGGCGCGGAAACGCATGCGCATTAGCGGCTATCTCAGAAACGTCCTCTATCGAAATCTGCGCCCTCTGCAAATACTTTTCCATCTGTGGCATGCAGCCGCATGCGCAAAGGTGAAATTACATGTCCGCTGTCTGTCAGAATGCACGCTCGCATCGCTAAAAACAAATGTCAAACTTCATCAGACGTGTCAAAATGAATGAAATGTTTTCTCTCAGAAGAAATTAATGAGATCACCGTGTCCTGAGCCTTCTCCAGTTGAAAGCTACCGTCAAGATTTATAAGATTTTGTGCTAGACGTTTTCCACAGATCTTTAATTACTGAATCCCAAAAGGATATCGCCGGGGCCAAGATTTTTGTGGCATAATAATCCATAGTGTCCTGTGGTATCACAACATTCAACTACAGCCGACTTACTGGGTTGCGTCGCTCATGTTTAACACACCTTTCTTGTACTGTACATGTGGTCTGACCTATGTAAGCTATGCCATACTGGCACGGAAATTTGCAATTCTCGGCCTTCCGCATATCCAGATCGTCCTTTACCGAACCGAGAAGGGCACTAATCTTCGGTGGTGGCCGGAAGATTACTTTAACATCAGTTTTCTTAGGATCCTGCCTACTTTAGATTAAAAAGGTTGCCGAAGTATAGAAGGAATGCGCTGGTCTTGAACAGCTCCTTATCTTCTTGATTTTGTGGGTGGTCACGTTTCTTCCTCCTTAGCGCTGTACTAAACTGATGTGGAGAGTAACCATTGTCTTTACGAGGTGCGACAACAATGTAATGAGACTGATTTTCTTTGCAATATGTGGCAACACTGCAGGCTTGCATAGGCACAATATCTTTGACCTTGGTCTATAAGCTGCTTCTAATCCAAGTGGCACATGAGTGCAACTGCTCAGTCGTGAGTTGTGCTGTAATAAATTAACAGGTGTTTGTGACTCTCGTCATGGAAAGGGAACCGCATAATATTGCACAACGGTACGCCATTTTTTTTTGTGTTAAATTGGGTGAAAACGCGACGACAACTTACAGAAAGCTTCAGAAGGCTTTTGGAGAGGAGGTTATGTCAAGAGCTCAAGTTTTTCATTGGCATAAAACGTTTAGTGAAGGCAGAACAAATGTTGAAGATGAGGATTGCAGTGGACGATCATGCATGCTTGTGTGCTTCTTTGATTCCAAGGGAATTGTTCATAAAGAGCAGGTACCTCCTGGACAAACAGTTAACCAATATTACTAGAAACAAATTTTAGAAAGTCTTCGTAAAAGAGTTCTTTGGGTCCGTGCCAACATTGCTGATAATTGGATTCTGCATCACGATAATGCGCCATACCACACTGCTCTGTCAGTACAGCAATTTTTAACCTCAAAACAAATTTCAGCACTACCACAGCCACCTTATTCACCAGATGTCGCTCTGTGCTACTTTTTTCTATTTCCAAGAGTCAAAACGGCGGTCAAGGGACACCATTTTCAAACAACACAAGATGTCCAAAAAGTTGTGACGAGGGTCTTGGAGGATATTACAGAAGATGAGTTCCAGAAATGTTATCATCAATGGCAGAAGCCCTGGAAAAAACGTGTGCAATCAGAAGGGAACTAATTAGAAGGAGACAACACTAAACTTGACTAAAACAGTAAGCAACATTTTTTTTCACATCAGACTCATTACTTTATTGTCACACCTCATATACACTGACTGTAGATGTTCTAGCTCCTTTGTAAGGTTGTCTCCATCAGAATAAACGTGAGGCCCGTGCACCAACGTTCTAAGGACGCCGGTAGTTTGTGACGAGTGGTGGCAGCTTGACACTTGCAGGTAAAGGTCCGTATATGTGGGCTTAGGCGAGAGAGAATGCCCTTATGACCTATCCACTCCCCTAGTAACCAAGATGTCCAAAAAGGGTAAACAAACCATCCTTCTCTATTTCCATCGTAAACTGCATGTTCTTGTGTACTGAATACGGATGTTTCAAGAAGCATGACAGCTCTTCTTCACCATGGGCCTGCACTACAAAAGTGTCATCTACATATCGCCTGAAGACTCTCGCTTTAAGTTCTGCCGAATCAAGTGCCCTTCCCTTACAGCCTTTCATAAAAAGTTTGCCACCAGAGGCGAGACAGGACTACACATGGCGACGCCGTCAGTCTGTTCAAAATATTCATTGTTAAATATAAAGTCAGCTGATGGAAGGACATGATGAAAAAGTGCTGTTATATCGGTTGTGACCTTATGACTGATGAATAACGAAGTGTCCAAATGAGGAACCTTAGCGAAAAGTGAGACGACATCGAAGCTCACTAGTAAGTCAGTTTCACCGAGTTGAAGTTACTTCAGTCTATTGTTAAAGTCAGCGGAGAGTTACCATACATGTGGTTACAGTGTTGCCAGATTGCAACTCTTTAACGTCCTTTTTCTGCCAGATGTACTTGCCAGACGAAATTTTGTGAGAGAAATTTTTTTTATCGCTGGCATGTGAGGAGTCGCGCTGCAAGGCCCGAGTGCGCGAATTTCGCTTCACCCTGTACAGTGTAAGAGACCTGTAAGGCAACCATGTTTTGATAGTGCGTCACAGTGTGTCAACCATTGTTTTTAACATATTAATAATGGAAGGACAAGTTCATTACAGTGAAACATTCCTACATAAATAGACATGGTACATAGCAAGAGTGTATTAGTTTAAATAATACACTGTGCTAACTGTTAAACATGAACTCATGTGATATCAGTGTAATTTGTTCGTAGCAAAAGTAAATAACGTACTGTGCTAATTGTTAAACCAGTATGCCCTGGTTCCATGTTTAATTAATAGCTAATAGGAATTTATTTGCTTAAATAAGGCACTGTCGTAATTCTTAAGCACTAATAGATAATCTACAGAGTTCTTTGATGACAGTCTTTAAAAGTCGTTAAAAGTGAATACTTGGAATACTGGGAAAAAATTGGTAAGGTTTCAGCAAAAATTGTACAAATTGCCCCAAACTGTAACAGTTTGCCCCAAAATTGTAAATAAAAATTGGATGTGATTATACATTGGAATGCATGCAGAAAATGCCAGTGGACACAATACTCTGCTGCATATTGTCAGTGAACTACCCTAAAGTGTGCGAGTGGCAGAGTCAGCCATTTATAGGCAGTAATGTACGTCCATTCACTTTAGGCTTGAAGCATAAATTAGGCTTACATAAACATAAAATAAGATCAGAAGTATTTTGTTTGCTTACATAAGGCTAGAAGTGTGTGGTGGCCACTTTGTTTACAGAGCTTAAGAGCACAAGTGAGAGGTTTGTTTACATAAGAATAAGGGTACAAGTGGGCTACTGGGAGAGAAGAGGTTTGGGGATGACCTTGAAAGTGACAGGCAGATGGTGTTTTTGTTACATAAGGAAATCTGAGTGGCATAACTTAATCAGTCCTCTACTAACATTTGTATTCTTTAATGACTTTTTTCTATTTGGCCTTGGATGAATGTAATTTTAAATATAATTTATGTATTGTTATAGACAGAATTTTCAGGGTTGCCTGTAGGAATAAATTCTGTATTTAGGTACATTACTGAGATTTTTATTTTTTCAGATAGAGTACTTTCTGTAGCGCCATCACTGTTTTTGAGCATGTCTCTACATCATAGAGCAACAGATTCATGTGGTGGCTAGAGGTAGTAAAGTGGCACAACAAATGAGCTTCTAATCAGCAGAAATAACAAATTGTAGTAGAGGCATTCTCAGCCTGGCAGCACTTACTATGATGAGAGGATTACAGTTGGATCTGAAGCGCTATAGGTTAGCAACCAGCCATCACAAGTTTGGACTTCTGCCAAAACAGGACAAACTTCTAACACCAAGTCCTCCCCCCTGGACTTGGCGCCGTTTCTACTGATGGGTCACCTCTAGACTAACGTCTTCATCAGTCTAAGTACAGCCCAGAGGAGGAGGGGGGTGGGAGGCAGCAAATAATGATCTGGACAGGGTAGCCACTGCCCTCCTTCATCTTTCGAGGTGATCTGGCGCCTTATACCTTCGCTCACATGTACAAGTTCCATCCTACACGCAGTCATCCACTAAGTGTATTCCATCAATCTTCAGCACTGTTGGTGACTTCCGCAAGCAGCCACACCATGCCTAACTGGGACACATACTGCTTAGTGGGTTTCTGGACGTAAGCATCCCTGGGTGCAGATATCATGGCCCTTATCTTGGTTGAAAGCTGGCCACCACAGTGCACCACAAGTCAACCATGCCACCCTCTAAAGTTGGTGTAGCCTGTGCCCCACAGTGTATTGAGTGTAGTAGTAATAACCACAATAAGGTACTTTCTGTAATCTTCATGGACAATTTGGAAAAACCGTTTTTGGGAAGTAATCCACTCTCTTCCAAAATTGGATACTGGTTAGGTATGTTGATGTGTTTTATAGACAGGTACTACCAAACAACTTTAGAAATTCCTCAACTAAATTTTGCACACAACAGTACAAAATTCACTATAAAGTTTGGTGGAAACTGCATAAATTATTTAGATCTAACCATAGACATCAGTAACTATGTTCATACTTTGAAGATTTGTAGGGAACCTACTACTACAGATATTGTAACACCTGTAAAGTCTCAACACCCAGTAACTCATAAACATGCTGCTTTTCATTCAATGATATATCTCCTACTATCCATCCCATGAGTGAATACAACTGCCAAATGGAATTAAATACAATAAAAAAAGCTTCAAACAATGAATACCGTCCTATTAAGGCACTTATTTTCCTTGTTCTCCGCTCACCACCTCATAAATGCAATAAATGGTACACAATTACATATTTAGAAAAAGTCTCACTGCATGTAGCCAGAAAGGTTGAATCCAGAAATGTAAAAGCATTATTTTATGTATACAACACTGATGGACACTTTACCCAATGGTAAAGACAGCACTCCAACTCTGGAAAAGAGTGGACTACATAAAATCACTTGTAATTGTGCCAAATATTACGTAGGTCAGTTTGGCAGGGCAGTATGCACCCACCAGAATGAACACCACGAAAGCTGAAAACTTAGGAGGTTCTAATCTTGCAGACCACCTGCTTAAAGAAGGCCATAGTGACAAGGTGAAAGATGGAGTATTACATTAATTTCATAAGGGAAGGAAGATGAACTATCTTGAAATAATGGAAATTAATAAACATGTGTGGATCAGCCCAAACTTAGTACTGTATGACTAGACACAGTTCCCTAGTATGCCTCTTCTAACTGGACATACTACTCATAATCCCATTCAGGCCATGTTGTAAATTACCCGTCTTACTCACATGTCCCATTTTCCTTTGTTTCAGTTACTATAATTTGTCTTGTAATGTGAAAAAAAATTACTTTACTCACATGCTTAATCTCATTAGTATAGCTTATCTGCTTGCAATTTAGGACACATTAAAGACAAAACTATTTTTTCAGTGACATCTTTGGAACATGTCACCTAAGTTTATTGCTCAATTTATTTTCTTCTATGAACAATTGTGCTTTGTATATAGTCCATTAGTTAATGTGACGCATATTTTATCTTTGTTAAAAAATCGCATTTGCTCTGTAATAATCCCTATTATTTTATTTCTAAATCTAATATTAACCTTTTTCACTTCCGTAAATGGAGATACACTGTAGATACGCTAGTTTAAAATCTTTGATCCAACAAAATTCCACTGAGGCATATACTCACTATTGTACGTGATAATAGCGTTGAAATGCCGCAGGTTACAGAACCAGAAGGACACCAGGTAAGTGTGAAAGGGCTGGGCGCCGATTATATATCATCCATTCCTTCAACAGCAATAACTGCATTTATTATCAATTACTAGAATGTTTATCTGACACAACTTATTCACACATATCTGTCAACTTGCTTGAAGCCAAAGATTCAAGCTTTAAGTAACCAATAAACACAATGAATAAAACTTGTTACAGGGCAATATAGTTACACATGTAGAACTTCCAGAGGATAAGAATAGCAAACAAATTTAAGGAAAGTTCTAGTTTAACTGCAGTAAAGTGCTCAATGGTTATACCAAGTGGCGAGTAAAACGCCCTTAAAAAATATCGTTAATAAATGGATAAGTCCCCAGAACAAAAACAGTAATTATTCAAACCCAATTTAATGGCGAAGGAGAAATTACTGGAACTTTCAAGAACTCGAGTCAGTAAATCAGTTTATCCTGACAATGAAGTATCTGACAAGGAAGCACAATCAATTACGATAAGGTACCAGGTTATCCTGGGTGACAATAGAAATACAATTACAATGTACGTAAAATGAGAACTTTTAAAAACATAAGCATAAAACATTCTCACTCAAAACACAAGCTCGCTCTGATGGCAGTTACAAAATTGCTCAGAGAAGAAGACACACTCCCCGCCCCCAAATTAACTGAAATAAGGATCACTCCCCAAAACAATTTCATGACCACCAATTTAGGCTGGAATAAGGCAAGAAACTCAGTTCTCCGCCTAGGCATCTAGCCTAGGCAGAGAACTGGCCAAGACACAGATTAAGGGAGGCTCGAGTCAAATCGCCACTCTGGCGACTATAATACCCACCAGAGCCACATCGCAAGCCATATCAACAAGCTGCAGTTCCCCATTCTCACACTCGGTGCCTGGCTCACACAAGTACACAACAGCCAGCAGTGCCACAAGAGACAGGAAGCCACAATGAGTTCTGTATGAAATATAAATAAAAATGTTAAAGATACATAAGTGAAATCACTTGAGCCAAAAATATCGACATTCAGTAACAGGAGTGTAAGACCAAAATAATCTAGTAAAAGGCCCCAGAATATTTCTCTCCAGCCCTTAGTAGCGTCAAATTACCAGAGCTTTTATAAGGAAGTAAAAACAATACAACAAACAGCCCAAATGAAATTAGTGAATTTGTGGAATGTTCCTAAGGGGCCAAACTGTTGAGATCATCGATCCCTGTGCTTACACACTACTTAATCTAACTTACACTAACCTACGCTAAGGACAACACACACACACAAACACACGCCCGAGGGAGGACTCGAACCTCTGACAAGGGGAGCCACACGGACCATGCCAAGGCGCCCTAGACCGCGCGGACACCCGGCAAGGCTAACCGAAATGACCATATTAAATTTACACGAAGCTGTCCCTGAATGTACTGACCTCTAATAAGAACACTTAAACAGAAAATTGGAAGTACAGTGGGGCGGACAGGAAGTCCGCACCGTCGAGCTTACATTAAATAATACAAGTACAGGGCTCTTATTGACTCCTCAACAAATGTGCATTGCTGCTGTGCACCAGGACTATTAAAACATGGTGTAATAACATACTTCATTAAAAACAGGTAATGACCATAATAAATAAAGATTTTGAAAAAGGTAGCCTTTTAAATGTATATGGAAGATACGCTGACGATTAAGCCACCAACTACCCCAAACAGGAAATATAAAGCATGCCAAGACACAGAAAGCAACACGTGCTGAAAGCCGGTCATGCACCGCCACGCTCCGTCTCCGGACCGAAAGGCTGCCCAACTACAACTCCATTTTCTCCCTGCATCTACGGGTGCTCGCCAAGAGCCAAAGCGCCACCTCCCGGAGCACAAGCGCGAAAGGTCGCCCCAGTAGGTAGAAAGAGGAATCGAGGCGAGCCAGCATGACTCAGGTGCAACAGCCGAAAACCAGTTTTTGAAATAAATCATAAATACTGTAGCATATTACACCAGTACTGCGTGTGTTTTTATTCATAATGTATAAAACACTCAACCAACAACCAGCTTATGGGGCACATTGCTTCATGTGGGTAGTCAACGACGATAGTGTGCTCTACTTATTGATTTGGCCACATGGCTGGGCAAGTCACTGAGTTGAAATGCTCATGATAAGATGTAGAGTATAAATTCATGTACTATAATTGTGAATGTGTGACCTATTGTTGACTGATACTATGTTATACTTGGCTGTGTCAGCAGTGACAGTGTCCAGGAAGCAGCGTTTTTCCCAGCAAGAGGGGATTTAATTTTTATTTAATGAGCTAGCGCAGTTAAGAGTGTAGAATTACTTTGGCAGCATTCAGATGAGGACGAGAAGTTAGTATTAACCCAACTGCCTAGTTCTCAGACCGATCTAGCCATTGCAAATGTTGTCACTCCCCTGTCTGCTGAGAAGGTACTGTCTTTTGTGGATGACCTGGAATTTTCAGCAAAAATTGGAGGGTGGTCGGATGACCAGTTATTGCATGTAGCAAAATTATGGTTGGTAGAGGAGGCGAAAACTGTTGTCAGATTTATAGAGAGTTTAGAAACGCAGAGACGTTTGATCGGTTGAAACAACGCCTCCTGCAACAAATATACGAGGGTTGACTGAAAAGTAATGCCTCCACTTTCGCAACTCTTCAACAGTTGGCAGTATTGGTATTCGGAAGCTACTGGCTTGTTCCATAGCCCCTTCTCGTTTAAAGATGTTGAGGTAGCAACATCTGACCTGTGTGACAAACAAAGAGTTGAACGTCCTGTGACAGCAACCACCGAGTTTCACAAGCAAAATGTTGACAGATTGATTCAGGACGATCGTCGTATCACTCAGAGAGAAACTGCAAGCACAATCTGTATTTCACAAAAACGAGTGGATCACATTATTGCTTTGCTTGGCTATTGGAAGATCTGTGCACGATGAGTACCTCAGATGCTGACTCCTGAAATGAAAGCGTACAGACTTGAAATTTGCCAGGAGCTCCTCTGACGTTACGAGAATGAAGACGCACAGAACTCACATCAACACAATCACCATAAACTGCTTTCATTCTCTGATTAATCTCCTTTGGAGTGACACCTTCTGCTGTCAAGAATCCAATGACTCCACGTTGCTTAAATCGCATTGACCGACCGTCTGCGCAAGGTTCAATACTTTACACTGTAACAACACAACCATTGAATGGTAAGGCTTCCCGCCAATTGGAGCTGTAGAGAAGAGGCTACAGAACAAGCCAGTACCTGCTGCATACCAAAGTTGCCAACTGTTGAAGAGTTACGAAGGTGGAGGCATTACTTTTCAGTCACCCTCGTAAAAAACAAAATAGCGCAAGGTTTTTCTGTTAACAAGTAAGTGACGTTACAAAGAAAGAGTGTAACAGTGGAATGTTTTGAGTATATTATATGGAAAATTAATGTGCAAATGCACGATTTAGGGGGTCCGTGACGGGGCGAATAGAATTATACTCCAAGCAGCGAATAATAAGGCACTAGACGCCTTCCAGAGGGACCTGTCACATGAAATGTCGAAAAGGGTTCAGACAGGTACCCCAGTAGACCCGTATACTTCTGTCAGGTTGCCTATGGAATTTGATGAGACTGACACATCAAAAGGGATACATGATAAGCAAGTGGTATTTTCCGCTAATGTATGGTGTTACTGGTGTGGCTGGTTAGTGTTTGTCTGGAGACAGTGATGGCAGCCTCAGCTGAGTAAGAGTGGTGTGGCTGGATACTAACAATGAAACCATAGAAGTAATGGGAGAAACAGACAACGGGAGAGTGGACAGGTGTTGAACACAAGAGGAAACCCCAAGTCGGCCAACAGTGATTTGATGTTATTTGGTTCAGCAATATTAAAGTGTGATTGTGGTCGTTCAGTTTCAGCTATTTGTGTAAGTAGTATCTTGTGTAAACGTAGGTTACTATACAATACTAGTTTTAGACTTTCTTTTAGAACATCATGGCAAAACTGACTTCCAGCAGAGTACTGTGGAACTCAGAAACATACGGTGGGTCTTAGAAGGACAACATTCCAGCCAAGGGAAACTACCGTTAGTGAAGTACTGTCGCAAGGTTCGTCTTTCTTACAGGACAAACAAGTCAAAGTGTGAACAAAATCTCTAAGGCTTCATTGGCATCATATTGAATCAGAAGGCACAAAAAAGTTACTTTGGTTGTATATAGAACAGGAGCTGCCTGTTAATGTACTGTGTATAATAGAGCCAACGGAGGAGAGCAACATATGGCCTATGTCATGTTGTTTTGTGGGAAAAAAGTATTGCACAAGTACAAGAGAGAGATAATGGGAAAGTGACACCCACGAATTTGGATGATTTTGACACAAATGAGGTAAAGCTAACAAAGGGACTGGTGGTAGATAATTTTAGCATCCTAGAGGAGAATGACTGGGACATATCAAATGTTAACAATGATCAGATGCAGGCTGCTGCTAAAACTGCATTATGTAAAAAGGTAGAGCATCTCAGAGGAACTGAAACAGTCGAGATGGAAAAACTGCAATTAGTATTAGAGGACCTACAATCTAAGACTGCAAAAATGACAACACCATGAAGGAATTATTCAAATGGGACAGAAATCAGTAGATGTGATGTACATGTACAGACAAACAAATGATTACAATGTCAGAAATAAAAGGGTGATTTATTCAAAAGGAAGAGCTTCACAAATTGAGCAAGTCAATAATATGTTGGTCCACCTCTTGCCTGTATACAAACAGTTATTCGGCTTGAGTTGATTGATAAAGTTATTGAATGTCCTCCTGGGGAATACCATGCCAACTTGTGTCAAGGTGGCGTGTTAGATCGTGAAAATCATGAGCTGGTTGGAAACCCCTCCCCTATTGTTCCAAACGTTGTCAACTGGGGAGAGATCTGACTACCTTGCTGGCCAAGGTACGCTTTGGCAAACACAAAGACAAGCAGTAGAATCTCTCGCTGTGTGCTGGTCCGCATTATCTTACTGAAATGTAAATCCAAGGTGGATTGCCATAAAGATGAACAAAACGGGGTGTAGAATACCGTCGACTTACCGCTGTGCTGCAAGACTGTAGCAGATGACAGCCAAAGAGGCCCTGCTATGAAAATAAATCGCCCCCAGATCATCACTTGTGGTTGCTGGGCCATATAGTGGGCGACAGTCAGGTTGGTATCCCGCCACTGTCCAGCGCGTCTCCAGATATGCCTTCAGCGTGGAATCTCATTGACTGGAGTAAAATTATCCTAATTTTAATTTTAATAATCAACAGCCTCAGTTGCACCGTTTACCTAGAATTTACCTAGGTTTCAGTCAGGATAACCCAACAGTAACTACTGTTTCTCCATAGTGGACGATGTCCACTATATCCACTGTGGACAAATGGTAGTTACTGTTTCCAGAATGAGATTTTCACTCTGCAGTGGAGTGTGCGCTGATATGAAACTTCCTGGCAGATTAAAACTGTGTACCCGATCGAGACTCGAACTCGGGACCTTTGCCTTTCGCAGGCAAGTGTTCCACCATCTCAGCTACCGAAGCACGACTCACGCCCGGTCCTCACAGCTTTAATTCTGCCAGTATCTCGTCTCCTACCTTCCAAACTTTACAGAAGCTCTCCTGTGAACTGTGAGGACCAGGCGTGAGTCGTGCTTCGGTAGCTCAGATGATAGAGCACTTGCCCACAAAAGGCAAAGGTCCTGAGTTCGAGTCTCGGTCGGGCACACAGTTTTAATCTGCCAGGAAGTTTGGTAGTTACTGTTGGTCTGAAGAAGGTTGGGTTATCCCAACCAAAACCTAGGTAAATTCTAGGTAAACGGTGAGACTGAGGTTGCTGATTATTAAAATTAAAATTAATGTTTATACGATTGCTGACAGTGCAGCAAAATGTTAAAGATATTTTAAATTGTCCTCATTGATGTGTCCTGCATCATCCTGAGCCCCATTTTAAAAACAAAGAAGAGCAGCAGGAAGATTTTCTAGGTTCTGGCTCACTAGATCAATTTTATAAAAACTAAAAAATTGCTTGTTAACACTCACAGTTTTGTTATTTTTCACAAAATTTACCTAATTATCCAGTACCTACAAAATCATCCTACTATCCCTTTACCTAATAATTAATAATTATAATATAATAATATAATAATAACTATAATAAAAATCACTTATTTTACACACACTTCCCATAGGTGAATGTAATAAATATATATAATATATAATAAACTAAGTATATATAAATTGTTTACTTTCTACATTATCAGCCATAAGAAAACTATGATTTGATGTTATAAATGTTTTTAAGAATATTCTGGTTTATAGTTCTACCGCATACACAAGTAACTTTAATTTTATTACGTTCCTTACAGCACTCTTCACATACATACTTATGTCCACCTGTTCGATATTTATCTTCGTAAAATTCCTCAATACTTTTTTTAATCAAACATTCACTACATTGTCTAAATTGTAGTCTAGTGTTGTCCCTTTAAATAAAATAAAATTAATGAGAAAAATATATTTCTGTTTTGATTTTACATTGTGAACATGAGCAAATAATTAAAATGTATTAACTAACAAAAGAACATTATTTTATATGTTTTACATTGTAATCTCTATATAATGTAATCCATCATTTCTATTCTTAAGTTTCTTCATTCCTTTATATTTTAATTTCATCTGTCCTTTTGTAATTACTTCAAAATCAAAATCATCAATTAATTTAGAAAATCTTTTTTGGGCAAATTACTTTAAAACCATTATTGAGTTCTTGACAAAGGTGTCCTCCAACTCTGGTATTTAAATATTGACAGTTTGTAATATTATACAAAACATTTATCTCTAGCTCATATACGTTTCTAATTTCTTTAGAAATACCTAAATTATTTATGTTCTTGATTAAAAAAGATTCCACTTATTTAGAAAATATTTTTATTAGTTTTACAAAATAAATTTATAGTTTGTATTAAATATATTTTTAAAAAATTGTACTTTTGACCTTATAGCTAATTGATTCATTCAGAATTATTACTTTTTTATAAATCTGATAAAAATTATTTCTTATAAATGGAGAACAAAAGAGGAATGCAACATAAAGAAAAAGATGCTTATGAAATAATTGAGGTATGTGAAAAAGACATTGATTTTCCCATTTGTTTAAGTGATGAAAATATTAATCAATTTGTTAATACAAATTGTAATCATATTTTTCATTAAGAGTGTATTGATAAATCGTTAAAGAAAAAAGAAAGTTGTCCACTTTGTAGAAGATTTATTAAAAATAAAGAACCAAAATTAGAAGATATATTAGCTGCACTTGATTCTTTACCAAATATATTGGATCTATTCAACATATAAATTTCAGAAATCAGCATTATGAATCTGATGATGATTCTGGTGATTATTGGCGATGATTATTTATAAAATATTTTATATCCATAATTTAAAAGTAAAATTTAAAAAATTAAAAAAATAAAAATTTACTTTTTCACAAATCTAAAATATTTTTCTAAATAAATGGAGCAAGCTCGAGATGAAGTATGGTTTGAAATATGTCAAGCACCAGCTGAAGCATGCTAAGAACTGTTTCAAGTTCAACAAGATTAATTGGTGAAAAATAATGTTTTAAAATATTGTAATAAAGAGAAATCAACTGATAATGTCACTTTACGAAAAAAGACAAAAGATTATTATAGAAATACATGTAGGCCAATTATAAAAAAAATATCATATACAAAATTACAATAAAAATCGAATTCCTTGTGTATGTGGAGAAAATGTTGCTACATATTATTTCAAAGATCATTTACGACGAAATCCAAGTGAAGAACATACAAAAATATTATTATCAACGAATAATGAAGAAAAATTTACATCTACAACTAATAATGAAGTTGTAACTGAAGAAACATCTACAAAGAAATGTAAAAGTTGTCAAGAAATAAAAGATTTTAATTGTTTTTAAATAAATCCTTCATATAAAGATAAACACAATAATAATTGTAAGACGTGTACTTAAGAATATGATAAGACTAAGAAAGCTTCTACTTTTTGATCTATTATTCATTATAAATAATCCTTTATGATTAATAAAATAAATTATTTAAACTAATTGTTTAAAAGCAAATTAATTGTTGAACTATATTATAAACTAATTCTCCATTTGATTAATTATTTATCAAATAATAATCTTTACCCATCTATTCAATAATTATCATTTTATCAATAAATGTAACTTTTTCAAATATAATGTGTTTTTTGTAATTAATAGAAGAGCAAACTAATTGATTTGTAACAAAATAGTAAACTAATTCTTTTCAAAACTAATTGTTAAAAACGAATTGTTTAAATACTAAGTAATAAACTAATAGTTTAGAAAACAATTGGCTGTTAAACTAAATAGTAAACTACAGGGTTATTACAAATGATTGAAGCGATTTCACAGCTCTACAATAACTTTATTATTTGAGATATTTTCACAATGCCTTGCACACACATCCAAAAACTCAAAAATTTTTTTTAGGCATTCACAAATGTCCGATATTGTGATTCGGCAGACATCAAGCTGATAATCCAGTTCCTCCCACACTCGGCGCAGCATGTCCCCATCAATGAGTTCGAAAACATCGTTGATGCGAGCTCGCAGTTCTGGCGTGTTTCTTGGTAGAGGAGGTTTAAACACTGAATCTTTCACATAACCCCACAGAAAGAAATCGCATGGGGTTAAGTCGGGAGAGCGTGGAGGCCATGACATGAATTGCTGATCATGATCTCCACCACGACCGATCCATCGGTTTTCCAACCTCCTGTTTAAGAAATGCCGAACATCATGATGGAAGTGCGGTGGAGCACCATCCTTTTGAAAGATGAAGCCGGCGCTGTCGGTCTCCAGTTGTGGCATGAGCCAATTTTCCAGCATGTCCAGATAACGTGTCCTGTAACGTTTTTTTCACAGAAGAAAAAGGGGCTGTAAAATTTAAACCGTGAGATTGCACAAAACACGTTAACTTTTGGTGAATTGCGAATTTGCTGCACGAATGCGTGAGGATTCTCTACCGCCCAGATTCGCACATTGTGTCTGTTCACTTCACCATTAAGAAAAATGTTGCTTCATCACTGAAAACAAGTTTCGCACTGAACGCATCCTCTTCCATGAGCTGTTGCAACCGCGCCGAAAATTCGAAGCGTTTGACTTTGTCATCGGGTGTCTGGGCTTGTAGCAATTATAAACGGTAAGGCTTCTGCTTTAGCCTTTTCAGTAAGATTTTCCAAACCGTCGGCTGTGGTACGTTTAGCTCCCTGCTTGCTTTATTCGTCGTCTTCCGCGGGCTACGCGTGAAACTTCCCGCACGTGTTCAACCGTTTCCTCGCTCACTGCACGCCGACCCGTTGATTTCCCGTTACAGAGGCATCCAGAAGCTTTAAACAGCGCATACCATCGCCGAATGGAGTTAGATGCTGGTGGATCTTTGTTGAACTTCGTCCTGAAGTGTCGTTGCACTGTTATGACTGGCTGATGTAAGTGCATTTGAAGCACGACAAACGCTTTCTCGGCTCCTGTCGCCATGTTGTCTCACTGCGCTCTCGAGTGCTCTGGTGGCAGAAACCTGAAGTGCGGCTTCAGCCGAACAAAACTTTATGAGTTTTTCTACGTATCTGTAGTGTGTCGTCACCATATGTCAATGAATGGAGCTACAGTGAATTTATGAAATCGCTTCAATCATTTGTAATAGCCCTGTAATTTATGGTTAAACTTACTAATTATTAAACTAAATAATAAACGAATCCTAATTTGGTTAATTATTTATTAAATAATAATTCTTATCCATCTAATAAACAATCACCTTTTTTTAAAAAAATATTTTTAAAATCTAATAATTTTTTGTATTAAATGGAAAGTAACATTACTGCTCAACTACAACAATTCAATGTTGCAAGACTTTATTAGTTTCGTTATTAGATAATTTACAATGATATTCAAATTTACATAAAGCCAATTTAATTAGATTTATCATTTGTAATCGTTCTATTATTAATAATCATCCAAATATTGTTAGAAATAATACATCTGAAGTAAGTGAAAATAATACAATTATTGTTAAAAATAATACATCTGAAATAAGTGAAACTAATATAAATTGGATTCACAATAATGTTGCTGAAGTAAGTGCAAATGATAAAAATTATATAACTGGAGTAAGTAAAAATTTTAAAAATATTGTTAATATTTATACACCTGAAAGCAGTTCTAATACTGCTACAGCTCTCGCTTAAGATCAAACAAATATTGTTAAAAATAATAAAGTTGATCGCCAATCTGAGACAGCTTCAGCTGTCGCTGAACATAGTGAAAATCTTTGGAAAAGTTATCATTTTTTTATGTTTATGATGTTTTTCTAACTAAAGTTGAAAAAGGATTTGATAATAGATTACAAACTATAAATGTTGAAAATAGTATAGATATACTTGATCCTAAACATTTCTTAAATGAAGGAAAAACAAATTTTTTTAAGATTGTTAAAGAATATTTGAAAATACATTATTGTGTAAAGATAAATTTTAATTTAAATTGTGAATATATACTGAAAATGATGAAACAAATGAAAAAGATCAAGATTTTGGACAGTAAACACCAAACTATAATATTTCAATAGACAAAGATTTTAATAAAAAATTTAAAAATGGTAAAATAAATATTTTAGAAAAAATTTCTAATTTTCAAGTACAAGGATCAGGATTGGCATTAAACAGAATTAATGATTTACAAATAGCAATTAATAAGTATGTTCAATTAAAAAGATCATCTTATATTGATTTACCTGAAGTACTAAAAAACAGAAAATTCTGTATTAATGTAAAACCTTATGATAAAAATATTTTCTATGGCCTATAAAATCAGCTAGGTTTCCTGTAGATAAAATGTAGAAAGAATAATAAAATATAAAGATGTTGGTCTTGATCATCATAAAAAAATTGAAAATATTGGATTTCCTGTATTAATTGATCATACTCTAAAAACATAAAATATAATTAATGTATCTATAATGTTTATTCATTTGATAATGAAGATGAAAAATATTAAGTGTATCCATTAAAAATAACATAATGTAACTCTACTTTATTTTAAGAAGATGTTATTCTGTACTATAGTTACATAAATAATTTATCTAGACTTGTAACAAGTCAAATTACCAAACATGAAACAGTAAAATTTATTTGTGATTTAAGTTTACTACATTTCAATAGTAAAGAAAAATTAGATAATCATACACCAAATTGTTTAACTAAAAAACCAGTCATAGTATAAATGCCAAGTGAAGTGGAATCAGTATATTTTAAAAATTATCAATACACACAAAAGTTCCATTGGTTGTTTATGGTGATTCTGAAAATTTACTTTTAAAAATAGATAATTGTGAACCAAACCCCGAAAAACCATATACAATGAAATATCAAAAATATGTACCAAGTAGATTTTGTTATTTTATTAAATATATATATGGAAATTATAAAGATCATGTTGTTTATAGAGGACCAAATCGGCATTAAAAATTTATAGAATGTATAAAAGAGGAAGTTGAAGAAATTAGAAGAATATATCCAGAAATTAATGAAAGGTAAACCACTTACAAAGAAGAAAATACAATACATAATAATTCCTAATATTGTACATTATGTAAATGATATTATAAAACCAATAAAAATGTTCATCATCAGGATCATTTAACTGGAACATATATTGCTCCATTATTTAATAAATGTAACTTAAAACGAAAACAACCTGATTATGTACCTATTTATTTATATAATTTTTCTGGTTATGATCCACATCTTTTTGTAAAAGAACTTGGTTATGATAATAAGGAAATCGAGTTAATACCAAATAATTAAATTAAAAATATTAGTTTTGGTAAACATACAAAAGCTTTAAAAATGAGATTTATTGATACATTTAAGTTTAGGGCTTCTTCACTAGATAAACTTTCTTGAAATTAAAAGAAAGATATAAATTAAATCTTGGTGAATATCATGGTTTATATCTTAAAACTGATCTATTATAAAATAAGTGAAATGTCAAACAATTGTGAAAATCGTTTTTATATGATGTATATTTAGAATATCCAAAAGAGTTACATGATTTACATAAAGATTGACAATTAACTCCTGAATCAAAGTTTGTTCCAGGTGCAATTGAATGAAAATTAATAACTACTTTAAATAAAAAGCATAATTATCTAGTACACTACAAAAATCTTATACAATATTTTTCTTTATGAATGCAACTAAAATACATGATAAACATCTAGCTAAACCTAACTTTAAACATAGAACTATATTTAATGAAAATCTTGCTGTTATTCATATGAATAAATCTAAAATAAAATTTTATAAATCTATCTATGTTGGATTAAGTTTACTTGATATATCTAAAGAATTAATGTATGATTTTGACTATAAAGTTATGAAAACTAAATAAGGAGAAAATATTGAATTATGTTATCAAGATACACATAGTTAAATTTATAATATTAAAGCTGAGGGTACTATGAAACTATGAAACCGATATTTGATTACTATCATACAAATAATTATCCAACAGATACTATTTATTATATTCCACAAGTAAAGAAAAAAGTTGGTTGAAAAATAAAAGATGAATGTAATGGAAAAGAATTGGTAATTGTTTGTGGTTTAAGTGCAAATATATATGCTTATAAATATGGTGACAAAATACAAAAAAGATCTAAAGGAAATAAAAAATGTGTTTTAAAAACAAAATAAGTTTATAAGATGACAAAGATGGTTTGTCTCATTAAATTAAGAATGAAACACATGAAATATATACAATTCAAGAAAACGAAAAAGCACCTAGTACTTATGATAATAAAAGATGGGTATTGGAAAGTAAAATAGATTCATTACCATATGGTAATTGAAATTTATTAAATTAAATATTTCTGATTAAAATTAATAAAGTGTATTTATATATAAAGTTTCTCTATATAAATGGGAACTTCTTACAAAGATAAATCGTAATTTTACAATAATAAAATATAACAAAAAGATTATTATATACAAAAACTACGAAGATTAGATAAATTAATTAATAAAATACTTAAAATAGAAGATGATAGGATTGAATTAAAGGATGAAAGAATTAAAGTTAAAGATGAACTAATTAAATCAAAATATATTCATATTCAAAATTTAATGGAAATATTAGATTCTGATTTATTATTAAACTAAACAGTAAACTAATTCTTTTATAAACTAATTTCGTAAAAATTAATTGATTGTTAAATTAATAGCTTGTTAAACTAAATAGAAAACTTATTCTTGTTGATAGTAAAGATAAAGTAAAATATGAAGACTAAATTAGAGCCAGTAAATTGCTGGTTATAACTTATAATGAAAAAAAATTAACTAAATTTATTAATTAAAAAGTATTTTGAAGAAGCTCAAAAATTTAAAATTAATGTGTAAAGAATAAAACCAAAAAAGAAATATAATACATAAAGTTATTTTCACTTATTATTTTCATTTACAATTTAATTTAATCATTATCAATATGAAATACAAACTACAAATTTCAACTACTGTTTTTTTTTTTGCAAAACTAATAAAAAAATTCTATTAAATGGAACCCATTCTAGATGTAATCAACAAAAAGCTTACTTACAAGAATAAACAAGTTTTCATGATTATTGATGAAGCAACTAATCCATAGTTAGCAAAAGATGTTGTACAGATATCATAGAATATTGTTACTGACAATACAATTAGAAACATGTTAATATGGGTGATATAGTAAAATATGAAAATTTATATAACCCAGTAAATTATATGGGTTTAAAGGTAATGAAAAATCTTCAATATTTATATGAAACTGGATTATATTCTTTAATTTTATCTTTTAAAAAAGAAGAAGCTAAACAATTTAAAAATGGATTACACATGAAGTTTTACCATATATTACAAAACATGGAGAATATAAAATTAAAAATTTTTACAAAGATCGAACAAAACATAAAGATATTTGAATACAACAACAACAAACATTAAATAAAGTAAACACAGAAATAATTCAATTAAAAGAAGGTAAAATTCATTTTTTATAGAAGCACTTCATAATACTTCTGAATGAAAATGGTTACGGGAACGCAGAAATAAATAGTTAATTACCACATGTAGTTCCTAAAACAACTGATAACATTCTTTTAAATTTATTTGATGACAAATTAAAGGTAACTATTGTGTCATTAGAACACAATGAATAACTTTACAGAAACAACTATATAAAATCGAAGATAGACATCCAAATTGTGAAGAAATTTTAAGATTGCACTATAATCCTAATTCAATAAATATGTATCAAGGAATGAAAGAAAATTGAAGTATTGTCTAAAATCTGAACTATTTCAATATTTTGGATTTCTTTAACAAGAACAATTGATTAATAACTTTTTCAACTAAGTATACATTGGGATATTTAGTATTTGTAAATCTTGCTTATGAAAATTTCCTTTTATATCTTTTAATTTATATGTAATGGGATTAGAATAAATAAAATTTTCAGTTTCAAATATTTCTGTTGACCAATTAGCTGTATCTCCCTTGTCAAAAAGACCTTTAAAATTACGAATTATAACTTTATCACCTTTTTTTAAATTTAGGTCCTTCATTAGATATAATGATACTTATTTTTAAATTTTTTTCATTAACATCTACTTATATCTTTTGTATTGTAGAACGGTTGGAGTTATTATATTCATCAATTAAATCTTTAACTAAATATAACCATTTATAATTTCCTTGTAAAGAAAATGTCTTCCACATTTCTTATTTAAGTGTTCTGTCAAACCGTTTGACAGATGCTTTTAATTCTGTTAAGTTGAATAATTATTATTGTTATTTTCTTTATTAATTCTTCAAATACTTTTTATGTAATTCGTTACCATTATTTGTTTGTAAATTATTTGGCTTTCTAACTATAAAATTTTTTTGAAATGCATCAACTATATTTTAGCTGTTTTATCTTTAATAGGAACAACTAATGGATATTTTGAAACAATGTCAATATTATTAATAATTGTTTATAAGCTTTGTTTATTTTAGAAATTCGTTTCAAATTACCTGAATCCAATTCAACTAAATCAGCTTGCCACAAGTCCTCTATATTAAAAGAAACATTTCCTCTTTTAAAAATTGTCTAGTTGGTATATATAATTCGTTAATTGTATTTTCATGAATATTATTACTATCTACACCTACACAATTTACAAATTTTTTAAAAAATTCACTCTTTTTAGATTTACAAATTGTACAAATACCTTCAACTGTTTGTCTTCCATTTTTAGTTGTTACTCTATGTGGATTATGTGTTTCTGCAATTTTTTTTATATTTCAACCAAGAAATGTATTAGTCATGTGAACAATGATTTTCCATTTGTATATATAAAAATTATTATAGATGTATAAAAACTAATAATCTAATGATTTCAATACTTCTAGATCTACATTTACTTTCTTATCTAATCTTTTATTAATTTGTGATTCTAATGAATTATCATAACTTTCTACAGAATATATTTTAACTAATACATTAAGAAGACCATTTGATGTATTGTTTATTTTTTTACTATAATGTCACATAATACTATCCATAATACCATTTCGTTGCTTTAAGTCTGAATGAAAATTGTTAACATATTCTTTATTAACATAGTTATTACATTGGGTTCAAATGCTTGTGTATTCTGGCTTTGTAACATTTTTTCTTTCTAAGAATTGTTTGTCAAATACATCTTTTCTTCAACTGTATGATTTTCATTATCAAGTCTTCTATTCTTAAAACCAATATAACCTTTAGATATTTTAAAAATAACATTAAATTCTTTAATTGCATTAGTAAGCATTGGATCTACTGATGATTCTATTTGTTTAAAACTATTTTCAATATTTTGTAAATTTAATGAAGATGTATTAACTACTTGTTCAATTTGTTCAAAGAAATCTAATCTACTTCAAAAAATGTCCATTTATTAAATCTAAAATATCATTAAAATAATAGTCCTCACATAGCAATACTAAAACAAATAAACAAAACCGACCTGATATTACTTCATCAAAATTTTGTTTTCTTTCTGTGTTGTATTAAAGTTCATTTTTTCCTAAATAGTTAAACAATTGTTTTGGTATATTACCACCAAATGAAACAAAAAACTTTTTTATAGATGCATTCTGAAGACTGCTTTAGTGACACTCATTTTTATAATAACAAATCCATGAGTAGCAGGATTGTCAGATGTATCTAAATTAACAGTACCACATTCAATTTTATTTGGCAATTCATCAATCATGTATAGACCACTAAAGTTTTTAATTTTTAAATATTTAGTTGATTTTTCTATATCAAAATTACTTAATGCATTAGGAAATTTATTAATTATTTTTAAAATTTTTTTGTTTTCTTTATTCCAGCGCCTGCAGCTTTCTTTTCCATTTCTAAGTTATGTTTTTTTTGTTCTTCTAATTCTTTAACACTTTTCCTTTTAGTTAATAGTGCATTTGCAATTGCTGTAGAACCACCACCTAAAGAACAGATTGTTGTTAAATAAGGTAATGCAGCTAATCATAATGGTAAAAAACCACCTTCATCTTGTGTTAGTCCTTTACATTCTTCTTTTTTGTTAAATACTCAATAATTTTTTTAACAACATGAATACCTAATGTAATTAGTAAATTTCCACCATGATCTTATCTCTCTTATTTTTTTACGTTTTTGGGGTTCAGTTAAAAATGGTTTAACTTCATCTAATTGTTCATTATTTAACTTTAATTTAATTGATTTTGATTTTGTTTTGCCACTAGGTAGCAAAGTATAACCAATTGTGAAGTTATTCATTTATATAGCAACAAATTTAATAATGATTTTTAATAAAGTTTAAAAGTGTATAAATACTTTTATAAAGCTTAAAATGTATAATGATTTTTATAAAGTTTAAATATGAATAATGATTTTAATATAATTTAAAAATATATAAAGATATTTATAATCCCCAACCATTCTCTTTAATATTTACATTAATTCACATACCTAATTTTCTTTTTCCATACATTGTTCCTCTAACTGCTGTTGCTGCTACGTTTTCTCTTTCTTTAATGATGTATTTTGTACCTTTGTAATTGTATTCTTATGTTGTAAATTTATAATTGTATAGACACCAGTTCTTCAAATTAAGTATCATTTCACTGCACACGTTTCTGTTGGTCATAATACATGTACAGTATGTGAGAAGTAGGGACTGATAGTGTTTGCACGTGTGTTAATAATTCAGCAAGGGACTGGATAACAGCATTGCTGGTTCTAAGGACAATTAAAAAAATTTTTTTTGTGAGTGCACAAGTGGTGGTTTATGGACTTGCTATATTCTCTGCAAGACTCTTCGATGGTGATTGTGCACCTG